>NW_006159706.1:2308667-2335819 GCF_000334495.1 Tupaia belangeri chinensis | reverse complement strand
TTTTTTTTTTTCCCCTCGGAACTAAAACCAAAGACGACCAGTTTCAGGTCATTCTTGCTGATATCTGCTGTCTTTACAGATTATTTAGAAACCCGAAATAAAGACAGCGCCCACCTAAGAGTGGTGAGTCATCTTTTGGTGGTATCCAAGGCCGTCTAAGAGATCACCGAGTTAGTCCGACCACTGACTTTACAGCTGAGAAAGCCAAAATAAAACAAAGCAAAACAAGGAATATCGCTGAAGCTCAGCCTTAGACCTCAAGGCGGCCATAGTGATAAGAAATGAAGTACCAAGTGCAGAAAGCCATTGAGCAGGGTTCCTGCCTCCATCAAGGGTGCTTAGACCCGGAGATTGATTCCAAGGACTAAGACTGATGTGGTGATCTCGTGCAATGGCCCTGATTGGGATTGAGAGGGGGGTGGGGAAGAGTGAATCAAGGTAATTTCACATAGTGTACAATAAGGAGCCATTCAGTCCCTTAGAATTCCCTTCATCACATCCTTCCCCTGCTAATTTCTGCTCTGGGCAGCCAAAAGCCTGTGCTCACCTCTGCCAGTTCGGTCCCCCTGCCGCCAGGCCATCAGATGATAGTTTGAAATATGTGCTTCTCCTGCTGCAGGGCTCTGCCTAATATGCGGCTCTGCCCTCAGGGAACCCACGGAGTGGAGCAGTGGAGCGTGGGAGGTAACCCGACCAGAATGCAAAGTTTAGACAAGTTCTTTGCAAGAATAACCATAGATGAGGGGAGCCACCACTCAGGGCCACCATTCCAGCCCCATCTTCCCCTCTGAAGCACTAATGATGCTGAAATGAGCCAGCCTCCTCCTCACTCCTACTCCTTGTGCCCAGGCAAAACAGGAACCACAAACCCCAACTTCCTCTCTCAGAGAGGCTGTGGCTTCAGGGGAGGCGGAAATGGCTGAGGTGTGAATATGAGACCTGAGACCAGAGTCACTTGAGTTGCCACATGCCCCCTCCCCCACCTCCAATTCTGAGGTCTCCTGCTCCTACCTTTTTGTTTTCAATGTCTCTTTTGCCCGTGAGATCCAAATGTGCACCAGAGTCCCTGTGTGATGCATACCCATTTCCCAAGCTGAGGTGGAGGCAGTCATGGGTGCTGGGGGTAGGGGTAGGCAGGGCCTGGGGGGGATGAGTCAGGGAGGGACAGGGGAAGAGGAAGTGTCTTGGGCCCTGGGGAAGACTGGCTTGTCTTTGTGGGTGGGGACGGTCATTGTCAGCTTTCTGGACACACAGAGGCAGACAGCATGGACTTCCTCCGGCTACATCTCCCTGGGCTGCATCAGGCCTTGAGGGGGGCACTGGTGAGAAAGGCAAAGAGATGCCAGAAACTTTCGTCCTGCTCCCTGGGGCCTCACCTTCCTCCTCCCTTTGAGTCGCTCTTGGACTCCAGATTCCTTTCCTAGGATCAGGCAGCCTCCAGCCCCATCTTTTCTGGATTTTTCCCCCCATCACCAGAAATGCATCCACAGACCCTTGATTTAGACACTTTCTTATTCCTTCTACAGCCCTTTCTCTTCTCCTTCCAGATCCCAGAACTTTCCTTCCTTTTCCTGTGCTCCTCTAACCCAGGGCCCCCAGGGAAAGGGCTGGAACTCCCCTTAATGCCTCCCCCCCCCTTTCTTCTAGGATTCCCTTAGCACCTTTGTCTCCTACCTCATGGGAGATGCAGTCCCCACTGTAGAGAGGGAGGCGCGTGCAGCTGAGGAATTGGAGGAGGCTGTGGGAAGACCAGGAAAGATTGCAGAGGAGGGCCAGGAGGCCCTGGAGAGCCTCAGAGGTAGCCAAAGCTGCGGAGATGGAGGGCTGAGAAGACCTGGAGAGGCTGGAAGAGGACCAGAGGGAACCTCAGCTGCAGAACAGCCCTGGGCCTGGGGAGACAGCAGCTACCCTGGGTCCCAAGCAGATAGGCAGGACATGGGGGCCTGGGAGGTAGCCAAGACTGCCAGGTGCCGGGAGCCTAGAGCCCTCTTGGAGCCCAGGAAGAAGTCTGAGGCAGGGTCTGGAGCTCACCGAGACAGGAGCAGTCATACCCTAGAAAAGCAGGAGCCTGAAGAGCAGGAAGTGAGCAGAGGGGAGACGCTGAGAACCTGGGAACAGGAGGAGGAGGAGGAAGAGGTCAAGGCGACAGAGCCAGGGATGGCCAGAGGGGCGGAGTCGGAGTGGGCCTGGCACAGGGAGCCGGAGGGGAAGGCTAGCACTGACAGGCAAAAGGTGACAGGGGACAGCAGAGAGACAGAGGAGGTGA
Source organism: Tupaia belangeri chinensis (assembly GCF_000334495.1). Classification (NCBI taxonomy): domain Eukaryota; kingdom Metazoa; phylum Chordata; class Mammalia; order Scandentia; family Tupaiidae; genus Tupaia; species Tupaia belangeri. The sequence goes on along the minus strand of NW_006159706.1, from coordinate 2,333,553 downwards.
TCAAGGTGGAGGCAGAGGAAATTGAGGGGCCTAGGAAGGAAGAAGAGGTGGTGGGAGTGGTGAGGGGTGGCCAAAGCACAAAGGTGCAGGGGATTCTGGGCCTAGGGACAAAGTCTGAGGACCAGGCAACCTTGGGCAGAGAGGAGGCCCAGAGAGCCTCAGGCAGGAAGGAGGCTGAGACCACTTCAAGTGGAGAGGAGGCTGAGAACATTTCAGGTTGGGAGAAGGCTGAGACCACCTCAGGCAGGGAGGAGGCTGAGACTACCTCAGGCAGGGAAAAGGCTGAGATCACCTCAGGAAGAGGGGAGGCTGAGACTACCTCAGGAAGAGGGGAGGCTGAGATCATCTCAGGAAGAGGGGAGGCTGAGATCGCCCCTGGTGTGGAGGAGTTTAAGACAACTTCAGGAAGGGGGGAAGCGGAGACCACCTCTGGTGTGGAGGAGGGTGACCTCCCAGGAATCAGGGAGCCAGAATATGGGCCAGTCCCAGGAGAAAGGATCCCAGAGACTGCTGGGAGAGTCTGGGTCCTACAGGAAGCCTCTAAGGGAGACCAGAAGGGAGAGATGGCTGAGGAGAGAGAGGCAGAGGTGATTCTTTTCCCCAAACAGTTTGAGGCCCCAGGGGCCGAGAGAGTAGAAGGCATAGCCGAAGGCCAGATAGCAGGGAGAGAGGCTGAGGGAGACCTGGGATCTGAGGAGGCGTCAGGGGAGGGCTTTGGAGTCCAGAGAGAGCCATGTGGGAAAGAGGCTGAAGGGAGGCAAGACTCTGAGATCAGGGTGGACGGAGCCGGTCTGGAGGAGGTGGTACAGGCCAACGATGCCCAGGAGGAGAAAGGGAGTTGCTGGGTCACAGAGGCTGAGCTGCCCCCGGACCAAGAGGCTGGAGGCGACACTGACTTGGAGGTCAGGTCCGAGGAGGAGTCCACAGGTGAGAGGAGTGAGGAGGCCTGGGTGAGACAAGAAGCGTTGGAAATGGAATGGGGTGGCCTTAAACCCAAGGTCACCGAAGGTCAGGGACCTGAGCAGATAGGAGGAACCCAGACCCCAATAAAGCAACCTGCGGACAGTCAGGGGGGTAGGGGAGAGCTGGGGAGAGTGGCAGCCCCGAGCAAGGAGGATGCAGAAAGGAGCCCGCAGGGATATTCCAAGCATCTGGGATATGGAGTGCCTGAGGTCTCTGAGACAGAAGCTTGGGAAAGCTGGAGGGGGGATGTGGAGGGAGGAAATACCCAGGAGGAAAAAGCCAATGATGAGGAGGGGGAGGAGGAGGCTGGGGAAGGCCAGGCACTGGAGGCAGTGGCAGAGACTGAGGCCAGCGGAGGTGCAGGGACTGAACCACCAGAGGTCCTGGAGGCAGATAGGGAGGAGACAGCCAAGGAAACAGTGTATGGAACAGAGGAGGAAGCGGCCTCTGCCGCAGAGAACCAGGGTCTGGATGGAAGCTGTGGAACAGAAGCAGGGACAGGCCTGTCATTGGGAGAGTCAGATGCCAGGGAAACTAAGGTGGAGGTGGAGGCTGCAGCACCATGGGAGGCAGACAGAGCACCTAGGAGTGGCTGGGGCCTGGAGGAGGCAGCTCTGAGCCTCCAGGACAGTGAGGACATGCAGACCACTTCTTTGGCTGCCAAGACTGAGGAGGACAACACAGTCCCAGGAGTAAGGTCTGCTGGTACTGGGGAGGCTTGGGATGGAGAGCTTGGGAGAAGCTGGGCCTCAGAAGGGAGAGAGGAGGCTGTGGGAGGTGCAGACCTGGTGGAGGCTGAAGAGGGAGAGGACAGAGGCGGGCCGGCGTTTGGCTTGAAGGGCCCATCAGAGGTGGAGGTGACTAGCAAAGAGGGCCAAGAAGAGTCTCTGGAGGCCAGGGAGGGGGATCCTGAGGGGTGGCAGGCCGAGGCTGGGGATCCCGCAGTGGCAGAAGGCAGCTATGGGATGGGCTGCTTCACCTGGGACTCTGAGACAGTCAGGTCAGAGGGCGCCGTGGTCACAGTGGAGGCTGAAGGGCCACTAGGAGAGCAGATGCCGCTAGAAACAGAGGCTGGGGGGTGGCATGCAGAAGAGCAGGGGGAGGACAGTGAGGAGTCGCACGGGGACCACTGCCTTGAGGGAGAGGCAGACCAGCCCCTTGACTTGGAGAACGTTGAGATGATTAGAGGCCAGAGGGTGGAGGCTGAGGACAGTGAGGGGCTGCATGGGGACCACTGCCTTGAGGGAGAGGTAGGCCTGCCCCTTGACATGGAGGACACTGAGACAACTGGAGGCCAGAGGGTAGAAGCCAAGGACAGTGAGGGGCTGCTTGGGGACCACTGCCTTGAGGGAGAGGTAGGCCTGCCCCTTGACATGGAGGACACTGAGACAACTGGAGGCCAGAGGGTAGAAGCCAAGGACAGTGAGGGGCTGCTTGGGGACCACTGCCTTGAGGGAGAGGTGGGCTGGCCCCTTGACATCGAGGACCTTGAAATGACTGGAGGCCAGAGGATAGAGGCCAAGGAGGCTGATCCAGAAGGCCTGGAGAGCGTCACGAGCCCGGAGGAGCTGCCAAGAAATGAGGAGGCTGTGCCTGGGCCACGTGGAGATGTGGAGGCTTCTGAGGCCGCAGGAAGTGCTGGTGGGAATGCTCACAGCAGCTGGAGTGAGGTGAGGGGCCTGCGGTCTAGGGAAGACCTAGCAGAACCTGGAGGCCAGCCCCACCATCCTCTGTGCTCCCCTTCCCTGCAGGCCCCGCTCCCTGGGTCCCGCCTGGATGTCTCGGTCCCGCGAAGCCGTGTGCTCCTCTCACGAAGCTCCTCACAGCGGCGCTCCCGGCCCTCCTTCCGTCGGACCCCTGCCCCTGAGTCGCAGGAGGAGCCCCCTAGTCCTCAGCCTGAGGAGGAGCTGTCAGTCCCTGAGCAGACCCTCCAACTAGAAGAACCCCCGGCACCCTGCCCCCCGAAGCCTGAAGGGACCCCAGTGCCAGCCAGGAGAAGGCCTCTGGGACACGGGTATGCCCAGGGGACTGCACTGGGCTGGGGCAGGCGGCCGAGGGCACCTGGAACCAGCTCACACAGGCCTTCTTCCACCTCCAGGTTTGGCCTTGCACACTCTGGCATGATGCAGGAACTGCAAGCCCGCCTGGGCCAGCCGAAGCCCCAGTGACTGGGTCCCAGCGTCCAGGAAGGCAGGCCTGGAGGGAGGGTCAGAAGGCTCCATTGGACCTGCTCACTCAGCACCCTCTGCCGCTCCTTTCCACCGCTGGGCCTCAGTTTCTTGGTGTGTCATTCGTGATGCAGGTGGCGTCTGTGAAAACCTTCAACTTAAGGAGTCAGATTCTCCTGTGCCAGCCGGTGGGCCACCTGTCTCACTGGGAACTGCTGTCACTGGTCCCTGGTTACTCCCTGACCTGTGTCTTAGCCGTTCAGAGGACTGAGAGAGACAGAGACTGTTTTCCCAATAGCCTGCCTCCTCCCATGTCCTCTTCCTGCCCTCCTCTCCCCAGTGCTCCAAGCCCTCAGAGCAGGAGTAACGCCACCTCTGGGGTTGAAGCCAGCCCAAAGGAAAGGACTGAGGAGGCCTACGGAGCACCACCTGGACTCGGGGTGACGGGCAGCGGATTGCTGCCTCGAGTTTCCAAAGCAATCATTCAGCCTCAAAGCTTTACTGGTTACTATGGCAACTGCCAGCTGAGCAGGCCAGATGGGGAAAGGTAGGCCTCCCTTTCCTCCTCAACTGTGTAGGAGGGAAGGGAGGTTCAGGGTGGCCAGAGGGTGCCAACTCCTTTGCAGGCTGTCCTACCCTTTTGGTGGCAGGCCCCTCTTCTCTGAAAAGAAGCTGAAGCAGAGAGAGGGGGAGCGTGCTTTATTTAGCACCCAGCATGGTGACCTCACCCGGGGATGGTTAGTAGGCCCCCAAACAATAAATAAATCATTATCTGCCTAAACAATAAATAAATATCCAAGAAATAAATACCTGGCAAGGACTGGAGGGCCCTTAAGTTATTGCATAGGTCTGGGACTGGGGGCCAATAAGAGTTCTGCCTTGTTTAAGGCAAGTGAGTTGGAATCTGCCCTGTTGGTTAAGACTGGAGTCCTTGGACCAGCAGATGGAGTCATGGTTACATCGCCGGACTCCCACATAGTTGACTGTGGTTTGAGTCCTGGATCTGGCAGCTTAAAACTCATGGCGTGCGCACGTGCCCAAAATCCCAAGAGGAGATGGAGGAGAAGGAATTGCGGTGTAGCCATCCCCTCTAGGGGGTGATTTCTCGCTTTCTGTCTCTGTCTCTATCTCTCTGGAGAACGTACGTGCCCTATAGCAAAAATCTCTCTCAAAATAAAATAAAATAAAAATAAAACTGGAGTCCTAAAGTCCTAAAGGGTGAGGGGAAGGGAGCTAAGAAGTCACTCCATCAGGGCTGGAGCTAGGTACTGGGGACCCTGAGGCCTGGACTGAGTGCCCAGCCTTGGACAGCAGCAGCAAGTCCCATACAGTACGGGACAAGGTAAGCTCCAAGGAATGCAGCAGCTGGTAGGTGGAGATCAGCTGGGGCCAGGACAGTGGGGCCGACATCTGTGAGGGACCGCCTGGAGCCCCTGGGAGCAGCTCCATCTCCTCCTCGTTCTGCTCGTCCTCAGTGAGTTTGAATCCTGCAGCCAGCACCTGTGAGGAGAGGCCCCTGGATCAGAGAGTGGCCAGGCCGAGAACCTGAGCAAATCCTTGTTCTTTGTACAAAGGCTCTTCAAAAAGTTAAGGCGGCCCAGCCACAGAGATGTAAGCGGTAGGACTGAACCGCAGTGTCGGAAGCCACGGGGCCAACCAAGGTCAGATCCCAGACTGACCTGAAACATGCCAGGCAGGCACACTCAGATCCTGGCTGGAGGACATGAGCGGTGGGAAGGGGACTGTGCTGTGATGAGATGCTGTTGAAGATGTATCTCTCTTTCTCTGTCTCTCTATGATTAAACAAACTTTATTTTTAAGTATTATTTTATTTAAATTTCTTCATCATTATTATTTTTAAAATTTTATCAGAAAGAGAGAGAGAAAGTGAGAAAGCAAGCCACCAAGTCCAGAACCACAATTAGCCATGTGGGAGTCCAGCACCTCAACCACCACAGCACCTGCTGGCCCCCACGCAATCTTTATTTTAAAAGTTCACGGAAAATATGATGGAAAAAGCCATTTATAGATTTCAAAAAAAAATTCATACCCAAATAAACCCATTTGGATTCCATATTTTCACAAACTCTTTAAAGTCCCCTTATTGATGCCCAGTGGCTCATAATGACATCAGTGACCACAAGTCCATGATTTCCCTAAACAGCCCCTATTTCAGATCTTCCATTATGTCATCATCTCATGGGTCCTAATTTTTTGGTGCAAGAAAATGGAAGTCATAGAGCAAGATGATGTTCCTGGAGCTGGGCCACTCCCCTAAGATGGCCCCGGGGGTTGGAATTCTAGAAGTGCCTCTTTGCTGTTAAGGACTATCTCAGGATCAGAAATGAGCAGAGGGCTTACGTGCTGCTTGCATTTTCTATTCTGTTTTTATTAAAGGTATAATTCCCATTTCTCTTTAAAATGTCCAGGAGGATCTGGGTGACATCAGAGAGTGAGAGGGGAAAGGAAACCAGCTTTCCTGTAGGGTCTGATGGTGCCAGATTCTGTTCTGGATGCTTTGAGGCTGTGCTCTCATGTAAAACCAATCCCCTGGGACCAGCAGTTGGCGTAATGGCTATGTTGCTGGACTCCCATGTAGTCGACTGCGGTTTGAGTCCCGGACCCAGTGGCTTAAACTCACGCCGGGTGCGTGTGCGTGCGTGCCCAAGATTCTAAGAGGAAAATGGAGAAGAGATTGTGGCTTGGCCATCCCCCGGGGGGTGATTTCTCGCTTTCTGTCTCTCTGTCTCTCTCTGTCTTTCTAGCAAGTGCACACACCCTATAGCAAAAGCTACCCCCACCCCCAACCCCCCGCCAAAAAAAAAAAAAAAAGTCCCCAAAGCAAAGACAGAGGTTTAGGCAGCAGATCCAGGGCCTGGTGCAGCTAGACACATATACTCTCTTACATGTACTCACACACACACTCTCTGTCTCTTGCCCTCTCCCTCTCTGAGAATCTGGAGAGTATCCCTCCGGACTTAAACCTGTGGGCAGAGGGTGTTTTAAAGTTGATTATTTCTTCTTGAGTGAGAGAGACAGAGAAGGCCAGACACAGAGATAGAGAGACAGCACTCCCAATAAGATCATGACTCCATGATCCACCCCCAGCCTTGGCCAACTCCAGAACATGGACATTTGAGTGCCCGATGTACACAAGGAGGTCTCCAGACTTGAACCCAGACCTTCTTGTGTGGATCGGCCTTGCAGAGCATCATGTTTCACCACTATGCCATTGTCTGGCCCCTAGAGAATGTTTTAAAAAAGGAGTCAGTGGGTCTCAATGTTGTATGTTGGTCTCCGGGGTTGAGGGGTGGGTGGACACTCTACCTGGAAGCGGAGATGTCGCTGCAGGTCCCGGAGGTCCAGCCTCATGGCCCACAGCCGCATCCTCTCTGAGCTGGTCCAGCCCCTTTGGGTCCCCAGCCTTCCCAGCATGGCGTGGAAGGGCTGCAGTGTCATGGAGAGGAAGCAGAGTCGTTCTGCGTCCTATTGAAGGGGAGAGAAAGGGCTGAGAAAGGCTATGGGCCAAGGATGACCCACATCACTCCCAACCCTGTCTCTCCCTAGGCCTCATTCCCATTCCAAACTCCAGCCTCCATTCCATCCCCATATTCGTTTTCACCCTCAGCTCTGTGTCCAACCCCATTCTCGTCCCGTGCTCACTAGCACTCCCATCTCACTGCCTGACCTTGATCTCATCTCCTTTTCCAGTCTCACTTCCAGCCTCAGGCCCGAGCTCTTCTCTAACGCCAACCTATTGCCTTCTCCATCTCACGCCTCCATTGCAAGCCCATCCCCCTCCCTTCTCCACTCGCCTGTCTCCCGATGCTCATTTGTCTTCAACCTGTCTCCAACTTTCCCATCTTCATCTCATCCCTAATGGCAACTCATCCTTCCTCCCTGAGTCGGGACTCATTCCCATCTCCAGTTCTATCCCCACTCTCATTCTAGTCCCATCCCTACCAGCAAGCCCATCCCTTCTCCAGCCATCACTTGACTTTCACCTTCTTCCCCAACCTTCTTCTCTACCTCAGGCTAGCCTCATTCTCATCCCTACTACCAACTCCATCCCTTTTCCATACTAACCTCTGTCCCCTATCTCATTCCGTTCCCATCCACACTTATTTCTGAGCAGGTTTTTCCATGGTGTGGTCTGACTTGGAGATGCAGACAGCTTCGTGTGTTTGTTTCCCTATCCATCTTCCCTCTTACCCTCTTCCTAACCCCATGTCCTTATTCCAGCTTCAATTCTTTAAAGTCTTTTTTTATTATTATTCCAAGAGAAAGACAAAGAGAGACAGCACTTCCGATGGGGTCTTGATGCCCTAGCCAGCCCTGAATCATAGGCAAGCATATAGCTGGTGTACTCAGGGAGATCTTTGGATGTAAACCCAGAACCTTTCCACGTGGGTCAATATCACAAAGCATTGAGTTTTAGCACTGTGCCACTCTCCAGCCCCCAGCCTCATCTTTAAGTCTAAAGACATGTTCAACCTCTTCCAAATTCTATCCCAGTCTTATCACCAGCTTTTCTGCCCCACCCACCAGCCCCTCACTCACAGAGAGGCGGCGCCAGGCCTGGAAGGTCAGGGAAACGTTGGGCAGTTGCTCTCCTAGGGGCAGGAAGTCCAGGTTCACTCCGGGCAGGTGAGATTCAGCCTGGGAGGCAAGGTCTGTTAGTGGGGGCCGCAGTGACTGGGAGCCTGCCCGTCCCCAGAGCCTGTGCGTTAGGGAGACTCACAAAGCGATGGGCCTGGCCTCGAACCTCGGTGAGCAGCTTCCTGGCAAGCTGTAGGGTGACTGTAAACTCCCTCCGCAGCTCCTGCAGGCTTGGGGAGGGCTTTCCTGGGGGCCTCGGGAATCCCCAGACACCGGCGTGCACCAGGAGCAAGGAAAGCAGCAACAGGCTGAGCCCTGGAGAGATGGGGGTGGAGGTGGCGAGGTGAGGGGAGAGCTTGAGAAGAACCCAGAAGAAAGGGAACATGCCTTTTCTGAGGCCGTGCTGTGTGCGAGCACTGTGCAGGCACTGTCCCCTCGAAAACGCAATGGGGGCTGTGGAGGTCAACATGTGGCCTCTCTGCCTAAGTGCCCACCTTTGCGAGCAGATACAAAGCTGGACTGTGACCACCACCTCTCTTGGCCAAGTGCCTTTCAGTGACCCACCTGCGCAACTGCGTGTGGCAGCCTAGGGGTTATTATTCTCGCTATTCTTTTTTTAATTGTCAGAGGGCAAGAGCACCCACCAGACACAGATAGAAAGCGAGAAAGAGGAGGAAGGAGAAAGCCCTCCACCCCGTGGGGGATGGTCACGCCATAATCCCTTCTGCTCCCTTTCGCTATCCTGTTGGGATTTAGGGCACATGCATGCACACCATACACACACACACACACACACACACACACACACACACACAGCCTATTTTTCAACCCACAGAGGCCAGAATTTGAACCATGATTGACTATGTGGGATCCAGCTCCCTTAGCCACAAGGCCATGGTGCTGTCCCTCCCTTTTTTTTTAAGGCTAGCTCACTAGCTAGCTTGCTTGCTTCCTCTCTCTCATTCCTTTTCTCTCGTTCATTCTTACTCTTTCCTTCCTTCTGAGTCACAGACAGGGAGACAGGCACTCTCAACAGGGTCCTCATGCCACACTCCTCCCCCCGATCCCAGCTCCAGCCATCACTGTGTCATGGGCATGAATGTGCTCAGTGTGTTCAAGGATGTCTCTGGACCATTCTCATGCGTGTCAGCCTTGCAGAGTATCGAGTCACTGCTGTGCCGATCCAGCCCTCTAGATCCCTATTTTGCAGTTGAGGAAAATGAGGTCGACTTGCCCACGGGCAGGTGATGAGACGGTGAGGGAGCCAGGACTGGACCCAGCTCTGTCCAAAGGCAGGGCCCATGTATTTTCCCCAGGGGACTGAAAGGAGCACAGCCGCCGGCCCTGGGAGTGGGTGTGCTCAGCCCCACCAAGAGGTCCTCAGGATCAGCCAGGTAGCTCTGATGGCTTGAACTGGTCACAGGGCCCCAGGTGTGGGCTGGCAATGCTGGAGGCTCTGTCCTAGAGTCCGAAGGACAGAGTGGCTCTGCCTCCACCCCACCCTGCAGTGTGGGAATGGGAGGGCCGGGACCCAGGAGGAAGACCTAGTCCTCATCCGATGCTCCCCTGAGCAAGTCGCCTCTTATTGCTGAGCCTCAGGCTTCCAACTAGAAAATGGGGAAATGGACAGCAGATTAGGCTGACTTCTTAAGGTGCTTCCTGCCTGTTTCCCAAGAAAGAGGGAAGAGGAGCAATGGGGTGAGAGGTTCTAGGAAGAGGGCCATGCTCCATGGTTTCTCCCTCAGGGAGAGGAAATCTAGCAATCACTGGAGTTACACAACTCTCACCGAAACACAAAGCAAAAGTGGCCCCAAGTCTTTCTGTCCCCGCTCCTCGCCATGCCTTTTCCCTGTCCATGAATGATCTTTAAGCCCTGAGCTCTGCTGCTGAAAGGCCTTCCTAAGAAAGGATGTTGGGGGACAGCACATCCCTCATGGGCCTCCAGAAGTGGTAGGCAGTGCCTACAATCTCTAGTGTTCGAGTTCTCTGGCTTGGTGGCCCTTCTGGCCCTCTAGCATCTGGGAGACTTGAGGCAGAGAGGGGTTCTTCCTAGCTCTGTGTTGGGGGCAGAGTGGGTCCCTCTAGGCCCCGGTGGACGTTGCCCACCCAGAACTGAGCTGGGCCATCTCCTGTGTAAGTGCCCCTCCTGCCCGAGCTCTGAAATCCCCTCTCCTTCTTCTGCATCCAGCCCTGGCCTTTGAAGGTTCTGACCCTCCTCTAGCCTTGGCCTCTACCTGGCCCTGTCACTTGCTCCTCTGCCTCGAGCTGTGTTCTGAGCTCTGCAGCCATCCACTGCAGATTGGACCTCTTTCCGAAGTTCAACCAGACCCTTGACCCACTCTGACTTGAGTCTATGGCCTTGGCCCCAACATGTCCAAGCGCTCCTCTGCTTTCCTCTAGCTAACTCTAGGTCTCAGTTTTAGCTGAGCTCTTTGGCCCCCACTCACTCACTCCAAGAAAACTCTCCACTCATCTGCCTAGTCTGGGTCCTGTTCAAACCACCTGCCCAAGGCATCCCGATCAAGCTAGCCAAGGCTTCCCATCCTCTGCCCAGGTCTGTTCAAATATTACCCAGCCACTTCTGCCACCCTCCTTATTCATGCCAGCCACGCTGGCCCATCCTCTGCTCAGCCCTGGGTCAAACCAGCCCCCTGCCTCTTCATGGCAGCCTCATTCCCATCTGCATCCAGCTGTGTCCGCAGACTGTCAAGTGGCTGCCCTCAGCTCTCAGCCCCTACAAATACCAGGTGAGCTCTCCCATCCTCTGCCCACACTCAGCCAAGTCCCCACCCTCCACCCCCAGCCCTGGCCTCAAACTCACGCCAGCCAAGGTCGCCTGCCATCTGGCCCATGTCAGGGCCCCGCCTCTTTGGCCAGCCATCTCCCAGGCCAGGGGAGTCTTATACTGGGGGTGTGCCGGTTTCACTTTCCGTCCTGCTTGTACTTTCAGCTTTGTATTCACTCAGTCTTCCCTCCTCACCACCCCTTGCTAAAATGGGGAAATGTAATTTCCCTTCCCAGAGGGGGTGGGAGGTATTGCTGGGGGGTGGCGGGAAGCTGGGGTTTTGGTCAATCCAGGCTCTCGACCCTGTGCTAAGCTCCCTGGTCAAGCCCATCCTTCAATTCTCCACTCTTGGGTGAGCCATCCAGCTCCATGCTCTGGGAGACCCCAGAAACTCACATACTCTCCTGCTATACTCTGTCCTCATCATCCCAGAGCCATCACCAGCCACTGTCCTTCAAAAGCTGGATGGCCAGGTGAGGAGATTGCCCACTAGAGGGTTCCTGGGGTACTTTGTGAGTCATCCTTACTGTATTCTGGCTTACCAGATGACTGAGGGAGGGGTGCAAGAAGACGCAATGTGTGGCTGGGATGAGTCTGTGTGGGGCAGGCAGAGGCGCAGCCTGATGGCAGTAGGGCTGAGATTAGAGCTCTGTCTAGAGCCGGTCCTGTAGTCAGCCATTAACACTGCACAGAGGAAGCCAGATCCCTCGTGGCCAACCAGTGTTTGAGTCTTGGCCCTGGTGGCTTGAAAAACCTGCCAGGTGAGACCAGCAGTTAGCGTAATGGCTATGTTGCTGAACTTCCATGTAGTCGACCGTGGTTCAAGTCCCGAACCCACTGGGCGCATATGTGTGCGTTCCCAAGATCCCGAGAGGAAAATGGAGGAGAAGGGATTGTGGCATGGCCATCTCCCCTGGGGGGTGATTTCTCGCTTTCTGTCTCTCTCTCTGACTTTCTAGTGAGCATATGTGCCCTGTAGCAAAACCGCACGTGCCCTGTAGCTAAAACCTCTCCAAAAAAAGAAAGAAAGAAGAAAAAAAAAAAAAAACCCTGACAGGTGCATGCATGCATGTCTAAGATCTTGATGGGATAGAGAACTGATGGAAAAAAGTTGCAGCATGATCAGGTCCTGTTGGGACATTCTCCCCCCCCCCCACCCCGCCCCCGTCTCTCTCTCTCTGGTGTTAAAAAATAGTAAGTATATAAATAGATGGATGGATGGACAAATAGACAGATCTCAGTTTGTAATGAGGATAGGGCTGCATGAGGCCAAATTAGAGGCCACATGTGGGACCATAGAGGGGACTGTGTCCGGAGCCAATGGCTCAGTCTTTGGCCAGAGTCAGATATAAGAGAGCTCATCTATCACTAGGGCGGGACTCTGAGCAAAACAGGGGCCAGCATTCCGGCTGTCTGTTGGGGCCAGAGCTATTGGTGACCTAGGGCTCTTCTTGGGTCTGATCTGGGTTTGGATTAGGGCTCAGTTCAGATCAGGGACTGGGTGGTTTTGTGGCAAAGGTTCTGACAGGCCGTGACTCAGGTGAGAGCTTGGGTGAGGGCTGGGATAAGATCTCAGTCAATGACCAAGATCAGGGCTCAGCCTGTGGGCAAGCTGGGGTTGTGTGAGGTCAGGATCAGGGTTCAGTAGGACCCAGAATAATATGGTATTTCTGCTCTACAGAGACTACTGCATCAACCACAGATCTCCCTTCCAGCACAGCTCCACCCTCGGCCCCACCCTGGATTTCCCATCTTCAGGGAGAGGATGGGGTTTTCATGGTCTTCCCCAAGGCCCACTGCTGCCACTTTCCTTTTGGGACCTGTGGGGTTTCCCTTCTGGGTCCCTGTTTTGAGACAGAAACCAAGGGGGCTTCCCCTTCCTGTACCCTGACTCCTCAGCCCAGCCTGGGCACTGCCTGGCAGGGCCACTTGGAGCCAAGTGCCAGGGAAGTACCAGCTACCGTCCAGAGAGCAGTTCCAGAGGACTGAGGGAGGAGCAGGAAAAGGAAGCAGGACTGGAGGCTCCGGAGTGGACAGGCTCCTCTTGCAGTGCCCCCCAGTGGTGTTGGCTCATTCTCTCACATCCCCTGCAGCTGGGAGATCCCATTAGGGAGGTCCCAGATATCCCTGGACCCACAGTGAGGAAGGCAGAAGTCTGGCTGGTCTTCCACACATTCCCAAGTCCTGCTGTCATCCTGGAGACATGGCCATCCCACTCGCTCTCTCACCCCCTGACCATTCGGGTCTTTCCTTCAGCTCTCTCCATGGTCCCTTCTACCCTTTGAAGTTACCCTGTACCATTCAAATTCTCTCTCAAATCTTTTTTTTTTTTTTAATTTAAATTTTTGCCTGAGGACATGTATCCTACTGGAGAGAAACAGAGAGGGAAAGTGAGAAGGCCTCCCACACACACCTTGGAGGAGAGCCACACTACCATTTCTTCCACTCCATTCTCCTCTCAGGATTTTGGGTACAAACACATATGCCTGGTGTGTTTTTCAAGCCATCAGATGTTGGACTCTACCGCACAGGCTGCCATGTGGGATCCAACTGCCTTAACCACTATGCTACCAGCTGGTCTTTTATTTTGGTTTTTAATTTTATAGTAAAGAGTGAGCAGAGAGAGAGACAGAGCCCTTGATAAGATCTGGTCATGTCATGATCCCCTTCCTCCAGCCTTGTCCCGACCCGGGGGAACAGCCGAACAGGTTTCCTGAGTGAAGGAGTGAGAGCCGGGACAAGCAGCGTAGTGTTACAGCACAGAGACGACAGTGTCGTCCATTTATTGTGGGCAGCACGGTACAACACAGAGACAACGCAGTGTCACAGTTCGTCTGGAGACGATGCAGTGTCAGCTCTTCAGGCTCTTCAGTCGTCATCTTCCTGGTCATCATCGTCATCTGGTTACTGTGGGCCAGGCATCATGGTTATATACACGCTGGTGGGTTGTAAACGGTGGGCCATGATTGGTTGTAAATGGTGGGCCGTGATTGGTTGTAAACGGTGGGCCGTGATTGGTTGTAAACAGTGGGCCGTGATTGGTTGCTTTTGGACCAATCATGAGGTGCTGGATATGCAAATTTGAGAGATTCTAGTGGCCAATCAGAGCAAGGTTTTGAAGGTCAGGTTTTTTGAAGGGAACCAATCATGGCAATTGTTTGCTCTCTGAAAAACCTTGGCAGACTCACCAGCGCACAGCCTCCCACCACAGCCTGTCGGGATCTTGGCCACCTGTGCATTTCAGATTGAGTAGGCTGGGTATCCGAACCCTGGTTGGCCATGTGGCTTCCAGCACTGTAGTCCAATATGCTGTAGTCTGAGCTGCCAGGCTGTGCTGTGTATCTCTCAGATCTTAAGGCCCATCTCCCACTCTCTGACACAACTTTCTCTGAAGATGCCTTCCTGCTTCTTTTGCTCTTCTCCACCTGGCTCGCCTGGTTCCTCCAGCCTCATCCCTCCCCTCTCCCTAGCCCTGCTCCACTCCTGCAACTTGTTGCTCACATTCGAATAGGATGAGCCACCTCAGGTCTTGTCTTTGCCCAAGCTGTTCTCCCTAACCTCTTCTTACCTTCTCTGTACCCATACTGCCCCTTCTCACTGGTTTCCTCCTAAATGACCCAGCTCAGCCTGCCAGTAGTCTTGTCTCAAAGGGACATTTCACATTTTCCCCTTTTATTTTATTTCATGATTTCTTATTTACATTAAATTGTTGCACGACTTTGCGGAGTAGAATATGGATTCTCAAAGCACACACATATTGTGCAATAATTTAATCAAGGAGAATACCATATTTATTATTTCATTTCACATTTTAAAAAATCTTGCTCACTCTACCCCCATCGGCATCACCCTGTCCATATCGGCCTCCTCATCGCTCCTAGAATATGACAGTGCACTCCTGCTTCAAGGCCTTTGCACTGGCTGTTCCTTCTGCCTGCAAAATTCTTCTCCCATATGCCCGCAACACTCACCGTCTCTTTAAGTTCTCTGCTTAAATGCCATTTCCCCAAATGGGGCCTTTCCTGACCACCCCACTTTAGTGCAACCCTGCCTCTGGCACTTCTTCTCCTCTTCCATGCATTATTTTTCTACATAGCATTTATATATTTTAGAGAGCTAACATTTGATTACTTTTTGTCTGTTTTCATGCACTAGAATGTGGGTTTTTTTTCCACAAGGGTGGTTTTTTTAAGCGTATTTTCCTTCATGATAGAGAGCATGAAAGATAGAGACCCTCAACATGCTGCAATTTCCCCTCCCCAGCTCTCCAGATCATTAGGATCATGGACATGTGTACACACACGCCTGGTGTGTGTTCAAGCCACCCTAGGGATCTGAGCTGTGGTTGACCCTGTGGCCTCCAGCACAGCAGTTCTTACTCTACCAACTGTACCATCAGGATGGGCCAGGTGGGAAGTTTTGCCTGCTTTGTGCATCACTGTGGACCCAGACACTAACAATAGGAGGCTTGGGGCCAGCAGATGGCATAATGGTTATGTCACTGGACTCCTACATGGCCAACCATGGTTTGAGTCCCGGACCTGGTGGCTTAAAACTCATGCTGGGCGCATGTGCGTGCGTGCCCAAGATCCGAGGAGAATGGAAAAGGGATTGCAGCGTGATCATTCCCCTGGGAAGAGGGGGGGTGATTTCTCACTTTCCCTCCCACTATCTCTGTCTCCTTCCCCTGAGCATACGTGCTCTAAGGCAAAAAACCTCTAAAAACCAAAATGACAGGAGGCTCTTAATAAATCACTGCTGGACAGACCCATCTTCTGCCACAAGCGCCCATCCAGACTCTGCTCGTGGCTGGTGATATGGCAGTTGTCTGGAAGGAGCAGCAGGGCTAGGGGTAGTGTGAGGCCTGAGGTCCCACTGTCAGCTTTCCACCCCAGCCCAGGCTCCTGCCACATGCTGTGGGCATGGGAAGAAGGCATCTGGGTGGCTGGGCATGGCCCTGGGACCTAGCAGACCCTTGGCAAGAACCCAGAGGGCCAGTGAGGGCAGTGCCAGCTCTGTTGTATACTTAGGGGTGGGTACGGGTCAGTCCCTGGCTACATGGCCCTCGGTTTCCACAAGTGGATCTTAGCTGGTAGGCAGAGGGTTGGGCTGGAGCCAGCAGGAAATGGAAAGGATGTAGTGAGGGGTGAAAACTGGGAGAAAGAAAGCTGGGAAGCCTGCGGTGTAGACGCTAGCGAGTAGCTAAGCCTTCTTGTGACCTCAAGTGAGTCACTGGTCTGCTCTGGACCTCAGTTTCCTCATTGAAAAGCGATAGCAATTTTCTAGTGCTGCCACTGTTATTATGTTAGAGAAATTAAAACCTAGGCTATTAAAAAAAGGAGAGGGGAACCAGCAGTTAGCGTAATGGCTATGTCGCTGGACTCCCACGTAGTCGACCGTGGTTCACGTCCTGGACCCAGTGGCTTAAAACTCATGCCAGGCGCGTGTGCGTGCGTGCCCAAGATCCCGAGAGGAGAATGGAGGGGAAGGGATTGCAGCGTGGCCATCCCCCCTGGGGGGTGATTTCTCGCTTTCTCTCTCTCTGTCTCTCTCTCTCTCTCTGGTGAGTGCATGCACCCTATAGCAAAAACCTTTCCAAAAAAAAAAAGAGAGAGAGAGAGAGGGACCAGCAGGTGGTGATGTGGTGGCTAAGGGTGCTGGACTCCCACATGGTCGACTGTGGTTCAAGTCCTGTAACTCACAGCTTACTTTCTCACTTTCTCTCTCTGTTTCTCTCCCTCTCTGGTAAAATGAAGATAAATGAATAAATAAAGTTAAATAAAATAATTCTTAAGGAAAAAAAAAAAGGAGGGAGCAGGGGACTGGCCCCATAGTTCAATGGTTATGAAGGCTCTTCACGGAGGAAACCAGATCCCACATGGATGACCAGGATTCAAGTTCCGGCCCCACTGGCTTGAAAAACATACCAGGCATGTGTACACCAAGAATCCTGATGGGATGGAGATTTGGAGGAAAAAAGATTGAAGCCTGACCAGGCCCTGTTGGGGGATGCTGTTCTCTCTTGTTTACACATAAACACCTCTGACATTAAAAACGAAAACAGAGCCTGGCTCAGTGTGTGCGCCTGTAGTCCCAGCTACTGGAGAGAGAGGCAGGAGGATTGTGAGTTCAAAGCCAGTTTGGGCAATACAGCGAGACCCTGTCTCTAAGGGGAAAAGAAAAAAGAAAAGACCCACCAAGCAATAGTTCGGTTGTTTTCCGAGCGTACGGGGCACCCCATGAACTTGCATGGGCGTTCTGAGCTCCAGGCGGAAGTTACATCTTCCAGTGTGACCTGAAGATGGAATCAGGGAAGTCTTGTTCAGGGTCACACAGCAGACCGGTGACAGAACGGAGGCTGGAACTCTCGTCCCCTGCTTTCAGTGTGGGCTAGTGAGGGGAATCCCTGGGCTCTGTCATGTCAGTCCCAAGGCTTGGAACTAAGCCCAAGGACAAACCAAGATGATCATCTTCGGTGAAGGCAGAAAGGCCGGGGTGGGGTGGGTGGGGGGAAGGCTGGGCTGGAGGGGGCCTCTCTGCAGAGGTTCCCAAGCACAGGCAGGGAAACCCTGAGGCTAAGACAGTGTCCATCCCCCAGGAGAGGGGAGGCGGAAGAGGCTCCAAATCCCACCCCGTGTTGGGACCTCTGTCCTTCATGTGTCACACTGCACCCAGCTAGACCTCACTAGGGGTCCAGAGTCACGGCAGCAGCAAGGGGCTCAGGTGACCAGCAGCTCTGGTCCAGCTTGGGGTCTGCCTCTAAACGTGTCTGCCATGGCACCAATGACACTGGCAGCGCCAGGGGGAAAGGACTGTTCTGCTTTGGTCCCACTTCTTTTTTTTTCAGTTTTGTTTTAGTTTAGGGAGAGAAACAGAGACAGAGAGAGGGGGAAAGTGAGAAATCATCCCCAGGGGGATGGCCATGCCACAATCCTTTCTCCATTTCCTCTCGCTATCCTAGGCAGGCTCACACTTGCTCCTAGTCTGTTTTCCAAGCCTTAGGTCCGGAACTCAAACCGCAGATGTCCCTGTGGGATCCTGTCACCTGAACCTCTGTGCTACCTGCTGCCCAAGTCCCACCTCTTTCTCTCTAAGAGGGGTGCTGTGTACCCTAGTTCTCTGGCAACTGTGGCAGCCCTAGGGAGGGCTGAGAGAGGGTACAAGGTGCTCTCTGTGGACGAGATGTTGATGCACCTGAATGCGGGGTGAAGACTGAGCTCCGCTGGGTGCAGGGTTTAGGGTGAGGAGCAGGTGGGAGACCACGTCTGTTGAGTGCAGGGAAGGAAGAGATCGAAGCCTGAAGACAGGGCTGCAGAGGAAAAACACCGGTCTGGGTATGAAAAGTCCCAGTTCAAGGCCCGGCTGGGCTCTGCTCTTTCCTACGTGTGATGGCCAAGCATTCTGTGCTCCAATTTCCCCATCTGGGAGAGCCCAGCTCCCAGCCCTGCCTGCCTCTCAGCCTGGCGGGGAGGTGAATTGGGAGGCATGGTGCACGGGCAGGGCCTCCTTCATTCTGCCTTTCCGAGCCCTAGTGTGTGCCATTGCTCAGGGCATGTCACCTCCCTGTACTTGGCTCTTCTAACAGTGGGAATGCCACTTCTACCAGCTGGATGGGACTGCTGTGACAATAACGTACAAAAATCGCGGGGCAGACGGTGCCACCATGGTAAAATGCCACACACTGTGAGGCTGACTCACTTGGGAAAGTTCTGGGTTTGCATCCACACTTCCCTGAGTACACTGGGCACACATTGCCCATGATCTGGGGCTGACTGAAGTTGGGGGTAGATCACGAAGTCGAGACTCTATTGGGGGTGCTGTCTCTTTGTCACAATCTCTCATGGAAGAAATTAAACTTCAAAAAAAAAACTAGGGGGACCAACAGGTGGCGTGGTGGTTAAGGCACTGGACACTCCCACATGGCTGACCATGGTTTGAGTCCCGGACCTGGTAGCTTGCTTTCTCACTTTCTCTTTCTCTCTCTGCTTCTCTTTGGTCAAATTAAAATAAGTGAATGAATAAATAAAATTAAATAAACAATTATTTTTTAAAAAAGCTAGCAATGTCACTGAGTAGCTGTGTGATCTTATGCAAGTTGCTTAACCTCTCTGTGCCTCGCTTTCATCATCTATAACATGAGGAACATGATACAAACTTGTAAGATTGTTTAGCAGATTCAGCGAGGTATTGTATGTAAAGCACCCATAACAGGGCTTGGTGTGTGGTAAGGCTCTGGGTTTTAGCTATTATTAGTCGCACAAGACTTGACTCACAGGAAATTCTGAAGAAATGTTAGTTGTCAGTAATAGATGCGAGGGATGGGGATCGTTAAGAGGCATAGAAGGGCCAAAGGAGAGTTGGGGAAGAAGGCATAGGAGTGGAGGTTTGCAGTTAGAGCTCCGGAAGTGGAGGGGGTGGCGCAGTTTGCAGGGACCTGCAGGTAAGAGACTCGTGACCCCGAGACATAAGCCAAAGCAGAAATCTCAGGACACCAGCCAGGCAGGGACCAACAGGTGGCGTGGTGGTTAAGGCACTGGACACTCCCACATGGCTGACCATGGTTTGAGTCCCGGACCTGGTAGCTTGCTTTCTCACTTTCTCTTTCTCTCTCTGCTTCTCTTTGGTCAAATTAAAATAAGTGAATGAATAAATAAAATTAAATAAACAATTATTTTTTAAAAAAGCTAGCAATGTCACTGAGTAGCTGTGTGATCTTATGCAAGTTGCTTAACCTCTCTGTGCCTCGCTTTCATCATCTATAACATGAGGAACATGATACAAACTTGTAAGATTGTTTAGCAGATTCAGCGAGGTATTGTATGTAAAGCACCCATAACAGGGCTTGGTGTGTGGTAAGGCTCTGGGTTTTAGCTATTATTAGTCGCACAAGACTTGACTCACAGGAAATTCTGAAGAAATGTTAGTTGTCAGTAATAGATGCGAGGGATGGGGATCGTTAAGAGGCATAGAAGGGCCAAAGGAGAGTTGGGGAAGAAGGCATAGGAGTGGAGGTTTGCAGTTAGAGCTCCGGAAGTGGAGGGGGTGGCGCAGTTTGCAGGGACCTGCAGGTAAGAGACTCGTGACCCCGAGACATAAGCCAAAGCAGAAATCTCAGGACACCAGCCAGTCAGGCTCCGGGTCAGGGTGCGGCCAGCCTTGGACTGAGTGGGGCTCAGCTGCTAGGTCGGATAGGTGGGCTCTGCCCTGGGGGTGCCTTATACCCAGGAGTGCCCACCCTGACCTTGAGCAGACAGCTCGGGCCTCCCTACAAAGAGGACATGGAATGGAGACAGGCTCTGGCCGTGCCCCAGGTCAGTCCCTGCCGGGTGTCTGAGAGGAACAGGCCGGCCCTGGCCAGACCAGCAGTCTTCCAGCAGCCCCAGGAGCCCAGGCTGGCCCTGGCCCATGCCCAGCACAAGCCCTTGATCCATCTGCCTCCACAGGGTCTCAATCACCCTCAGTCACCCCTGGCCCCATGCCACTCGCTGGTCCTTCCCTCTGTACCTGGAAGCCCCAGGTGAGTGGGCGATTCACTGCCCAGGAATGAGACACACCCGGGAACATGTGCCTAGGCACCGCTAGATTTTTACATCCTGGGTGATTCGTACAGAACAATAGATACAATATATATATTTCTGCCCAACCCCTATTCTCCTGCCTCGGTCCTGGTCTGGGGTCTATCTGCATGATTGCTTCATGAGTCCCAGGACTCCCCATTTCTGTTTTTCTTTTCTTTCTTTCTTCTTTTTTTTTTGGGGAAAGGTTTTTGTTATAGAGCATGAACACTCACCAGAAGGACAGAGAGAGACAGAGAGACAGAAAGCGAGGAATCACCCGCCAGGGGGGATGGTCACTCTGTAATCCCTTCTCCTCTATTCTCCTCTCGGGATCTTGGGCACGCACGCACACGTGCTCGGCATGAGTTTTAGCCACCGGGTCTGGGACTCAAACCACGGTCGACTACATGGGAGTCAAGCAACACAGCCATTACGCCAACTGGTGGTTCCCCAAGACTCCCTATTTCACTCTGAGCAAAATCCCCTGTCCTTAGCCTGTAAGGTCTTTCTCATTGCTTTTCTGACCTCTTCTATTCTCTTCCTGTTTTCCTATCTTTTTTTTTTTTTTTAATGATTGGTTATTTAATTAGGTTTTTGGCAAAAAATCTAGAACACCAATTTGTGAGGATAAATCCATTTGTAAGGGCAAACACGGATTGGGGGTAGCCCTGGAGCTGAGGAACAGTTTGATTTTTTGGTCAAATGTGCGAGTCCACAGCTTTCTGATCAACCTTGCAATGTTCTGAAATCTTGTATTTCTCCTTCTCTGTGTCGAAGATCTCACCTTCCTGGTGTCTGGGCTTCCACAGTTTCTTTTCCTTGAAGTAAGCATCGGCAAGGTGCTTTGGGATTTTTACTTTGCTAATATCAATTTTGGTGGAGGTGACAACAACAAATTTCTGGTATGTTCTACGCAGTGGAACTCGATTGAGAACCAGCAGTCCGGTTATAAGTAACAAGCCACAGCTCAGCTGCTTCAGGAAAACCACTCTCTTGCCTCTGTGGCATCCAGTGAGGTTGATCAGAATGGGCCCAGGAGTGATGCTGGCTCGCAGCTTTCTCACACGCTGACTGAAGGGTTTTTTGCCGTGGCTCAACAGCTTTCCAGGCACATCTTCAGTAGGATAATACCTAGGCATTTTGCACAGTTTAAGCACCCAGGTACCACCATTCTTGTCTCCACCAACTGGTTTTGTGACAGTCACAAGAACCTTCTCCTTTTTCTTTTCAATCCTGGATTTACTGGCTGAGTATTTCCTCTTGTGCATGGCCTTCCTGGAATACATGGCAGACCGGGAGTATCTGCCGATGCCCCAGACTAGGACCGGGTTTCAGCTGCAATGGGGCTTCCCCTTCTTGGGCTTTTTAGCCTTGGGGTCACCCTTTTTAACCTTGCCACTGGCATCAGCCTTCTTGGCTTCAGGTTTCTTCTCCTTAGTATCCTGCTTCACAGTTTTTTCACCTGCCATCTTGTATAGTGGGGAAGAGCCTGTTTTCCTATCTATCTTGAAAACATTGCAGATACCCTCCAACCTCAGGGCCTTTGCACCTGCTGTTCTCTCTGCCCAGAACACGTTCTGTCTTTGGCTCGTTCTTTCCTTTCAGTATGTGGATGCCCCTTAGTCCCAGCGACTTGGGAGGCGAAGGCAGGCTCCTTCGTCTCCAAG
The DNA here is from genome assembly GCF_000334495.1 of Tupaia belangeri chinensis. Classification (NCBI taxonomy): domain Eukaryota; kingdom Metazoa; phylum Chordata; class Mammalia; order Scandentia; family Tupaiidae; genus Tupaia; species Tupaia belangeri. Next base: position 2,311,814 of record NW_006159706.1, on the reverse strand, counting down.
TTTTGTCTCATAAATGCTGTCTCTCTATGGCTCTGAGGACTGTCTCATCCCATTTAACCTGCCCTAATGTCCTGTGTACCCTATAGATATTAGTCTTTCAACCTCTCATTTTTCTACACATTTTGGGCCTTTCCTAAACACCTAGGGTCTTCTCCAACCTCTACCCACCTCACCAGACAGCCAGGTCCAACCGGCAATGTTGAGATAGACAACTTCCACTTCCTTCTGTGCTTCTGCATGGAGAAGTACATCTGGTAGGGCAGGGGAAGGCAGAGCTAGGGGTTGAATACTGAGGTCTGAGGACCATGGTCCTTGCCCACAGTGGCAGCCACCTGGCTAACAATACTGGGCACAGGTTAAAGCAGAGAGAGCAAGACAAGGCAGGATGAGTTGGTAAATTGCTGGGAGACCTGGAAGGTCACCTCCTGGTCTTCATTTCTTCACATAGAAAATGGGCATAGTTGGGGCCAACAGGTGGCATGGTGGTTGAGGTAGCTGGATCCCACACAGCAATTGTGCAGTTCAAGTCCTGGATCTGGGGGCTTGAAAAAAATGCCTGAGAGAAGAATGGAGAAGGAATTGTGGCATGGCCATTGCCCAGGGAGTGATTTCTCATTTTCCCTCTCTCTTTGTTTCTGTTTCTGTCTATCCTAATACTCTATAGCAAAAACAGAAAAGAAAAGGAAAAAAAAAAAAAGAATAAGAGCAGCATTTCAAAGAAACAGGAAGTTTGTTTGCACCCTCTAAGAGCCCACAGAAATGCATGCACAAATACATATGTCTATGAAACAAACAAACAAACAAAGATACAAATGAGCCTAGGCCCTTACAGGAACACTTCCCTCCCAGATGCAAACAGCCAAAATGTCCTCATTGGCTCATGAGTTCTCACTTGCCCCCTCTCTTTCCCTCTGTCTCTTGCACTAGCACATGCATCCTGTAACAATAACAACAAAAAAATTGGATTTGAATTCACTTGCACTAGCATATGCACCCTATAACAAAAACAAACAAAAAAAAAATTGGATTTGAATTCAGATCACACTGAACTTTGAATTTACCTTTTTTTTTTTTTTTTGCTAGAGAGCACATGTACTTGCCATAGACAGATAGAGGGAGAGAGAAGAGAAAGCACCCACCCTTATGGTGCAGAGTCATGCCACAATCCCTTCTCTTCCATTTCTCCTTCTTTTTGGGATTTTGGACATGCACACGCACATGCCCAGATGTTTCTCAAGCCAGGTCCAGTATTCCAACCACAAGGTCAACCATGTGAGATCTGACTTCTTTAACCATCAGGCCATAGAGCCAGCCTAAACTTTCCTTTTAAAAAATATTTATTCATTTCTTCTGAGAGAGAGAAAAAAAGGGAGAGGTACTACTCTTGAAAGGTCTCAGCACCATGTTCCAGCCCCAGTCCCATGTGTTCACTCAGGGAGGTCCCAGCACATGAACCCAAAGCCCTGCCATGTGGGCCAGCCTGGCAGGCCATCGCACTCTGCCCCTGACCCCCCAAACAGCTCCTGAACTCTCCTTATGGCAATAGTTAATATTGATGACTGTCTTTGGTTTTGCTTCCCTTTAACACTCTCCCCAACACCGAATCAGGCTGGCTTCCTCCACCCCCGCACTTGTCATGCTACATTTCCAGTTATCTGTTCGTTAGCCAAACGTGTGTGAATCTCCAAAGAGATGTGTAAGTCCCCAAACTTACAACATGGCCAGAGCACAGAGAGGCCCATGTGGTTCTTGAGTCTGTGCCACTCAGCTATCCCCTCAAATGCGTTGTCCCATGAGTCCTCAGTTCTCACAGGTCATCCCTGCAACATTCTTCATTTCTGTGCACTTAGCCATGGAGGTCTGGGGCTCAGTGTCATGTTCTATGACATTTGGGCATGAACCCGAGCAGCCAGGAAGCTTCACAAGGCTGTCCATATCTCCATCTGCCATGACTCCTCTTCACCATAGTCATTCCTTCCCTGAGGCCTTGCGGTTAGGCTAAGAGCCCTCTAGTTTGTAAGCCATAATCCTCTCTGACGACCACACCCTCGTGTTACTCTGCTTTCAGATACTGATACTGTGGGCTCGGCTTAGTGACTTACTTCTGAGAAACAGAATAAAGTAAAAGTAATGGGATGTTGGGGCCAGGAGGTGGTGTGGTGGTTAAGGCGCTGGACTCCCTAATTGTAGTTAGAATCCTGGACCTGGTGGCTTGCTTTCTCATTACCCCCTCCCTCCCTGCCCCTGTCTCTCTCTGGTAAGGGCACATGCCCTACAGCAAATTAAAATAATAACATCAGGTCATCAGAAAAGTCATGAAGGGGAGAAGACACCTTCATGGTGTCTGAGAACTAGTGATTTCAGGGAAAAAAGAAATGAAGATTTTATACTGATAATTCAGCCTCCAGTCCACAATCTCGAGTGGTAGGAGCTCCCTCAAGCCTTCTCTCTGTCTCTGCCTCTGCCTCTGTCTCTGCATCTCTCTCTACCTCTGTCTCAGTCTTCTCATTTTTTTGTAATTTTTCCTTTTTAAAATTTTTTAAAGTAAAGCATTTTCTCAGCTTTCAGATCCTCCTTTCCCTTTATCTTATTAATAATCGCCACTCCTCCTCCCAACTCAGGAGAGGCAAGGAAACAGGCCATCAGAAGACACCTTCATGGATCCTGAGAGCTAGTGATTTTGTGTAGCACACTTGTGCGCCACATGGTTTTCTAATTTTTGCTTCTTAAAAAAAAATCCTTTTATTTAGTGGTTTTTTTTTTTTAGTTGTTGTGGTTTTTTTTTTTTTCAAACTGACTGACAAAGACAAGATACTAAGATTGGCAAGAGAGAAACAGCAAGTTACCTACAAAGGATATCCCATCAGACTAACTAAGCAGACCTCTCATAGGAAACAATGAGAGCGAGAAAAGAAAGGGTAAATATATTCAAAGTGTTAAGAGAAAAGTAATTTCAACCAAGAATACTGTACCCAGCAAGATTATCCTTCATATGGGAAGAAAAGACAAGAACATTCTCAGATAAAAAAAACCTGAAAGAATTTACCAGCACCAGACCAGATCTCCAAGAAGTTTTCAAGGAAGTGCTATGTCAGGAAAATTAAATGCAGACACACAGAAATAAGAGTTCAAAAAATAAGAACATCA
>NW_006159706.1:2301893-2308158 GCF_000334495.1 Tupaia belangeri chinensis | reverse complement strand
AATGTTTCAGGAGAAAAAAAAAAGTCATGAAGGGGAGACCAGCAGGTGGCGTGGTGGTTAAGGTGCTGGATACTCCCACATGGCTAACCATTGTTTGAGTCCCAGACCTGGTGGTTTGTTTTCTCACTTTCTTTCTCTCTCTGTGACTCTCTCTGGTCAGATTAAAATAAATGAATGAGTAAATAAAATTAAATAAATTTAAAAAAGCAACCTTGGGCAGGAGGAGGGGTGTTAATTAAAAAAAAAAAGTCATGAAGTGTTTTTCTATGCAAAATGCGTCTTGACTTTTCTGGCAACCCAATAACTAAAATAAAATAAATAATCTTTATTAAAATAATTATTTTAATTTAATTTTATTTATTCTTTCATTTATTTTTATTTTTAAAAATTCATTTATTTAACTCTATTTATTATGATTATTATTCATTTTGATCAGACAGACATAGAGAGAGAGAGAGGGAAAGTGAGAAAGCAAGCCACCAGTTTCAGGACTTGAACTGTGGTCAGCCATGTGGGAGTTTAGCACCTTTAACTACTGCACCACCTGCCGGCCCCTATTCTTTCATTTATTTTAATTTGACCAGAGAGACACAGAGAGAGAGAGAGAGAGAGAGAGGAAAAGTGAGAAAGCAAGCCACCAGGTCCGGGATTCAGACCACTCCCATGTGGGAGTGTCCAGTGTTTTAACCACCACACCACCTGCTGTTCCCCAATCTCTCTCTCTCTTTTTTTTTTTTTTAGAGATTTTTGCTATAGGGCACATGTGCTCACCAGAGAGACAGAAAGCAAGAAATCTCCCCCCAGGGGGAATGGCAACGCCACAATCCCCTCTCCTCCATTCTCCTCTCAGGATCTTGCATCACGCATGCACATGCACCCTGTGTGAGTTTTAAGTCTCTGGATCTGGGATTTGAACTGTGGTAGACTACATGGAAGTCTAGCAATGTAACGTTATGCCATTTGCTGGTCCCAATAAATAATCATTTTTTAAAAAGTGATGGGATGTCACTTCTGAGAATAGGTTACAAAAAGATTGGGTCCTGTCTTGCATGCCATCTGTCTCTCTTTCTTTCTTTTTTTTCTTTTTGGAGAGATTTTCACTGTAGGGCGTGTGCGCTCGCCAGACAGACAGAGGAGAGAGACATAGAGACAGAAAGCGAGAAATCAAGCACCAGGGGGGATGGTCACGCCGCAATCCCTTCTCCTCCATTCTCCTCTCGGGATCTTGGGCACGCACGCACACGCACCCGGCGTGAGTTTTAAGCCACCAGGTCCGGGACACGAACCGTGGTCGACTATGTGGGAGTCCAGCGACATAGCCATTACGCTAACTGCTGGTTCCCTCTTTTTTTTTAGAGAGAGATTTTTGCTATAGGACGTGTGTCCTTGCCAGAGAGACAGAGGGAGATAGAGAGACAGGAAATGAGAAACGCCCCCCGGGGGGAGGGTGATCACGCCGTGATCTCTTCTCTCCATTTTTCTTTCAGGATTTGAGCATGCACGTGCACACACATGCATCCGGTGTGTTTTAAGTTGCAGGGTCTGGGACTCAAACCATGGTCAACTACGTGGAAGTCCAGCAACATAGCCATTATATCATCTGCTGGTCCCTCTCTCTCTTTTAAGTTTAGTTACTTATTTCTTCCATGAGTGAGAGAGGCAGTACCCCCAACGGTATTGACACTGTAGTCCACCCCCAGCTTCATCTGGTCCCAGATCATGGGCACCTACCCAGCATTTTCAGGGAGGTCTCCAGACGTGAGCTCAGAACCTTCCCCTGTGGGTCGGCCTCACATAGCATCACCTTTTACTGTTGCACCACCGTCCAGCCCTAGCTTGCTGCCGCTTGTTCTCTCCCTTAGAGTTCTCACTCTGGGGGAAGCCAGCTGCCACATGGTGAGGTGCCCTATGGAGATGACCAGCAGTGAGTGGGGACCTGTGGCTGACCACCGTGAGAGCCCAGAAGCAGGTGTGCTCCACCCCTGCACATTGCTGCTGCAGGCCATGCCTTGACAGCAGTCCTGTGAGAGACCTGGAGCCAGAACCACCCAGCTGAGTCACACCGTATCCCAGAGCCCTGGGGACGGGGACAGGGAGGGAATATGTGTGTGTGATTAAGATTCAGTGTCTTGGGGAAACTTGTTACACAGTAATTGATAACTGATATCCACTCCTCCTTTCATACACTTGGTTCCTTACACTCACTCAGGTGAGTGCCAGTACCAGTTCTTCAAAGAATTAGCTTTGAGCTCATGCATCACTTACTCTCAGTCATGCCATCCTGTTCATTTTTTTCATAGCATTAGTCAGTCAGTCAACATTTGCTGAGCTTGTATCATGTTCAGATTCGGAGGAGGCAGTGGTAAACAGTACGGGGCCAGATGGTGCAGCTGTAAAACTGGATGCTCCGCCAAGCTGACCCGTGGGGGAAGGTGCAGGATTCCTGTCCGAAAACCTCCCTGAGTACACGTTCTCTCTTTCTTTCTCTCTCCAGTAAGCACTCTCTCTAGCATTTTTTTTTTTTAATCAGCAATTGGTTACTCATGGTGCAATCTTACCCCATACCCCAGCCTTCCCGTGAGCCAGGATCACTGGTGCACCTGCATGGTGGTTAAGGGCACTGGACACCCACATGGCTGACCCTGGTTCAAATCCTGGACCTGGAAGCTTCATCACTCTCTCTCTCTATGTCCCTCTCTGGTCAAATTTTAAAATAAATAAATAAATAAAATAACTCATAAAAAATCAGCAATAAATAAGTAAAATCCATAGTATATCAAGTGGTACCATGTGCTCTTAAGAAAATAAGCAGGGCTTTTTCTGTGCAGAGAGTAGGCCTGCAAGCACGGTAAATGTCCCTAAGACCCGCTGGGCCTTCTGTAAGAAATGTGGCAAGCACCAACCTCATAAAGTGACACCGTACTTAGGGCAAGGTTCCTCTGCCTGCTCAGGGAAGGTGGTGTTACGACAGGAAGCAGAGTGGCTGTGGTGGACAGACTAAGCCTATTTTCCAGAAAAAGGCAAAAACTACAAAGAAGATTGTGCTGAGGCTTGAATGCGTTGAGCCCAACTGCAGATCTGAGAGGATGCTGGCTATCAAGAGATGGAAGCATTTTGAACTGGGAGGAGATAAGAAGAGAAAGGGTCACGCGATCCAGGTCTAAGCCTCCTCTTTTCTATTATGAAGAGAACAAAATCTTGAGGTGAATGTTCACCTAATTCGATTGCAGTTGGTCTTTTTTGTGAGGGAATAAAGTAATCAATAAAATTCCCCTTTTGGAGAAATTTGATTCATGGCAAAAAAAAAAAAGTTTTTCGCCAAGATGGCGCCGAAAGCCAAGAAGGAAGCTCCTCCCAAAGCTGACGCTAAAGCGAAGGCGTTGAAGGCCAAGAAGGCAGTGCTGAAAGGCGTCCACAGCCACACACAAAAAGAAGATCCGTACATCACCCACCTTCCGGAGGCCCAAGACTCTCAGGCTGCAGAGGCAGCCTAAATATCCTCGGAAGAGCGCCCCCAGGAGAAACAAGCTTGACCACTATGCCATCACCAAGTTCCCCCTGACAACCAAGTCTGCCATGAAGAAGATAGAGGACAACAACACATTTGTGTTCATCGTGGATGTCAAGGCCAACAAGCACCAGATCACACAGGCTGTGAAGAAGCTCTGTGACATTGATGTGGCCAAGGTCAACACTCTAATCAGGCCTGAGGGAGAGAAGAAGGCCTATGTGCGACCGGCTCCCGATTACGATGCTCTGGATGTTGCCAACAAGATTGGGATCATCTAAAGCAAGTCCAGCTGGCTCATTCTAAATACACATTTTTCCACCATAAAAACAAACAAACAAACAAACAAAAAACAGTAGGAATTTTCATCAGGGCCCTTCTTTCTTTTTTAATATATTTTTAGCTTTATTTGTGATTATTTTTATTTTTTAATTTGCTGTAGGGCATGTACTCACCAGACAGAGAGACACTGAGAAAACAAGTTGCCAGGTCAGGACTTGAAATGCAGTTGGCCATGTGGGGGGCTAGCACCTCAACCACCACGGCACCCGCTGGCCCCAGAACTAACTTTCTTCTAACCTTTGCTTACATGCCACTTTCTCCATGAGGTTTTCCTTAACACAGAGCATTTTAAAATTCACAAGCCCTTCCGAAATTCCTTATTTTATTTTCATGAGAGAGAGCGCATGCACAAGAGAAACCAGCACCGACGGTAAGGGTTACTCGCGGTCAATCTCACCCCACACCCCAGCCTCCAGCCAGCCAGGATCACTGGTGCACCTGACTGGCTGTTTCGGTCAACCCTGAACCCAAGTGTCAACCAGCCATGTAGCTCCAGCACTCCAGAACCACCATGGCCAGACTGTGCTGAAATTCTATTTTGTCTACTTGTAATTGTGCCTCTGTCCCCACCAGAAAACAGTGTCTCTCTAGTTACCACTGAGTCCATAACTTTTAGAATATTCCCTGGTTGGGGCCAGTAGGTGGCATGGTAGTTAAGACACTGGATTCCCACATAGCTGATCGTACATAGTTCGGTTCCTAGACTCGGCAGCTTGAAAATTGCCTGCGTGTGATTTTCCCCAAAAGGAAAATGGAGATGGAATTGCAGTGTGATCACCCCCCTGGGGGATGATTTCTCACTTTCCCTCTCTCTGTCTCTTTGGCAAGCACACACGCCCTAAGACAAAAACCATAAAAAAAAAAAAAAGAAAAAAGAAAAAAGAAAAGAAAAAGAAAAGGAAAAAGAAGAAAGGAATATTCCCCGGCATATGGTAGATACTCAGAATGAATGAATAAGTGATTATTTTCTCCAATTAACAAACAGGACCCTCTGAAGTACTTTTGCAGAACAGAAAGAACAGAGTAAGGTCGTACACAGCTGGTAAGAGCACTCCATGAAGTGATTACAGAGTTAATTTGATCATTTAGGAGTTTTGCAAAAGTTAGAAGGAAGGCACATTTGGTCAGGGGCACAGAGGACAGACTAGAGGTTAGGGATTATCTTGTGACTCCACAGCAGTAACTGCTTTTGTGATCAGAAAAGAAAAGAAAACCTTGTTTTACAAAGAAAAGAAAGTGTTTCTGGTTAACAGGGCACTGGTGCTGGCTCTGGCTCCTAGGTCAAGGTTGGCTGACAGCACAGGTGCATAGGGGCTGGGTGCTCTCACTGAGGGACCCTCCTTTGCTCACTCCTCCAGGGGTCCGTGAAGGCCACAGAACTCCCCAGAACGCAGGGATGTGACTGTCAGCAGACTTGGCTCACTCGGCTCAGCCTCATACCAGCACGAACCCAGTAATCTGTGTGACCCAGGGGCTGGGGCAAGCAGTTCAGAGGGCACAGACTAAGAGCAGGAACCGTGTGAGCAGAAAGTAAAGAGCAGACAGGACAGGAAGGGGAGCTATCTTGGCAGATGCGTGTGCCAACACGGATGTCAAGGCTAAGAGAATTCTCTATCTCTTCCCAACTCCATTCCTGAGCTACCCTGGAAAAAGGGAGAGGAAAAAACCTCAAACTGACCCTCACAGAACTCTGACCACCTAGCAGAAGAGGAGCAGGAAATAGACATTTAATTAAACAATAGAATCACATTGCTTGCATACCCAACCTGTGTTATCTTAAGGTTTTGCCATAGAGCGTGTGTATGTCAGAGAGACAGAGCAAGACAGTAAGAAGGGAAGTGAGAAATCACCTCCTAGGGGCGATGGCCACACTATAATCCCTTCTCTTCCATTCTCCTCCTGGGATTTTGGGCATGCATGCACACACACCTAGCATGATTTTCAAGTCACCAGATTCAGGATTTGAACTGTAGTCAGCCATGTAGGAATCTAGCACCTTAACCACTATGCCTGCTGGCCCTGTTGTAGAATGCCACCAAATGAACGACCACCAAAACCAGATTAAGTTTGAAGGGAGTCTTTATTAGCTGGCCAGTGACTACAGTCTGAGGCTCGCGGGGGAGGGGGGCGTCGAGAGTCAGAACTGGAGCCCCGACTGAAGTCTGAGCTGTCTTTTTATAGGGGGTCAGTTACCAGGAGTTTCTATGTAAGCAGTTACAGAAGCTGAATCAAGCAGGTTAATTATCTGCAAGGGGAGTGGGGTTTCCATGCAAGCAGTTACATTGCTAAACAAAAGGGTTTCAGGTTAGTTAGCAGACAGTAGCAGATACAGGATGTCGTCCCAGATGCAGTTTTCTTATCTTTTTTTTTTTTTTTTTTTTGAGAGGTTTTTTGTATAGGGCGTATGTTCTCCAC
>NW_006159706.1:2301100-2301755 GCF_000334495.1 Tupaia belangeri chinensis | reverse complement strand
GGGTCCAGGACTCAAACCGCAGTTGGCTACGTGGGAGTCCAGTGACATAACCATTACGCCAACTGCTGGTCCCCCAGATGCAGTTTTCTGTATGGCTAGCACAAGCTATTTTCTCATGAGAAGAGCAAACATGTACAGAAGCAGCCAGCCATGTCAGGGTAAGGGAACAAAATGGACAAGCAGTTGCTCATGTGCAAGATCTGATATGCAGCCTTCCACAGCCCCACATGTCATTGTTTTGATGAAGGATTTACCTGGTGTTTACTACGCATTTTGCCACATTAATGCATCACAATAATGACCCACACTGAATGTCATTGGCATTCCTATTTTTCATCATTAATATTTTGTTAGTTATGTGTTTTTTTAAAGAATAACATCATTTAATTTTTGTTTATTATTATTATTTAATTTGTCGAGAGAGAGAATGAGAAAGAGAAAGTGAAAAAGCAAGCCACTCCTGCTGGGGACACAGCATTTCCCAGAAAGCAAGCTGCCATAGGGACCAGCAATGGGCATAATGGCTATGTGGGTGGATTCCCACGTAGTCAACCGCGGTTCGAGTCCCGGACCCAGTGGCTTAAACTCACGCTGGGCGCGTGTGCGTGTGTGCCCAAGATCCTGAGAGAAGAATGGAGGAGAAGGGATTGTGGTG
>NW_006159706.1:2293869-2300966 GCF_000334495.1 Tupaia belangeri chinensis | reverse complement strand
AAGCTGCCAGATCCAGGACTTGAACCACGTGGGAGTCCAGCGCCTTAACCACCATGCCACCTGCTGGCCCCTGGCATTCCTAATTTACATACAGGAAACTGAGGCATAGAGACTGGCCCAAGGTCGGTTTGATCGTGCGGCATTTTAGCATGAGTGATTCCGTTTGGGTCTCATTTGTTGGATCCTAGTACTGGAGCTTAGTTCCAATCTGTGGCTTCCTGAGCCAGCAAGTGGCATGATGGTTAAGGTGGGTGGATCCCACCCATGGCTGTCTGTACAATTCAGATCCCCAGCCCTGTGTTTTGAGAAACACACCAGGCGTGTGTTTGTGTGTACACAAAATCCAGAGAAGAGAATGTAGGAGAAGAGATTGCAGTGTGGCCATCCCCCCTAAAATGTGCTTTCTTACTTTCCCTCTCTCTTTTTGTCTGTCTCTGGTGAACACATGTGCCCTATAGCAAATTAAAAAATAATAATAATAAATGGCATTCAATAATTTTTCTTTTTGAGAGGTTTTTGCTATAGGGCTCATGTGTTTGCCAAAGAGACAGAGACAGACAGACAGAAAGCAAATCACCCCTCCCCAAGGATGGACGACCATGTTGTAATCCCTTTTCCTCTATTCTCCTCTCAGGATCTTGGGCAGGCACACACACATGCCTGGTGTGAGTTTTAAGCTACTGGGTCTGAGATTTGAACCGTGGCTGACTACATGGGAGTCTAGTGACATAACCATTGTGCCATCTGCTGGTCCCAAACTTTCTATAAGCTTTTATTTAAGATGCTCATGCTGTTAACTGCTACTCTGCTACCCCTTCACATTCTTACGTACCAAGTACCTTGCTAAGTAAGAGACCTGGCATTTGAACCCACATGTCCAAGGCTGAAAGCCTGAGGCAAAGTGATGAAAGCAAACAGGTTTATTTGTGCCAGGGCTGAGGAAGATCATGTAGGGACACAATAAGCAAGTCACCCTGAATATCATGCGCTGAAGTCTGACAGATTTCAGGACGATTTTCAAAAGCGGAAGTAGTAAATGGGGAGAGGGATTACATCATTGCTTGCAGCCTTGGCTGGGTAAATCCTATAACAGGGTAACGGATGACCTCAGGGTACAGGGAGTTACAGCAAGGAGAGGTAACGATGAAGGTAAAGGAGGAAGTATTTGGAGAATGAGGACATTCATAGGGGCCTGACACTAAGGGGTGAGGTGGACCAGTAATTCACACTCTAAGAAAGTCCTAAGATGTGCATACGTTTATTTCCTTATAGCATTGACTCAGGTAGACTGGTATCTCCTGTTGCCAGGAAAAACTGGTTTGTCCGGGGATTTATTTGCTTTCTTAAAGCTACAGTCTGGTTGGAGCTGGATGGTGGTGCAGCAGTAAAACCCAACACTCTGCAAGTCTGACGCACACAGGAAGGTTCTGGGTTTGCACCCAGAGACTTCTTTGAGTACACCTGGCACGTGCAGGCCTGTGATCTGGGGCTCACTAGGCTGGGGGTAGATCACAATGCTGAAACCCTGTTAGGGATACTGTCTCTCTCTTTCTCTCACTCATGGAAGAAATAAACTTTAAAAACAAAACAAAACAAAACAAAACAAAAAAACAGTTCGTGGTGTGGAGATGAAGGCAACTAGATTCCACAGGGCCAACTGCGTGGTTCAAGTCCCAGATCCAGTGGCTTGAAAAACATGCCAGGCGTGTGTGGTATGTGTGTGCATGTGCCCAAAATCCTGAAAAAAGAAGTGGAGGAGAGACTGTGGTGTGGTCATCTCCCTCCCCCTGGGGTAATGTGCCTTCTTCCCCCGCCCCGGGCCAGTGAGAGCATGTGCCCTCTAACAAATTAAAGCAAATGAAACAGTACATGGACATGCCCACAGTGTAGGGATTAAGCCTTGTTTATAGAAATCTGAATCCCATGTGGCCCACTGCAATCAGAAGTCCAACTCCGTTGGCTTGAACATCAACGAGGACAAAACCCCCCCTGGGCACATGTGCATGCACGTCGGAATCCCGACAGGATGGAGAAATGAAGGAAAAAGACTTGGGGAATGGCAGCGCCCCATCCCCATTAGGGGGTGCTGTCTCTCTCTCTCTCTCTCTTCCCGTGCACATGCACTCTCTGGCCATTATGCAAAGAAAGTAAGTTAGATCTTTCTTTTTACAGTTGATTTGTAATTTTGATGTGACTGTGGTTTTCTATTTGGGTAGGTATCCAGTTTCCCTTTTAATATATTTGAGTAAAAAAGGTAAGGAGTTCATGTTAAATGCTAAGAAAATCTAGTATAGCAAATAGAGTGTAACTTGAATGCACATACAGGAGGAATGACAAAAGCGCTGCGTGGAAGCTGAAGTTGGGAAAATCCTGAGGCTGACCGTCAATACTGGTATCTACATCTATTACTATTACTGGCAGAGCTTTACAGAGTGCTAGCCGGAAACCAAATTGTGGATGATTCTGAAATATATGTGTATATCTCTCTATCTATATGTTTAAATACATTGATATCTGAATCTTATATATATATATATATATGACTTAAATATATATATAATATATATGAATGTATATATATGTAGACATATACATATATGTACATAAGATCTTAGAGCTGGCCTTTGAGAAAAGGTGGGTGGAGAAGGACCAGGATGTTTGCAGAACAAATAAACAACCCCATAGTGAGTTTCTCAATTTTCCGAAAGAGCTGTGACTTATGGAAACCTGATAGGGAAGTTTCTGTAAGCCCCTGAGGGGAAAAAGAGATCAGTGATTTCTCTAGTTCTCAAGAGGAACCCCCCAAATTGGGGAAACAGCTGTTATATGTAACCAGGAGAATAAAAAGAGTGTAGAAAAGACAGGGGCTAGCAAGTGGCATGGTGGTTAAGGGCACTGGACTCCCACATGCGGAACGCGGTTCGAGTCCTGGACCTGGCAGTTTGCTTTCTCATTTTCCCTTTCTCTCTCTCTCTCTCTTTCTCTGTTCCTCTCTGGTCAAATAAAAAATTACAGTAATAACAAATAAAGTTAAATAAATAAATAATTCTTTATAGGAATAAAGAAAAGAAGTAGAAAAGCAAAGTAGTGACAGAAGAGAGCTTTTGGACCGGAGCCTTCGGAATCCAAACATTCTATGATACTAAGAACTGCCAAAACAACCACTTAAGGGCCTCCCAAGAAGAGGCTGTGCCAGGCCAGGGGGAGGCTAAGGAAGGCCAATCAGAGGCCAAGAATGTGGGGGGAGGGGTGGGCCCTCCTAGGAAATGTCAGAGGAGCCAGTGCATCGGGAGTGGCCACTCCTGCCAGGGACACAGCATTTCCCAGGCTTTGCTTTCTTTTCTGACAGCAGAGCAGCTGTTCCCAGCTGGGAGGTCAGAAAGCAGCAGGTAAGAAAACGAAGACTCGGAGAAGTAATTGACGGAATTCTGGGATTCCTCATTACCAGTGCCTCGTTCTTCTCAGACACTAGCAAAAAGGAAAAAGTCCAGGCTTTGAAAGTCAGTCCGCCTTGAGATCATAATCCCAGCTCCTCTATATTGTGACGGTGTGACTTTGGGCAAATTATGTAACTTCTCAGAACCTTAGATTTTTGGTCTGAAAAGTTGAGTCAGTAATAGCAGGTCCTACTGGGTTTTTGTTCATTAAATGAAACAAAGCCTACAAATACCTGTCAAAGAGGAGGAGCCCAAAACATGGGAGTGATTTTCTTTTCTTTTTTTAAAAAATCATGTATTTAGGGACCGGCAGGTAGCAGCCCCAATAAAAGAATTATTTTAAAAAATCATGTACTTAATTTATTATTATTATTTTAAACTTGCTATAGGGGCTGGCAAGTGGCATAGTGGTTAAGAGTGCTGGACTCCCACATGGCCAACTATGGTTTGAGTCCTGGATCTGGCAGCTTGCTTTCTCACTTTCTCTCTCTCTCTCTAGTCAAATTAAAAATAAATAAATAAGTAAAGTTGAATAAAATAATTCTTTTTAAAAAACTTGCTATAGGGGACAGGTTCTCACCAGAGAGAAAAGAGGGAAAGTGAGAAAGCAAGATGCCACGTTCAGGTCTCGAACTGCGGTTGACCATGTGGGAGTCCAGTGCCTTAACCACCACACTACTTGCTGGCCTGGTTATTTTCTGAAGCTAACACACCACGTCTGAGCCCAGCTGAGAGCCCACTGCCTTCCCAGTTGTTCCTGGGTTCTAAAGCTTACCCAGGCCTGGTTCCAATCATACCCATTGATCCCTCCTATGGTCCATGCCTTCAGCCAGGCCCTGGTGACACAGTAGGTATCCAATAAATATTTATTAAATAAATAATTTGCTAGGGCAAGAGGGGTTCTGAAGGTGTTGTATACCCAAATGACTGAAGTTCTGGGCCCAGGCTCATCAATGATCCCAGAGGAGGAGTCTTTCTGGGGTAGAGGTCAGGAGACTGATGGTGGACAGCAAGTCAGAGACTACTTTGAAGAGAAGGAGGCAACTGAGCTGAGCCTTGTGAGGTGGGTGGAATTTAAGGCAGCTCAGGCAGAAAGGACCAGAAAAACCAAAGTGAAATCAAGGGCAGGTGGCAGAAACAATGAGTCAGCGTGCACCTGATTGAGGACTTGCCCTGAGATGGAATTCAGCAACCTTTGAAGTAGCAAGTTCCCTGTCCCTGGTGGTATTCAAGCAAGCAGAGCTGATCCCAGCATTGAGTGGAGGGGCTGGGTGTCCTTCCCAGTCAGGAACTCTATAACTCTATTTCTAGGCTGGACCCGGGAAAGTGGATGGACAGAGGTTCCCCAAATTTCAAACTGGGGCCAGCTCTGTAGCAGAGAGGTAATGCTTTGCTCAAGCGATGCTGGATCCATACGGAGAATTGAGGGTTTGGTTCCCCAGGCGACTACTACATGCTTGGCATGGATCCCCATGTGCTCGGCTGGCTGGGAAGGCTGAGGGGGATCCCAGCATGGGAGCCTATTGGGCTCTCTCTCTCTCCCTCTGTCTCTCTCTTTCTCTGTCTCTCTGTCTTTCACTCTCATGAAAGAAATGAGCAAACAAAACAGCAAAGGCCCACGCTGGTCATTGTCTGTGCGTTTGTTTCTGCTCTAACAGTTACCTCAGTCTGGTGATATTCTCAGGTCCAAGGTCTGTAGCCTCAGCCTCTATCAAGGTGACAGGAGAAAAGGAAAAAGGTTGTGCTAGGGCCAGACCTAGGGCTTTTCTCTCCCTACTTGTGTTGAGTCTCTCTGTGGGCTAGTATCGTCCAGGATGCACTCTTCCTGCGTCCTTTAGTAATGAACCTCGCCCTCACTCTCCTGCTGGCACAGGTACCACTACGAGGTTAAGCAGCTAAGTGCTGTACTGTGCTCCCAACCTCTCCTGTAGCTGGGGGTGGCATGTGACTACACTCCTAGGGAGTGTAATGTGCTCTACTTTTAGGGTATGTCCATAAAAAAGAATAGGTGTGGGGCCAGCAGATGGTGTAGCAGTTATGTCACTGGACTTCCACGTGGTCATTCACCACGCAAGTCCCGGACCTGGGGCTTGAAAATCACACCAAGCATGTGTGTGTGCGTGTGCCCAAGATCCTGGGAAGAGAAATCTCCCCTGGGGAGTGATTTTTCACTTTCTCTCTCACTTCCTCTCTCTCTCTCTCTCTCTCTTTCTGGTGAGTGCACACACCTTATAGCAAAATAACTTTAAAAAAAAAAAAGAATGGACGTATGATGGCAGGTACTAGAGCAGGTGTTTTGAACCTCAAAGTAAAAAAATATGTTTATTTGATTTTTATTTTTGGCCGTAGGGAATGTGGACATGCTGGAGAGAGAAAGAGAGAGAGAGAGATCATCCCCAGGGGGAGATGGTCACATTGCAATCTCTTCTCCTCTATTCTCTAGAGATTTGGGGCATGCATGCACCCATGCCGGGTGTGAATTTCAAGCAGCTGGGTCTGGGCCTCACACTGCACTTTGGCCACATGGGTCCCAGCTGCCCAAACTCCACCCCACCTTCTGGCCTGTAAGTCATGGTTTGAGGATGGCAACAGCAATGAACTGAAAGTAGCCAGAACTGCTGGCACCATGGTGAAGAGCACTCACCCATAGAGCTGTTATGTGAGATTCTATCCTATCTTGATTCTTCTTTACAGCAACTCAAACCCATATTTCAATTAATATATTCCCTTAGCTCTAATAACACTTGAACTCTGGTTCTGAGCCTGATAACACTGCGCCAGAGTCTTTCTCTCCCAGCTGACCTTCCAGAACGAGGTCGTGGCAGCTCCCTGGGCACAGGGCCCTACCTCATGTTTGTGGATGATAAGAATCTTTGAATTGGAGCCCTGAGTAACTTAGAGCAAGTTCTTTAACATTGTAATCTCAGTTTTCTCCATCTTGCAAATGGCACCAATAAATAACATTCCCTTTAAAAGATGGTTTTAGGGCCAGCCCCATAGCACAGCAGTTAAGCACTGTGCATGGGGAGCTGGATTCTACATGGCTGACAGTGGTTAAAACCCTGGTTTGAAAAACATACTGGGCACATATGTTTGTGTACCCAAAATCTCCAAAGAAGGAAGAAATGAAGGACAAAGGATTATGGCATGATCATCTACCATGGAAGGTTGCTTTCTCATTTTCTCTCTCCCTCTCTCTCTCTTTCTCTCTGCCTCTTTCCAGGAAGCACGTGCAACCTCTGGCTACAAACACTGGGTACTTGTGCATGCCTCAGCTCTGGGGTAATGGAGATATAGAGGAAAAAGGGATTGCAACATGACCATGCCCTGGTGTGAGGGAGGATCTCTCTTTCTCTGAAGAGTTCACAGGCTCTCTGGCAATAATACATACATACATAAATAAGTAGGTGGTTTTATAGAAACATGACATTATCAACAAAAATGAATAGGAGGAGGCCAGCAGGTGGCGTGGAGGTTAAAGTGACTGGATCCCACATAGGCAACTCCATGGTTGGACCTGGTGACTTGAAAATCATGCTGTGCATGTGTGCATGTGTGCTCTAAATCCCAAGGGAGAATGGAGAAGTGACATGGCATGACCATCCCTCCTGGGGTGGGGGAGTAATTATTTCTTTCTTTTTTTTTTTTTGAGGTTTTTGC
>NW_006159706.1:2284493-2293804 GCF_000334495.1 Tupaia belangeri chinensis | reverse complement strand
TGCTGCAATCCCTTCTCCATTCTCCTCTTGGGATCTTGGGCATGCACGCACACATGCCCTGCGTGAGTTTAAGCCACCGGGTCTGGGACTCAACCCGTGGTCGACTACATGGGATGCCAGCAACATAGCCATTACGCTAACTGCTGGTCCCGGGGGAGTAATGATTTCTCACTTTCCCTCTCTCTGTTCCTGTTTCTCTCCAATGAGCTCTATAGTTAAAAAGGAAAAAAAAAAAAAAGAGGGACCAGCTGATGGGGTAATGGGTAAAACACTGGACTCCTGTGTAGTTGACTGCGGTTCAAGTCCCAGACCCGGGACTTAACTTAAACTCACGCTGGGCATGTGTGCGTGCGTGCCCAAGATCCCATAGAGGAGAATGGAGAAGGGACTGCAGCATGGCTTCTTGCTTTCTGTCTCTCTGTCTTTCTGGCAAACACACGTGCCCTATAGCAAAAACCTCTCCAAAAAAAAGAAAAAAAGAATAGGAGCAGAGAAAGGGCTTGTTTCATTAGCAGCATTACAAAGAAACAGGAAATTTGTTTGCACCTTATAAAAGCCCACAGAAATGTATGCATGAAAACATATGCCTATGGCGGCCCAGCAGGTGGCATGGTGGTTATGGCACATGACCAACCACAGTTCAAGTCTTGAACCTGGCAGCTTAGTTTCTCACCTTCTCTTGCTCTGGTGAATTAAAAACAATAATAATAATGGACCAGCAGATGGTATAACGGTTATGTTGCTGGACTCCTAAGTAGTCAACTGCAGAAGTCCCAGACCCAGAGGCTGACACTCTGGGTGCATGTGCGTGCGTGCCCAAGACCTGAGAGGAGGATGGAGGGGAAGGGAATGTGGTGTGGCCATCCTCCCTGGGGGGTGACTTCTCACTTTCTGTCTCTGTCTTTCTCTGTCTCTCCAGTGGCACACACGCCCTATGGCAAAAAAAAAACAAAAACAAAAACAAAACAAAACAAAACCCTCTCTCTCTCAAAAATAAAAACATGAATATAAAGTAATACTAATAAATAAAATTAAATAAATAAATTTGTAAATGCTTGTAAAACAAACAAACGACAATAAAAGACCCAGGCAGCATAGGCCCTTACAGGAACAATCCCCTCCCAGAAGCAAACACGCACCAAAATGTTCTCAGTGGTTCAAGTAAAGACAGACACGCAGGCAGAACCGCGTCCACACGAAGGCGCGCCCAGAGCGGGATAAAGACCCGTAAGCTGCAGCTGCTGTACTTGTTTATTGGCCCTGCAAACGGGGAGCTCCGTTTTCTCCAGCACCTTTCTTTTTGGAGGTGCCGTCCTGACTCTGCCTCTTACTTTGTCTCTTGCTCCCCATCTTGCCCTTTTGCTGGGGCTGGAGGTGCTTCCTCTGTGGCCCTAGGAGCCTCAGTCAGGTGGGCTGAGTCCTGGGGGTGGCGATGGCAAGCAGGTCTGGATCCCGCCCCCACATCCTAATTCCTCCAGTGTCGGGTCTCGGTCTCTGGGTGTTGCTGGGTGTGGTGTCAGTGGTCTGGCCTTGGTGGTCTGGAGGGAGGGAAAGCAAGTGATGAGACAGAGGCCTGGGTTAGTCCACCTCTCCTACTCACTCACTCTGTGACTCCAGAGGACTCCACCCGCTCTGGCCTCAGTTTCCCTCCCTGTAAGCCAGATACCCTTCCATTTGGAAAGGCCCCACCCCCCACTTCCCTTTGCTCTGGTCAGAGGAAACCAAGAGCCCTATGATGGGATGGCGTCCTTCGAGCCCTCCCCCCCACCTGAGCGCACAGCGGCCTGGCCTGGCTCTCCGAGCTCCCTGACTCCCCACCTCGAGCTCCGTCTCAGCGCCGTGCGCCTTGTTTCTTCCGCTCTGAGTTCTGGAGCTTGGTCACCAGCTTCCTCTCATGCCCACCAGGGCTGGGGCGGTTGGTGTTGGCAGCAGCTTCTCTCTTGGTGCGACCTTTCCGGCTTCCACCTCCTGGTAACCAACGCAGAGGTGGAGGTGAGGCTGGTGGAGGCGTGATAAGGACAGGCAGGTGGGAAAGGGCAGGGAGGGAGGCTGGAGGCCCCACCACCTCTGCTGGCTGTTTTTCCACCCGGGGAATGAGGAGCCCTTGGTATGGAGGTCCCAGGGCTGAGGTCACCTGCACTTGGTGGGTGAGAGATTAGCAGGGGAGACATGAGGGGTCGAGGGATCAGGTTGGGCAGAAAAGGCTGAGGGGGTAGGGAGAAGTTTAAGGAGGGGACCACGGTGGGGGGGTCAGAAGTGGAAGGACTGGGAAGGTAGCAGCTAGGACCTTACCCAGGGAAGAATGGGCCAGACCGTAGAGATCGTATTCATCCAGGCTGAGGTCCTCATCGTCTGGGCCCAGGGGCTGCTGGGAGGGGCTGGCTGCTTGCGGGAAGGCCGCCATGATGTCTGGCTAACTCTCTGTCTCTGTCTTGTTCCTGCGGAGTTTCCTCTCCCAGCTCACTCGCCCCAGTTTATAAAGCTGTCTCCTCCTCAGACCACAGTCTGGCTCCAGCCCCTCAGGCCTGTCTGATGCAATCTGGCCCTTTCCCAGAACCCAGCCCAGTAAACACCAGGCATGAGGGGAAAGGAATTGGGCCCCATGAGTCCCAGCCCCCTTGCTGGGGCTGCCCAGCTGGGTATTTTTCCACAGAGGAGATCCCCGCCCCTTGGGGAGGAGAGAAGAAGCAGGGAATGAAACATAAACAGTCCTCCGAGGTTGGCCAGCCAGGCGGGGTGGGGGGGCTCACCTGGGCCAATTCCTGCCCATCCTCCACCCTCTGCCACATGGTCCTTCTGGGTGTTACAGTTTAATCAGCGAGAAATAAGAGGACATCCAGACACACCCAAATTTATTGGAGTTTTATTGATTAATAGGCCGGCAACTGCGGGAGGATTCACGTCTCTCAAAAAGCCGGCAACCCCGAGTGTAGGGAGAAGGGGGCTTAGAAAGGCAAAAACCGGGAACCAGCAGTTAGCGTAATGGCTATGTCACTGGACTCCCACATAGTCGACGCGGCGGACCCGGTGGCTTAAAACTCACGCCGGGCGCGTGTGCGTGCGAGCCCAAGATCCTGAGAGGAGAATGGAGGAGAAGGGATTGCAGCGTGGCCATACCCCCTGGGGGGTGATCTCTCGCTTTCTGTCTCTCTGTCTCTCTCTGTCTGTCTGGCGAATGCATGTGTTCTATAGCAAAAACCTCTCCCCCCCCCCAAAAGAAAAGAAAGGCAAAAACCACATTTGGATTGACCTGGCAGGAGCAGTAATCACTGAGGGGGGTGGTAACAAAGGGAAGGAGTGGAGATTGTTTTGCTAAGCAGTTGCAGAGGCCAGATCAGGCTGGTTAATCCTTCCCAGGGGTACTTCCCATCCCTAAGTAAACACAATGGAACCTTAATGACCTTTATGGCTAGGGCAAGGGGGTTGGTGATGGTTATTATATCATTACAGAACATCTTAAGGTAGAGGGTTTTGGGTTATTTAACAAAGATAGTAGGAGTGTTAATCACTCTCTTTACTCTAGGCAAAAGGAGAAATTTGGTTTCCAATATAGAGAGGAGTTCAAAATGGAGGTGCTCCCGCCTCACTGCTTCAGAGGCAGAATATGGGACGAAGAAGGGGAGAAGACAGCAACACACCATGGGTGATCCTCACACTTATCACACCCAACACCCTTTTTTTATAAGAAACACCTCAGAAAGCTCCCTTGACATCCTGAAATGGGGGTACCTCGGTAATCTCCCTCACCTGAGAGGGAGGATAGCAGAGTGCAGATTCGGGAGCCCGACACCCTGGATTCAACCCTTCCTGTGCGACCTTGCACATGACACTCACTGGGCCTCAGTTTCCTACTCTGTACAAGGCGACTGGTTAATGCTTGCATGTACCTCAACAAGCTGGCGAGAGAATTAAACGAGACAGTACATCAAGTGCCTGGCACCGTGTAAGCACTGTGGAAGGGTTCATTACATCATTTCCAAGAAACCAGCATAACGCTCTCACGGTAACACAGAGGAGACACCAAAGGAAACCGACTCAGAGTACAGTGAGCTGCATTTCAGTCCAGCCATTGTGGCACTGTGGTAATGCAACATTCTGTGATGCCAAGGCCTGTGGAGGGATCCCAGGTTCACATACCGAGGTCTCCGTATGTGTGGCAGGTGTGCACGGGTGCCCATTTCTCTCTCTTCTCTCTCTCTCTTGCTCTCATGAAATAAATAAAATAAAATTGGGACCAGCAGGTGGCATGGTGGTTAAGGTAGCTGGATCCCGGGTGGCTGACTGTACAGACGAACTCTGGACGAGGCAGCTTTAAAACATGCCAGCACATGAGTGTTCATGCCCAAAGTCCCAGGAGAAGAATAGAGATGGGATTACAGCATGAGCATCCCCCCCGCGAGAGTGATTCCTCACTGGTCTTCTTTCTTCCAGTGAGTACACGTGCTCTATAGCAAACTATATAAATAATAATAATAATAATTTTTTGAGAGGTTTTCGCTATAGGGCGTGTGCGCTCGCCAGACAGACAGAGAGACAGAAAGCAAGAAATCACCCCCCAGGGGGGATGGCCACGCTGCAATCCCTTCTCCTCCATTCTCCCCTTGGGATCTTGGGCACGCACGCACACGCACCCGGCGTGAGTTTTAAGCCACCGGGTGCGGGACGCAAACTGCGGTCAACTACGTGGGAGTCCAGCGACATAGCCATTACGCTAACTGCTGGTCTCTAATAATAATAATAATTCTAATAAAATAATATGTGCTTCCAAACATGGATACACTGAGGTAGATGATGTAATGAAATGAGCAGGTGTTTGTACCTATTTAATATCAATTAGCATGAATCTAAGGGTAAGAAGGGTGAATTAAGTATACATTTCATAGGAATTAGTATAAATGGTAAGAGCAGATAAGAAACAAGTGACAATGACGTGCTGGGTGCATGAGTACCAGCCCAAGATGCTGACAGGCTGGGGAGGAGGATCATGGCATGCTGAGACCCTCTCAGAGGGGCTCTCCTCCCTCGCTCCCTCACACACACGCTCTCTATTAGGAATAAAATAACCAAACAAACAAAAGAAGAGGGCTAGCCAGTGGCGTGGTGGTTAAGGCTGAGTTCCACATAGCGGGTTGAGCCGTTCAAGCCACCCAGTGGCTTGAGAAACATGCTGGGCATGTGTGCGTACGTGGCCAAAATCCCAAGAGGATGATGGAGAAGGGATTGAGGCTAGCCGTCCTCTGTGGGAGCTGATTTCTCTCTCTCTCTCTCTCTCTCTCGCTGACTTTCTGGTGAGCACATGTGCCCTATGGCAAAAAAAAAAAAAAAGGAAAAAAGGACACATGGAAACGGAAATGGAAAGTTCTACTCCGTCCTAAAGAATCTGAACTGCGTGAGTCATGCTGGCCCAGAGAGGCTGCACCCTTGATTGCCCGCTCCCATGTTATCTGCCCTGCAGTGTCAGGGCAAGGAAGGAGGCAGAGAAAACACCCCACATTTTTCAACCCCTGGTTTCCAACTAACCAGGACCTTCTCAGCCCAGGCTAGATGTTGCTCCTCTGCTCACATCCATGACTTGACTGTGAGCCTAGTGAAACATGATTCTGTCTCAGCATTACCTAATAAAAATTCCTTCCTTCTCCCAAACCCTAGAACAACCCAGTCTCATGCTTCAGTAAACGAGAAGCAACACTTCTTCTTGCGTTTCTCTCACGACTGAGCCAGAATGAAATTTAGCTTTTGTTTTCCAGATTCAGGTGACTTGTGAGTTTTTTTTAAATACCTAGGAATTGAAAGTGAAGACAGAAGGACAGGGGGACCATGCTTTTCAAGCAACTTTGTGACCATACGGGAAATTGTAGGTTCGGATCCCTGGTAGACTGCACATGCCAGGTATGCGTGCTCATGATCCTGGCCAGCTGGGAGAATTAGGGGGTTGGAGTGTTGTGGTGTGGGACCCTGTCAGGGGTGTTCTCTTTCTCTCTCTCTCTCTCTCATTCCACTAAAATAAACCAATTGAAAAACTTTTCAGAAAAGCAGAGTTGGGGCCAGCAGGTGGCATGGAGGTTAAGGTAGGTAGATCCCACTTGGGATCTCTCTTTAAGAGAGATTTTTGTTATAGGGCGCACATGTTTGCTGGAGAGATAGAGACAGAGACAAAAAGCAAGAAATCACCCTCCCAGGGGATGGCCACACTGCAATCCCTTCTCTTCCATTCTCCTCTCAGGATTTGGGGCACATACATACATGTGCCCTGGCATGAATGTTAAGCCACCATGTGTGCGTGCGTGCGTATGCGTGTGTGTGTGCATATGTGTGTGTGTGTGTGTGCATATGCCTGCCTATCATCCTGAGAGGATAGAGATAAAGGGATTACCACATGACCATCGTCTCTGCGGGGTGGTGGTGGGGGGTGATTTCTTACTCTCTTTTCTCTCTCTCTAGGGGCATTCTTGCCCTATAGCAAACTAGTACAATTTCAATTTAAAAAGAAAAGCAGAATTGGGATAATAATAACAGACAAAATGATAAGAGAAAGAGGAAAATAGCTTTCCTTTCAACAAAAATGATACACCAAGACCAATTAGAAAATGAGGAAATACAGTGTTCTTGGAATGCAGTGTTCTTGGAAGGTGGTCGACTTTTTCACTGAACTTAGCAGCAAAAAGCGTCCTCTCTCATGACATGGGATGGGGCTAGGTTTCAGGCTCAGGTCACTGTAAATAAGTTTCTTTCCTCCACGAATATTTGTTCAGCAGAACAGGCAAACATCACTGGACCCAGGGACAATGGGATCATCTTGCACTTTCCTTTTCTGTGACCCACCCTGTTATTACACCGCCCAAAACAATCCCAGAAAGTCCCAACATGCCCTGTAGGGGGCAGTCTTGGCTCAGTTGAGAAACGGTTGCTTCACCCATCTGCCTCTGCCACGGGGCTCCTAGGTTACTAGCAGGGCGGCTCTTAGGGTTTGGATAACTGTGTGTCCCCCGAGGTTTCATGTTTCAGAATTTGGATGTTCCTCTAAAACCTGTATTGTTAGCATCTTAATTGTATTGTTAAGTGAAAACTTAATTCCTTCATGGTGTCTGGGTGTGGGGCCTTTGGATGTGACAATGTCATCAGGGCAGGGCCTCCATGACTGAACCGCAGAGAGAAAGCCTCGCGGACACAGACTACGCTCACTCTGCTACAAGTTCTGCCTTCTGCCATTTTGTGAGGTTTTTCAACTTCACAGCCACTAGAACTGAGAGTCAAAATACGCTTCTATGGGGAACCAGCAGTTAGCGTAATGGCTATGTCACTGGACTCTCACGTAGTCAACCGCGGTTCATGTCCCGGACCCAGTGGCTTAAAACTCACGCCGGGCGCGTGTGTGTGCGTGCCCAAGATCCCGAGAGGAGAACGGAGAAGAAGGGATTGCGGCGTGACCATCCCCCCTGGGGGGTGATTTCTCGCTTTCTGTCTCTATGTCTCTGTCTGTCTGGTGAGCGCACACACCCTATAGTGAAAAACCTCTCCAAATAAATAAATAAATAAACGCTTCTATTCTATTAAATTCACCCATTCTCAGGTGTTTCTGTTAACAGCGCAGTAACAGACTAACACAGAGACCATGGGCCTGGTTCTGTTACACTTTGCTCATTTGTGAAGGGAGGGCAACGACGACATTGTGCAATTGCGTATGGCAGGGCTAAGCCCAGGGCCAGGCACATGGTGCCCTGTATTTCCCGATCCCTTTCCTTTCTTCTTTCTTTCTTCCTTCTGCCTGTCCTTCCTTCCTTTCTCTCTCTCTCCCTCTCTTTCATCCTTTCTTCTTCCCTCCCTCCCTTCCTTCCTTTTTCTTTCTTTTTTTTGTGCAAGAGGGAGACAGAGAGACGATGAGAGGAGAGAGAGAAAGCACTTCCCAAGGCCTCCAATGGAGTGTGGTCATGCCACAATCCCTTCTCCTCCGTTTCTCTAGCCTGCTGGCATTTGGAAAGCGTGCGCACACACATGTGCTTGGCATATTTTCAAGCCACTGGTGCCGGGATTTGAACCACCTGGTTGGTCACGTGGGATCTGGCTCACTTAACCCCTAAGCCATGAGGCCAAAGGCTCCCCATTCTTCAAAGAAGGACACGGAGGCTCCAGGTGTGACTTGCTCGAGGTCACAGTATTAGTGAATGGTGAAGGAGTCCTCCCAACAGTCCTCCCAGCCTTGTTCTAAGGCGCAGTCTGCATTAGCACAGCTGCCCAAGCACCTGTCGGATTCCTCCCGTCTTCCTCCCACCCTCCCTGACTTTCTAAACAGTTTTTCGTGCCTGTGGACCAGGCCCAGGGCTGAGGACACAGAGAACAACCTGCACCTCTGGAAGCTTTGTGTAATGAAGGAATTAGGTTTATCGCTTCATCAGTCCAAGTTCCTATACGAAATACCACAGGTACCAACATGTATCCTTCATCCCATTACCTCGGTTTATTTTAAACATTTAGTCATTTGTTTATCTATTTATTTGTTGTGATTTTCAAGCCCTTGGATCTGGGACTCAAACCAAGGCCAGCCATGTGGGAATCTAGCATCTTAACCACCATGCCACCTGCTGGCCCCATCATTACCTCAATTTAAAAAATTTTCTTCATACCATTCAGTTATCACTAACTGAATGTCCCCCTCCCCCTTTTTTTGGAGGTGTTTTTGCTATAGGATGTGTGTGCTTGCCAGAAAGACAGAGACAGACAGACAGAAAGCAAGAAATCACCCCCCAAGGGGGGATGGCCACTCTCAGGACCTTGGGTATGCATGCACACACACCCGGCATGAGTTTAAGCCACCAGGTCCTAGACTTGAACCACAGTCAACTACATAGGAGTTCAGCGACACAGCTGTTACACCAACTGCTGGTCCCGAATGTGCCCTTTTTTATTTGTTTATGTCTTCATTAGAACACAGCCATAGTTTTATTTTTAAATAATTATTTAATTTTATTTATTATTATTATTTTTTAGTTTGACCCAGAGAGAGAGGGTAAGTGAGAAAGCAAGCCACCAGGTCTGGGACTTGAACCATGTGGAAGTCCAGCGCCTTAATCATCATGCCATCTGCCAGACCCCTGCAACCATAGCTGTAATTTAGTTAAAGGTTAAAGGTGTAGGCTCTAGAGACCAGCAGTTGGCGTAATGGCTATGTCACTGGACTCCCATGTAGTCGACCACGGTTCAAGTCCCGGACCTGGTGGCTTAAACTCACACCGGGTACGTGTACATGTGTGCCCAAGATCCCAGGAGGAGAATGGAGGAGAAGGGATTGAGGTGTGGCCATCTCCCCTGGGGGG
>NW_006159706.1:2282953-2284469 GCF_000334495.1 Tupaia belangeri chinensis | reverse complement strand
CTCTCTGTTTGTGGACAGAGCCCCCCCCCAAAAAAAAAAAAAAAAAAAAAAAAAAAAAAAAAAAAAAAAACAAAACCTCTCAAGAAGAAAAAAAAAGGTATAGGCTCTGGATCTGGCTAAAGAAAGCCTCCCCCTTGTTAGCTGTGTTTCCTTAGATGAGTTATTTAGCCTCTCTTGCCTTTGTTTTGTCATTTATAAAGTATGAGTAATAATGGTACCTACCTATTGGGAGAAAAAGACCTCTTTTTTTTTTTTTTTATTTTTAAAAAGCCATGGGGGGGGGGGGAGCGGGGAGGTGGCATGGTGGTTAAGGGCGCTGGACTCCCACATGGCCCACTGAGGTTCAAGTTCCAGACCTGGTGGCTTGTTTCTCACTTTCTCTCTCTCTCTCTCACTCTGTTCCTCTCTGGTCAGTTTCACTTTCTCTCTCTCTCTCTGTCTCACTCTGTCCCTTTCTGGTCTGACTAAAATAAGTAAATAAAGTTAATAAAATAATACTTTAAAAAAAAAAAAGAACGAAAGCATAGGGGCTGGCAGGGGGCGTGGGGGTTAAAGACCCTGGATTCCTACATGGCCAACTGCAGTTCAAGTCCTGGACCTGGTGGCTTGCTCTCTCACTTTCCCTTTCTCTCTCTCTCTGTCTCCATCTGGTCAAATTTTAAATAATAAAAATAACGAATAGAATTAAATCAATTATTATTTAAAAAAAGAAAGAAAGCACATGTGCTCACCAGAGAGAAATGGAAAGACAGAGAAGGCACCCTCCAGTGAGTCGAGGTCATGCCACACTCCCTTTTCCATTTCTGCTGTGGTTTGAGGCACACAGACATGCCTGCGTGTTTTTCAAGCTGCTGGGACTGAGATTCAAACCATGGTCAGCCAAGTAGGACTGGGCTCCCTTAATCACGAGGCTATGGGGCTACCCTAAATGACCAATTTCTAAAACATCTATTTCTTCCAGAAGAGAGAAAGAAAGACAGTCACCCCCAAATAAGATTCTACTGCAGGGGCCAGCAGGTGGTGTGATGGATAAGGGTGCTGGATTCCCACATGGCCAACCATGGATCAAGTCCTGGACCTGGTGGCTTGCTTTCTCACTTTCCCTTTCTCTCTCTCTCTCTCTCGCGTCAAATAAAGAAAAAAATAACAATAACAAATGGAAATTAAAAAAAAAAAAAAAGATTCTACCGCAGTTCACCCCAAGGGTCAGCCAGCCAGGATCATGGGCACGTGCATGCGTCCCCAGTGTACATAGGGACACCTCAGGACACATACTGAGACCTGATGTGACGGTAGCACCCGGAACTGCTATATCACCGCCACACCACTGGAAACAGCCAAAAGACCAATTCTTATAAAGGCTTAGTACAGTACCTAGAAGATATTAAGTGTTCAATAAGTGTTTGCTATTTTTTTAAGAGAGATTTTTGTTCAATAAATGTTTGCTTTTTCTTTTCTTTTCTTTTTTTTTTTTTTTTTTTTGAGAAGTTTTTTTTTTAGAAATTTGTAGTTCCCC
>NW_006159706.1:2235425-2282911 GCF_000334495.1 Tupaia belangeri chinensis | reverse complement strand
CACCACAATCCCTTCTCTCAGGATCTTGGGAACACAAGCACATGCACCCAGTGTAAGTTTAAACCACCGGGTCTGGGACCCAAACTGCGGTCGACTGCATGGGAGTTCAGTGACAGCCATTACACCAACTGCTGGTCCCAATGTTTCCTTTATTTTTTTTTGAGAGGTTTTTGCTATAGGGCGCATGTGCTCTCCAGAAAGACAGAGACAGATAGAAAGTGAAAAATCACCCCCCAGGGGAGATGGCCATGCCGCAATCCCTTCTCCTCCATTCTTCTCTCAGGATCTTGGGCATGCATGCACACACACCCAGCATGAGTTTAAGCCACTGGGTCCGGGACTCAAACCGTGGTTGACTACATGGGAGTCCAGCAACATAGCCATTACGCTAACTGCTGGTCCCCAATGTTTGCTATTTTTTAAAGAGAGCTTTTGTTCAATAAATGTTTGCTGTTTTTTTAAGAGAGATTTTTGCTACAGAATGCATGTGTTCTCCAGAGAGACAGAGAGAAACAGAGAGGCAGAAAGCGAGAAACCACCCCTTCCCCCCGGGGGGACAGCCATGTCACAATCCCTTCTTCTCTCTCCTCTTGGGATTTTGAGCATGCACACACATGCAATGTGAGTTTTAGGTTGTAGGTCTGGGACTTGAATGTGGGAATCCAGAAACATAACCATTACGCCATCTGCTGGTCCCAAATGTTTGCCTTTTTTTGGAGAGGTTTTTGCTATAGGGCGCATGTGCTCGCCAGACAGTCAGAAAGACAGAGAGACAGAAAGCGAGAAATCACCCCCCAGGGGGATGGCCACGCCGCAATCCCTTCTCCTCTCGGGATCTTGGGCACGCACGCACACATGCCCGGCGTGAGTTTTAAGCCACCTGGTCCAGGACACGAACCACGGTCGACTACATGGGAGTCCAGCGACATGGCCATTACGCTAACTGCTGGTCCCCCAAATGTTTTCTATTTTAACTACTACCATTATTGAGTAAGGCAGGAGTCTTGCCTGTTTCCTCAATCCCTGACACTCAGTCAGAGCTCGACAAATGACCAGCTGAATACACGAAGCTTCGGCATGTTTGTTCAGTGAGCAGCTGCTCTGCTCTGAGGAAACTAAAAGGCCCAGTCCTAGTTCCACAGAGGACCAAAAAGACATTGGTCACTGCAATGGCACCAAAGAAGCAACTCCCCCTGTCCTTGATCTCACAGGGGCTGGGAGAAGGAAGCCTATATCCTAGGGAAAGGAATGGATAGAGGGAGGGTGGCCAAGAGAGAAGGAACTTCTGGAAACCCAGCTGGCATGGACCTGTAGGACCTGCCAAAAGACAGAATGAGAACAATTTAAAGATCTCAGTTGGCTTTACTTTCTATTCCAGAATTAGGCCACATTTCATTCCATAAAATAGAGTAAGTGTTCTGATGAACTGAGCAGAACTTTGGTTTTATAGGCAGAGAAGAGCTGAAGAAAATATAAATGGAGACCAAAAAGCCCATTGGTCGTTGCAAAGTTACTTGCCTTCTAAGGTGGGGACAGGGAGACAGAACAATAGGAAAACAATTGAGTAATTAACATGGGGTTACTTCGTTGGTGTAAAGATTAAAGTAGAGGGACGCCAGCCAGTGGCACAATCGTAAAATGTGATATTCAGAGGCTAACCCATGTGGGAAGGTTCCAGGTTCGTGTCTGGAGGCCTCCCTGAGTATGCCAGGCACATGAAGCTGGGGGCGGGGGGGATCGCAGAGCCCAGATGCTATTGGGGGTACTATCTCTCTGTCTTTCTCTCTGTCTCTCTTGGTCATGGAAGAAACAATTAACTTAAAACAGAAACAGAGGGAATTTGGTTATTAAGCTGATTGAAACTGGCCTGTTTGGGGACCAGCAGTTAGTGTAATGGCTATGTTGCTGGGCTCCCACGTAGTTGACCGTGGTTCGAGTCCCGGACCCGGTGGCTTAAACTCACGCCGCACGTGCCCAGGATCCCGAGAGGAGAAGGGATTGTGGCATGGTGATTTCTCGTTTTCTTTCTCTCTGTCTCTCTCTTTCTGGTGAGCGCACGCACCTTATAGCAAAAACCTCTCAAAAAAAAAAAAGAAAAAGAAAAAAGAAAAAAAGAAAGAAAAAAGAAAAGAAACTGGCCTGTTTCGATCACCAGAGAGAAATGGTAAGACAGAGGAAAAAGCATCTCCCAGTAAGTGGTGGTCTTGCCACACTCCCTTCTCTGTTTGTGCTGGGGTTAAAACTAGGCTGTTATTTCTCTTTCTTGATTTCTCAGATCAGAAAACAATTTAGATTTGGTGCGATGACCAGGAGACTCCATTTTTATTTTTAATCTAGTCTATTGGGGCCTACCACAGGAGCTTAGTCCAAAACAATGGACTATTATTATTATTTTTATTTGCCAGATGACCTGTGTACCTCCTAGAAAGGGAAGGAGAGCAAGTAACCGCCCTCGCCCTCACCCCTACCTCCTCACGGGGCATGGTCATGCTGCAATCCCTTCCCTTCCATCTCTCCCTCCTTTGAGAATTTTGGGCACACACGCATAAGCCCAGTGTGTTTTTCAAGCTCCTAAGGCCAGGGTTTGAACGACTCGGTCAACCATGTGTGATCCAACTCTCTTAACCACCAGGCCATGGGACCAACCCCTATCACTTTTATTTAACAGGCCCAAAAGATGACCCAATGAGATAAGTCAAGAGGTGTGTTTTTCCCATGCTCTGGTGTCCAGGTGTGTGTGCAAGCAGCCACAAGTTTGTTTTCTTTCTACCTATGACTATACCTTCGTGACATTCTAGGAGTTTGCCAGGCACACCTGGGACAAACACAGGGAGGTAAGTAGCTCCCTGGAGGGCACCCAACCCAGCTTGGGGTGTGGGAGAGGATCAGGGCAGAGTCCCCGGAGGTGGTGAAATTTGAACAAGAGACTGTTTGTGAGAAAGCTAGTAAGACACTCCAAATTCCAGGAGCTAAAGCATCCAAATCAGGAAAGCCAGTGTAGCCTGAAGGACATGGTGAGGTCCTCTGCCTTCCCAGGCCTAAGCCAGATGTGTGATCTAGGTGGGTCGGTAACCTTTGCTGTTTACTGAAGCAAAACAAAAAGCCTAAATGAGGTGAAGCAGGTGGTATCTGTATGACTTCCCAGCCCTAGTCCAGAGAAATCCTCGAATCTGGCAGCTGTGGTTGGAGTTTTTCTTGGCTCGGTGCCACTATCATCTTAAATATAAATGGGTGCTGTCTTTAATGGTGGTTTGACAATATCATTAAGATTTTAAAATGCAGGGTCAACAGATGGCATAGTGGTTACGTCGCTGGATCCTACATGGCTGACCATTGTTTGAGTTCCAGACCCAGTGGCTTGAAACTCACACTGGATGCATGTGCGTCGTGCCCAAGATCCCAAGAGGAGAATGGAGGAGAAGGGATTGCAGGGTGATTTCTTACTTTCCCTCTCACTGTCTTTGTCT
This sequence comes from Tupaia belangeri chinensis, assembly GCF_000334495.1. Lineage (NCBI taxonomy): Eukaryota > Metazoa > Chordata > Mammalia > Scandentia > Tupaiidae > Tupaia > Tupaia belangeri. The sequence goes on along the minus strand of NW_006159706.1, from coordinate 2,279,444 downwards.
CTCTCTCCAGCAAGCACACGCACCCTAAGACGAAAACCTCTTTAAAAAAGATTTTAAAATGCACAAAACCCCAATATTACAGTCCCACTTGCAGAAGTCTTTCCTACAGAAATGCTACCAGAGGTGAGTAAAGTGGGTACAAGAAAGTCTCTTTCAGCCTTGTTTGTAGTAGTGAAAAACAGAAACAACCTAAGTGTCCCTCAGTGAGTGACTGACAGCATCCTTCTGTGAAATACTCTGTAGCCATTCAATACTCTGTGCGGATAAACTGCGTTTCTCTCTCTCTGATGAGAAAGGTGTCCAAATATATTGTTAAGTGAAAAAAGCAGGTTACAGAACATTATGTATATTATAGTCCTATTTTTGCATGAAAACTATTGAAATAGGGCCAGCCCCATGGCCTAGTGGTTAAAGGAGCTAGATCCCACATGGCTGGCCCTGTAGCTTAAAAAATACATCCCTGGGACCAGTAGATGGAGGAATTGTTATGTCGCTGGACTCCCGCCTGGTGGACCATCATAGATCCTGGTCTCTCCTGGGGCCCTCTATGTGTCCTGGTTTTCTTTCTTTTTTTTTGAGAGGTTTTTGCTATAGGGCGTGTGTGCTCACCAGAAAGACAAAGAGAGACAGAGACAGAAAGCAAGAAATCATTTGCAGTCAGCCATGTGGGAGTCAAGCGACATAACCACTATGCCATCTGTTGACCCTTTCTAATTAGGCTTTTATAGGAGTTACAGATTCTAGGAGGGCCTTTGATAACTATCATTGTAGCCAGATGTTTGCATGTCCACATCCTTAATACTCTTTCCTGGAAGGATCCCTATACACGTGATTCTGGGTCTAAAGATCTGCTTGAATTTAAGTATTTTTAATTAAAACAATGTTTTTAGAACTATTTAATTTTATTATTATTAAGTTGACCAGATGTTTTTAGAACTACTTAATTTTATTTATTATTGTTATTATTCAATTTGACCAGAGAGAGACAGAGAGGGGAAGAGAGAGTGAGAAAGCAAGCGGCCAGGTCTGGAACTTGAACCCTGGTCAACCATACAGGAGTCCTGCGTTGTAACCACCACACCACCTGCCAGCCCCAAGTATTTTTTTTTTTCTTTTTTTGGAGTTTTTTTCTATAGGGTGCATGCGCTTGCCAGAAAGACAGAGACAGAAAGCAAGACATCACCCCCAGGGGGGATGGCCATGCTGCAATCCCTTCCCTTACATTCTCCTCTCGGATCTTGGGCATGCATGCACACGCACTCTGGAGTTTAAGCCACCAGGTCCGGGACTCGAACCGCGGTCAACTACATGGGAGTCTAGCGACATAGCTATTACGCCAACTGCTGGTACCCCCAAGTATTTTTAATTAAAAAAAATACTTTTTCAAACAGTAGTTTTAGGTTCCCTGTACTCTCTGAGGTCATCCTTCTAACAACAATCTGTTCGCTCTTTTTTCTTTTTCTCTTAAATAGAGGCTTACAAGTAGAAACCACCGAATATAAACAGTTTATTAAATTAAGGTTCGCGTTAAGTCAGAAAGTGTCAAAGAAAAACTACATTTCCCAGGAGGCAGTGCGGCACGTCACAGAAGGACCACGCATGCGCAGACCGGGGTCTCCGCGATAGACTAAGCTCATGAAAAGGAAAAAAAGAGAGTGTGGCTCTTGAGCGGCCGTGAATCTTCGGACGTTAGCGCGTTACCACCCGCAGCCTCTGAAAAGGCATTCGAGCGATCCGCCTGCTCCTGCCGTCGCAATTTCCAGAACACCGTGCTTGTTTTGTCCGACACTCGGCAGGTGAGGTTGGGTCTCGGGCCTGCAACCTCCGGAGACGCGCAAGAGAGAAGGGCCAGGGTCCCTCCTCGTCTCAGTTCCCGGCCTCGCTCTTGGGGCTCGCGATGGGCGTTGCGCAGGCGCTCTGGGCGGGAAGAGGCGGGGTTCAGGAGGGAGGGCCCGGCGCCTGTGTTCCTTGGGATCTGCGCGTGCGCCCTTTGGTCCCAGGGAGAGGATGGGCAACTAGGCACGTGGAGCTTGGCGAGGGGCCCCGCCCCGGGTGGGATATTCAGGCCAGGTGCCAGAAGACGAGGACTGAGGGTGGGCCAAGAACTCTATTATAGTCTATTATTTCTCAGGATGTGCCCATCTTAAGAAGAACAAAACAGCCCTATTTACCCTCCAGATGCCTCCCGTTTGTCCTATTAGGCTGCTCCCTGTCCTCAGTAGCATCTCTTCTCACTCCCAGTCTCTTTTGAACCTTCTCCAGTGAGGCTTGGACTCTTACTCCACTAAAATGACTGTTTGCCGAGGCCACTAACGGCCTCCAGGTTGTCAAATCCAGTGCTCAGCCCATAGCAGTGTTGTACTTGGTGCAGTTGACACCTGCCCCTAAAACACGTTTTCCTTTGGTTTGCGAACTTAACGCTCCGGTAACCTCCGGACTCCCTGGCGTTTCTGCTGATACTTGCGCCTCTACCTTATATTTAATGTGGTAGCATCTCCAAGCCTAATCCTAGCTCTCTGTTTCTATTCACTCCCTAGGTGTGATCTATTTCACACTTTAAACGCAAATACCATCTACTGTGCTGCTAACTCTGAAAAGAGTCTGTCTTCTGCCAAAGTTTGGCCCTGAACGCCAGATTCACATATTCACCCGTACTGTAGCACCTCCTCTTAAATGCTTCATGGGCATCCCAAACTGGTTCAAAACTAACATTTTGAGTTTTACCCTCCACACACCCATAGCTTCCCTGGTCTTATCAGCTTTCTAGTTTCTCAGACTAAACTTTTTTTTTTTTTTTTTTGAGAGGTTTTTTTTCGCTATAGGGCACGTGTGCTCGCGAGACAGACAGAGACAGACAGAAAGCGAAAAATCGCCCCCCAAGGGGGATGGCCACGCCACAGTCCCTTCTCCTCCATTCTCCTCTCGGGATCTTGGGCACGCACACACACGTGCCTGGCCTGAGTTTTAAGCCTCCGGGTCCAGGCCGTGAACCGAGGTCGACTACGTGGGAGTCCAGCGACGTAGCCATTATGCTGTTGGTCCCCTCAGACCAAGAACTTTGAGTTATTCTTGGTATCTTTTGCTTACCCTCCCCCCTCTCCACCCATCTGTTAGCACATATTTATCTGCAAGGCTTTGAAGTTTCACTACTAGGTGTCTACTTGTGGGTATTCTCTTTGGCACTGGGTAGGCCCTTTCTGCCTGAGAATTTTTCCGTTCTCTATTTGTATGCATTTAGATTTTTTTGAAAGAGAGACTTTTTGTTATAGAGCACGTGCGCTCACCAGAGACAGACAGAGACAGTAAGTGAGAAATCACCCCCTGGGGGGGAATGGCCAAGCCACAATCCCTTTTTCTCCATTCTTTTTTTTTTTAAGAGAGAGATTTTTGCTATAGGGCATGTGCACTCCCTGGAAAGACAGAAAGTAAGAAATCACCCCCTGGGGGAGATGGCTACACCACAGTCATTTCTCCATTATTCTCTAGGAATCTTGGGTATGCATTCACACATGCCCAATGTGAGTTTTAAGTCCGTAGGTCCAGGACTTGAACCGTAGTCGACTACATGGGAGTCCAATGATGTATTCATTAAGCCATCTCCTGGTCCCTTTTTGGTTTTTTCCTTCTCCAGTCTCCTCTTGGGATGTTTTAAAAAATAATTATTTTATTTAACTTTATTTACTTTTTTAAAAAAAACTGATCAGAGAGGGACAGAGAAAGAAAGTGAGAAAGAAAGCCGCCAGGTCTGAAACTTGATCTGTGGTTGGGCATGTGGGAGTCCAGTGCCCCTAATCACCACGCCACTTGCCGTCCCCTCCTCTTGGGATTTTTGGCATACGCACACACATACCCATCATGAGTTTTAAGTCACTGGTCTGGGACTCAAACTGGGGTCTACTACCTGGGAGTCCAGCAACTTAACCATTAGCCATCTGCTGGTCCCTGCATTCAGATTTATCCATCTGTTCTGCCCTCTCCATCTCGTTTCGTGCCCTACTGCTTATTTCATCTACAGCTAAGTGTGTGGAACTATTTGCCTGATGTCTGTGTTCCTTTCTGGACTATTTCCTAAGAGCAAGGCAGGATTATTCGTCTCATTCGCTGCTATATATCTCATGCGTCGCACAGAGCAGGTGCTTGACAAATATTGAGTGAATATTTATAAAGGGGAGAAACTTTGGGCCAGCAGGCAGCATGGTAGTTAATGTACTGGACTCCCACATGGCCAACTGAGGTTTGAGTTCCAGACCTGGCAGCTTGCTTTTTCATTTCCCTCTCTCTCTGTCTCTCTTTCTGGGGAGCACATGTGCCCTATAACAAATTTTAAAATAATAATAATAATAACAACAAATAAAATTAAGTAATTCTTTAAAAAAGGGGGGGACCTCTGCTCTATAGGTGGGAAGTGTTGATAGTCACTGACTCCCCCCACCCCCCGACAGGATAAAAAGATGTTGAATAGCCCGGCTTTAGACTTTGTTGTAGTCTTTCAATTGAAGGACTGTTTTAAGGGCTTTCCAGGATTCAGTTCAGCTCAGCAGTTGATTTTGAAGGCTGTATTTTATCACCCATATTTTTTCCATGTCTTTCAATTCTGCTTTCTTCCCTCTTGGTTTCTCTCTCAGGCAACCATAAGCCTCCAACAATGCCAAGCTTCCTGCTCTTCTCTTTAAAAAAAAAAAAAAAAAAAAAAATTATGGTATCTAGCCTTATTTATTTATAAATTTTATCAGAGGGGGGGAGGAGAAAGAGAGAGAAAGTGAGAAAGCAAGCCACCAGGTCCAGTATTCAAACCACGGTCGGCCATGTGGGAGTCAAGCTCCTTTATCCACCGTGCCACCTGCTGGCCCCCCTGCTCAGAGAGGTTTCTGCTATAGGGCATGTACGCTCTCCAGAAAGAGAGACAGAGAGACAGAAAGCGAGAAATCCCCCCCCAGGAGGGTTGGCCACACCACAGTCCCTTCTCCTCCATTCTCCTCTCAGGATCTTGGGCACACACACACACGTGCCCAGCATGAGTTTAAGCCACCAGGTCTGGGACTCAAACCATGGTCGACTACATGGGAGTCCAGTGATATAGCCATTATGCCACCTGCTGGCCCCTCCCTGCTCTTCTCTTAACTAACTGAAAAGTGGGTGTCTTTTTGCACATAGCTCCAGCAAAAGATCTCAGCTGACTGCCCAGACATGGGTCACATCTCTCTCTGAACTAGTCACGGTGGTCAGGGTGAATGGAATACTTTCATTGGCCCAAGTCATGTAAAGGTGAGAGGTGGTTTCTCAAAGGGAAATTAGAGTGTAGTTATCAGAAGGTACTGAGGTGTGCTGTGGACGGTGGTGCAGCGGTAAAAAGGCAGCACTGCAAGGCTAACCTCCATGCGGGGTTCCAGGTTCATGTCTGGAGAACTCCCTGAGTTTGCTGGGCACGTGCATCCTCCTATTCTGGAGCAGACTGGTGATGGATTACGGTGTCAGTAACCTCTTGAGGTTCTCTCTCTTTCTCTCTCACTCATGGAAAAAATAAATAAACTTCAAGAAAAGGTCTAGGCAGTCTCCTTGGGGTACTTCCAGTGATGGTGGAATAGCTTTTATCAGGCTAGCCCTCCCACAAGTAATTATTATAAACTGCACAAAATATACAAAAACCATCTGAGGGTCCAGAGAGCAACTAAAGCAGCAGCACAGGAGAGGAATTGCTACCTGGCAGAAGGGAATGGGGCTGGCGAGTTCCCTGTTTATTGGGTTTTGTTTTGTTTTGTTTTTTAGATTCTTGCCATAGGGCAAGTGGCTTGCTAGAGAGAGACAGAGACAGAAAATGACAAGTCACCTTCTCCTCCATTCTCCTGCTGGGATTTTGAGCGTGAACACACAGGTGCCTGGCTTGTTTCTCAAGCTGCCAGGTCCAGGACTTGAACTGTAGAATTGGCTATGTAGGACCCTGTACCTTAACCACCATGCTACCTGCTGGCTCTATTGTTTCTTTTCTTTTCCTTAAGAATTATTTTATTTATTTAGTTCATTATTATTATTTTTTAATTTGACCAGAGAGAGACAGAGAAAGAGAGAAAGGAAAAGCAAGAAAGCAAGCCACCAGGTCCAGGACTCGAACCATAGTCAACCACATGGTAATCTAGTGCCTTTAATTACTATGCCACTTGCTGGCCTGTGCTGGCTCTATTTTTTTTAATATATATAGTTTTTTTTGTTTGTTTGTTTTTCTTTTTTGGCCATAGGGCATGGTCGCTGAAGAGAGACAGTGAGACAGGAAGGGAGAGATCACCCTTATGGGGGATGGCCACACCACAGCCCCTTCTTTTCCATTCTCCTCCTGGGATTTTGGGCACATACGCACACTCTTGGTGTGAATTTCAAGTGATGAGGTCCAGAATTTGAACTGCAGTTGGTCATATGGGAGTCCAGTACCTTAACCACTGCACCACCTGCTCCCCCCCAGGTATTTCTGCAAGAAAAGGACATATATTTACAAAGATGCATGATTGCTTAAAGCAGTTTTATTCATAATGGCCAAAGACTAGAAACAACCAAAGTGCCGTCGAAAGAGACCTTCTTCGTGGGCTGGGTGGTGGCCTCACAGTGACTCAACGGGGTCCACGTGGGAAGGGTGCTGGGTTTGTGTCCTGGGACTTCCCTGAGTGCTCTGGGCATGTGTGCCAGCTGAGACTGAGGGTGGCTTGTGGCATGAGGACCCCGTTGTGGATACCTATCTTTCTATCTTTCTTGGGGAAGAAATAAACTCAGAGAAGAAAGAGACACATGTTTAAACTCGTATGTTCATACAGTGGAATGCTACCCAGGAATAAAAAGGAGCAATGACTGACACGTCATGGGTCAAACACATGTTGATTGAAAGGATCCAGACACACAAGAATATTTTGGGTCATCGGAAGTCGTGGCATATTTTTTTCTGTTTTTCTATGCAAAGAAGCGTCGTGGCTTTCCTGACGACCCAGTATGTCGCACATTTGCATGCACATGCTATTCTGGAATGGGCCTAAGTAGTAGCGATGGGTAGTAACAGATGGTGAGGAATGCCTAAACGGTGGTTTCCTCTGTGGCCTTCTGTGTCAGTGGGAAGAAGAGAGTGCTAGGAGCCAAAACGAGGGCGGCGCACCTTGACTCAGAATTCATGAGGGTGCCGGGAACCTTGCAGGAATTGCTTACCCACTCCGGGTTTGGGGCAGTTTGGTTCATACCCTGGAATGGGGTGAAGATAAGCTGGCACCCTCAGATTCTGAGAACACAAGCAACTTGGCCTGGAAGTTCAGTGTCCTCTCATCTAGGGGATGCTTGCCATTCCAGGGCCTCTTTCCCACTGGTTTAGAGTGGAGAGCCACAGAAACCTTGTTTCTACTTAACCACGTTTTCTTCATTATTATTATGATGGTGATCATTATTATTATTTAGAAAGATTTTTACTGTAGGGCACATGTGCTTGCGGGAGAGCCAGAGAGAGCCAGAGAGACAGAAAGCAAGAAATCATCCCCCGTCCCAGGGGCTTGGCCACTCCGCAGTTCCTTTTTTCCTCCAGTTTCCTCTCTCTCTTGGGATTTTGGGCACACACGCACATGTGCCCAGTGTGTGTTTTAAGTAACCAGGTCCAGGACTTGAACCATGGTCGACTACATGGGAGTCCAGCGACATAACCATTATGCCATCTGCTGGTCCCTTAAGCATGTTTTCTGTAGAAATTCAGGTTCTTGATGGACTGGATCCAGAGTGCAGTCATTTGCGGCAAAAGCATAAGAGGTGGTCTTCCCAGGCAAGGCGCTACCCAGTACACAAAGCTCAAACAGGAGAGTAGCCCTGGAACGGCATGGTCTTCAGACAGGCCGGCATCTCGGGGTTGTTTCCCGGGCCCGGCAGGGGTCAGTGTTTTCTTTCACTTGTGCCTTTGACTGCTTTGCCCCCCTTGACATGGTCTCTGCCCTTTTCCCTGATGGTCTCCTGATCCACACCTGCAAACGGGGCAGCACTGAGCGTGTGCTCTGCCAGGCACCTCACTGATAGACTCCGTCTCCAAGTAGGCGTTCTAGTTATTACCTTACTTTGCTGGTGGAGACAAGCACTCGCCGGAGAGACAGAGAGGGAGCAAGAGAAAGAACCTCCCCACAGGATGTGGTCATCCCACAATCCTTTCTTTTCCATTTCTCCATCCTTTTCGGTTTGAGACACACATGCATATCTGGTGTGTTTTTTAAGCTGCCAGGCCTGAGGTTCGAGCTGGAAGAACCCTGTCAGATCTCGCTTCTTAAACCACCAGGCCATAGGACTGGCCCTCTGGTAATAATTGTTTTATTGAGCACCAGAAAGGGTAAGTATAGCTTGGCTTGGTTGAGCATATGTGGCTTTATGAGACCTTCCGAGCCACTCTGTTCCCATTCCTCTCCTTGGAACTCGCCTAAAGCGTGAATGACAGTTCATTTCCTGAATGGCTGTATCTTAGATGGTGTACTTCATTTTTTATGTGGCTTTTAACTACATTGGTACTGGGCAAGCTGTTTGCCTCTTCCTGTGTTTTCCAGAGTAGGGGCTGACAGCTGGTTGCCACAATTCGGGCCTTATTTTGGGTGCCAAGACAAATATGACTAAGACTTAGTTCTTGTACCTCGGAGCTGCAAGTCAGAGAATTAGACTCCTACACAAATAGAGAGCAGTCTTTAAAGAGCATGTGCACTCTGCGACAGTTATATCACCTCTACAGCATGTGGCTTACAAGGCGAAAGTCATTTTAGGGTGCTTTAAAATATTTCTTTTTTTTTTTAACCCAAATTGGGGGTGGAGGGGGATGGAAGAATTGGACACAGAGGGACGGCCAGAATGTTCTGGGGAGGCCGGAACGGTACTGACTGCTGACTGGCTGAGTGCCCTATAGAGGAGAGGCATGTGAGTCGTGAGAACGCGCCGCTGCTTGTCAGCCAAGTCCCCAGGCGAAGGTAGCAGGAACAGCGTCTAGAGGGCAGGCAGCAGGGGAAGAGCTAGGCAAGGAGAGCGAGGTGACATCGAAGGCTGATGGCCAGGAGAGAGGCCCTGGTCCAGAGGCGGAGGGTGGGCACCTGTGTCCAGAGGGCCAGAGGTGGAGGCACATAAAGCACAAAGGGAGCTGGTGCTTTGGCCCGTGGTGATTACTGGCTCTCTTGATGAGAGCGTTTTCTCTGGATGGGTGAGGACAGAAGCCAGATCGGAGTGAGTGCAAGAGTAAAGTGGGGTTAAGGAAGTAGAAGCACATGTTCGGACAACGTATCATTTAAGAAGTTTGGGGGAGGGGTCGGGCAGTGGTGCAGTGGTAAAACACTATGGCCCGTGAGACTGACCCACATGGGGTGGTTCTGGGTTCTGGTTCATGGCTGGAGACTGCTGAGTATGTGGGCACACACTTGCTCATGATCCAGGGCTGGCTGGAGCTGGGGCTAGACTGTGGTGTCAAAACCCCACTCGGGGTGTCATCACCATCTCTCTGTCTCCTCCTCTCTCACACACGCACATATGGGATAAATAAACTTCAAAATAGAGTTTGGGGAACAGCCGTGGTGGCACATTGGTCACACACTGCTCTGTGATGCTGAGCTCACATGACAAGGTCCTGGGTTTGCATGTTGGGACCTCCCTGAGCATGTCAGATGTATGAACATGGCCTAGTGGTTTGGGCTAGCTGAGGCTGGGGTGGATCGTGGGATGGAGATCCCATTGGGAGTGCCTTCTTCCTCCCTTACCTCTCTGTCAAGAAATAAATAGACTTAAAAAAATAGAGCCACTTAACAGAAGGTTATGCTGTGAAGAGAACAGGGATGAGTGGACAGCTAGAGGGGGAGTGGGGTCTGGAAGCCCTTGTTTTTTCCAGGCGAGCTCTCCTAACGTGTGCTGGTTTGCTGATAAAGTATAGGAGAAAGGCCTGTCAGACAGGCGGAGGGGAGGGGAGGTTCAGAGCACAGAGAGGCAATTCTCAGGATAGGGGACGGCAGGGGCGACCGCTGCGGCTGTGCAGTCTGTAGTTTCAATGGTGGGGACAGGTTCCCTGCCTTCCGGTTTGAGCGTAGAAAGAACCCCAGACATCAGCTATGAGGACCCAGACCCAAGTCTGAGGGCAGGAGCAACGGTGTTGAAGAGGGAAGGTGCGAAGTATCAGACTCGGGAGGACCTGGCGGCATAGTGGGAACGTTTGCTGCTTTGACCACTCACTGTAAAGTAAAGCCTGTCACAGCCATGGGGCTGCCCGCAATTTATACGCACAGGTGCCAGTGCGTAGAAGGCTTCAGGCAGCCTGGATCCCTGCTTTCGCAGGAGAGAACGTTTTTGTGTGCTAATCCATGCCCTCCCTCTTCTCTCAGCATTCCCATCTTCTGCCCCCATTTCACCACTGTTGTTGGAGCTCAGCAGGGCTCGTTCCTCCTTCAGCTTTTCACTTACTCTACCACCGTCAGTTCCCATAGACCGAGCATTCTCTGATGTATAAACTACAGATCCGTTATTTTATGTTCTAGCTGGTGCAACTAGACTGTTGTTGTTGTTTTGTAAGAGATTTTTGCTATACGACATGTGTGCTTGACGGACAAAGAGACAGAAAGCGAGAAATCACCCTCCAGGGTGGATGGCCATAACACAATCCCTTCTCACTCTCCTTTTGGGATCTTGGGCATGCATGCTCACATGTCTGGTGTGAGTTTTGCTGCTGGTTCTGGGACTTGAACTGCAGTCGACTGCGTGGGAGTCAAGCGACATAATTGTTACACCATCTGCTGGTCCCACTAGACTCTTTTTTTAAGGGACATGTTTTTCGTTAAGAGAAAAGGCATTATGTAAAGCTGTGGTGGTAAAAATAGTGTTGCATAAGTGGGGGAAAAACCAGATCAATATCACAAGCAGCCAAAGACAGATAAATTGGGCTTTCTTTGAATCAAAACGTGTGTGCCAGCCTGTGGCCTGGTAGTTAAGGCGGCTGGATCCCATGTGGCCAACCTTGCAGTTCAATTTCCAGACTTGGCAGTATGAAAAACATGCATGTGCATGTGTGTGCACACCCAAAATCACGAAAGGAGGGAGAAATGGAAGAGAGACTGGGGCATGACCATGCCCACGGCAATCCTTTCTACCTGTTCCTCTCTCTCTCTGCACATGCACCGTCTGAATTTTTTGTTGTTATTGAGCACATTGCGAGAGAGAAAGTGAGAAATCACTCTCCCTACAGTCCCTTCTCCTCCATTCTCTTGGGATTTTGCACATGCATGTACATGCACCTGGTGTGATTTTCAAGCCTTGGTCCAGGACTCAAACCTTGAAGTCAGTCATGTAGGCTGCCAGGTCTGGGACTTGAACCACAGTCAACTATGTGGGAGTCCAGCAACGTAAACCATTATGCTATCTGCTGGTCTCTAGACTTTATATATATATAGTGCTCACCAGAAAGAGAGGGAGAAAGAAAGAAAGTGATAAATCACCCCTCTGGGGGATGGTCATGCCACAGTCCCTTGGAATCTTGGTCACACATGCACATACACATGCACCCAGGTGAGTTTAAGCTGCTAGGTCTGGAACTCGAACCACAGTCAACTACGTGCAAGTCCAGCGACATAACCATTATGTCATCTGCTGGTCCCCCTAGACAAATTCTTAAAAGAATTATTATTTATTTAATTTTATTTATTCATTTTTAATTTCGACCAGGGAAAGACAGAGACGGGGGGGGAGCAGGGAGTGAGAAAGCAAGCCACCAGGTCTAGGACTCAAACCATGGTCTGCCACATGGGAGTGTCCAGCACCTTAACCACCATACCATCTGCTGGTCCCCCTTAGATAATATTTTTAAGAGTTAGGGTATCATGCAAAATTTCAGCACCCTAGAAAATTCCTCTTATTGGGACCAGCAAGTGGCATGGTGGTTAAGGTGCTAGACACTCCCACATGGCCAACCATGTTTTTAGTCCTGGTCCTGGTGGCTTGCTTTCTCACTCCCCCACCCACCTCTGTCTCTCTCTGAAATAAAATTAAATAATTCTTTTTTTCTGGAGAAGTTTTTGTTATGGGGTGCATGTGCTTGCCAGAAAGACAAAGACATAGAAAGTGAGAAATCACCCCCAAAGGGGGGATGGCCATGCCGCAATCCCTTCTCCTCCATTCTCCTCTCGGGATCCTGGGCATGCATGCACACGCACCCAGGTTAAGTTTAAGCCACAGGGTCCGGGACGCGGTCGCCTCCGTGGGAGTCAAGCGACATAGCCATTATGCTAACTGCTGGTCCCAATAAATAATTCTTAAAAAGAAAATTCCTCTTATTTTATGTAATACACATTTAGCTTTCACTGAGTTATAACTTGCTCTTTTTATTATGGTTTTCGGTCTTTTTATTTTTTTTCTAATTACCTTTTATTGTGAGAAAGCATTTTATTTTCATCAGAATATATTCCTCTTACCTTGAGTGAGATATTTTTCAGTAGTTAACTTATCTTTCTTCCACAACAGAAGGAAGTAGCCATGCCTTATGATGCGGAAAGTGTCTTCAGAGAAAATTTTATTTGGCTCTGTCAAAATACAACAGCGGGGACCAGCAGTTAGCATAATGGCTATGTCGCTGGACTCCCATGTAGTCGACCGCGGTTCACGTCCCAGACCCGGTGGCTTAAACTCACGCCGGGCGCGTGTGCGTGCGTGCCGAAGATCCTGAGAGGAGAATGGAGGAGAAGGGATTGCGGCATGGCCATCCCCCAGGGAGAGATCCTGAGAGGAGAATGGAGGAGAAGGGATTGCGGCATGGCCATCCCCCAGGGAGAGATCCTGAGAGGAGAATGGAGGAGAAGGGATTGCGGCATGGCCATCCCCCAGGGAGAGATCCTGAGAGGAGAATGGAGGAGAAGGGATTGCGGCATGGCCATCCCCCAGGGAGAGATCCTGAGAGGAGAATGGAGGAGAAGGGATTGCGGCATGGCCATCCCCCAGGGAGAGATCCTGAGAGGAGAATGGAGGAGAAGGGATTGCGGCATGGCCATCCCCCAGGGAGAGATCCTGAGAGGAGAATGGAGGAGAAGGGATTGCGGCATGGCCATCCCCCAGGGAGAGATCCTGAGAGGAGAATGGAGGAGAAGGGATTGCAGTGTGGCCATCCCCTCTGGGGAGTGATTTCGCACTGTCTATCTCTCTGTCTCTGTCTGTCTGGCGAGCGCACATGCCCTATAGCAGAAACCTCTCCAAAAAAAAAAAAAGAAAAAAAAATACAACAGCAAACCCTGCTTTACAGATTAAAAATGGACAGCAGAGTGCCTGAGTCCTTTGCCAGGGTGTTAGCAGCAGAGCTGGGGCTGGAGCATGCTGCTTGTGGAGGCCCTGAATGAAAACACCTTGACTCGGTAGAATATGTCAAAGACAGACGTGCCATTGGGATGGGAAGAATCCCAGAACTGCTTGCCACTGTACTCGTTCCTCAGGGCCACTCTAACAAGTTACCACAAACTGGGTGGCTTACAAGAGAAACGCATTCTCTCACTAGTTCCAGAGGACAGCCAAAATCAGGGTGTGCGCCTGATTCCAGAATCAAGGGTTGGTCCCTTTGGGGGGACGCAGAGGAGAATGTTCCATGCTCTTCTCCAAGCTGGTTGCATGGTGGCCAGCTGTCTTTGGCTTTCCGTGGCCTAGATGTTTAACTCCAGCCTCTGTCTGTCTGTCCCCCGTGTGCCTCTGTTTCTGTCTCTCTTCTTGTAAGGGTACCAGTCAGGCTAGAGTAGAAGCCCCCCTTCATTCCAGGATGTCCTCATTGTTTTTTTTTTCTAAAAGTTGATTTCTTCCACAAGAGATAGAGACAGGCACCCTCCCCTGCCACAGGGTTTTCATGCCATCTTGAATCACAGCAGGTGTGCCTGCCTGGTGTGCTCGGGGAGGTCCCAAGACACAAGCACAGGACCTTTCTCATGTGGGTCCAGTTGCTTTAGAACTGTGCCACCACCCGGTGTATGTCTTTATTACATCTGCAGAGACCCTGTTCCCACATGTGGTCACAATCACAGCTACCAGGGTTAGGGCTTAAATGTTTCTTTTGAGGGGACACAAATCAACCCACAGCGGCCACTAACAGAGCTCTCTTCTGTACTCCCTTCCCCACCAGGCACCCACCATGGCCCTCGTGTCTGCTGATTCCCGCATTGCAGAACTTCTCACAGAGCTCCATCAGCTGATCAAGCAGACCCAGGTAGAGGACAGCCCTCCACGGCTAGCGGGCACTATGGGCTGTGAGGCTGAGCTGTGGGGGGCAGGGTGGGGCTGTGTTCAGAGAAACTGGACATGCAGGAGCCGAGGTGATGTAATGAAGGTGAGAGGAGGGGAACTCGGAGTAGTACTGTCGTTCCTGTTGGATTTTCTGTCACGTACAAGATGACTTCATTCTTTTTTTCCTAACAACTGTATTTAGACATAATCAACATGCCATACGCTGCACCCGTTTAAAATGCACAATTCAACAGGTTTTGGTATATTCAGTGTTGCACAACCATTACCACAATTGATTTCAGGACTTTCTTTTAAAAAATTATTTTATTATTTTAATTTTTAAATTTTTGCTATAGGACACATACTCACCAGAGAGAGAGGGAGAGAGAGATGGAAAGTGAGAAAGTAAGCCACCAGGTCAGGGACTCGAACCATGATAAGCCATGTGGAAGGCCAGCGCCTTAACCACCATGCCACCTGCTGGCCCCTCAAGACTTTTTTTTTTATCATGGAAGACAAAAAAGCCCCGTGTCTCTTAGCAGTCACTCTCTTTTTCCTACCACCCCCTTAACTCCTTGGGAACAAAGACACTTACAGAACAAGATAGTCCAAGAGTTTGGAGGTTATCTCTCAGGGGCTGATCAGTAGCTAAACTTCTTTTGGAATGTGCAGGGTTCGGACAATCCAGGGCTGCTGAGTTAGTCCTGTGCTGCACAGGCTCCCCCTGGCCCTTGGCCCACGCTCTCTTATGTCCGAGCATCAGTATTTAACATAGCATTTATGCAACAGACGCAGCGATAGTGTCGACATGAATACGCTTAACATTCAGAGGAGCTGGTGGGGTGGGTGGGCTTAAAGAAACCACCTATCTGTCCTATAAAGCTGTCCCACACATTTTCATCATTTTGTTCTAATTTTTCAGTAGCCTCCCCTGCCCCCAACACACACAGAGACTTGCATGGAACTGTTTAGCCTAGAAATTAATTCGCTGGTAGTTAGGTAAATCCAGTTCTTCCTGGGCCAGTCATTTTCATTACCTTCCAGGGAGGCTTATATTTGATCATCAATGTCAGTGTTATTCTAGGACTTATTTACATGAGGTGGTTGGATCTATACCAACAATGCCAGTGTGCAGTACCAGCTAGCAGTGTGGTCATGGTAAAATGCAGTTGCATTACAGAACAGATCGGGAAGACTTGCAAAGGTACTACTGTGCCTTCCTGACAAAATCGCCCTCTCCCATGTATCAGCTACTGCTGCGGGCAGGCATGGTTATAGCTGGCTGTGATTCAGTTATTTCTGGTTTCCAAGACAGGTGGGGACAAAGCCAGTCTTTACTGAGACTGGTTTCTATTGTGTGTTGTTATACCGCAGGGCCACCTCCCTCCTATGGGTAGGAAGCAGTGGTATTCAGAATAATTTATTCCTACCAACTGTACTTCAGAGGTGGCTTATTTTGACCTGTTCTTGGCCATCATGGTGCAGAGATATAAATTATAAGTTCCCCTAGAGGGCTTGTGATCCATTAGATTTCCATAGGTGTGATTCTAGGGCCTCAGCAGCTAGGGTGGAGAGAGGGCCATGGCCTCAGGACTACTCTGGCTTCTGCCTGTATTAAAGTAGCCTTGAGGGGACCAGCCCTGTAGCCTAGTGTTTAAGGCACTCAGATCCCTCATTGCCGACCACATTTTGAATCTTGGCCTTGTCGCTAAAATCCTGACCAGAGGGAGAGGAGGGATTGTAGCATGACCATATTGGGGGTACTTCCCCTCTCTTTTTCTTTTCTTTGATAATGCTTATGCCCTCTGGCAACTGAAAAAAGCCTTAATGGGCCAGCATGGTGGTTAAAGCACTAGATCCCATATAGTTGACTGCACAC
The DNA here is from genome assembly GCF_000334495.1 of Tupaia belangeri chinensis. Lineage (NCBI taxonomy): Eukaryota > Metazoa > Chordata > Mammalia > Scandentia > Tupaiidae > Tupaia > Tupaia belangeri. Next base: position 2,263,357 of record NW_006159706.1, on the reverse strand, counting down.
AGTTCAAGTCCTGGACCCAGCGGCTTGAAAAACATGACAGGTGCATGTGCGAGCATGCCCAAGGTCTCAAGAGAATGAAGGACAAGGGATTGTGGTGTAGCCAACCCCCACATCCAGGGATGCCTTCTCACTTTCTTTGTCTCTTGCAAGTGCACACATCCTATGGTAAAAAGTGAAAAAGAATGGTGGAAAAATGGGTTTCTGATAGGTTTAAGCAGTGGCATCACATGGTGGGTTCAGATTTCCCTGGGAACAGCCCCACCTCAAGACACAGAAGGGGAGGCTGTGTGGCATACTCAGGCCGACCTCCGTGCAGATATGACTGCCAGTCACTTAACCCTAGCCTGGGACACCAACATTATATCCTAACTGCTCCTGGGATGTTAGTACACACCAGCGAGTGCATGGCACTGCCCACAGAATAAGGCTGTCGGTGAGAGAAGTGTTGGTTTGTGCGTGGATTCATTTAGTGAGCAATGTTCAAGGGAAAGGATCCGTTAAAGGAGTAAGCTGATTAAAGTGAGTTCTCCTCCTGGAGGAAGGCACAGAATGGGAGTTGGTTGAGAAAGATGAAGCTTTAATGTAGTGGTTAGACTCGCTCAACAAATAAAGCTGGATGATTCTAGAAACCATCCTTTGTTGGGAAAGGACTTGTACTCTGACTCAGCATTCTTTCAATAGCTTTTATTCACAAAAACAAGAGTGGTGAGTAGTCAAGCCTGTGGCACACTGTGGTGTGCCGTCCATCATAACCAGAGGTCTTCCTGAGCATTGGTTCACTCAGGTATTTAGCACAGCGTGACGAGTTGTAGACCACGCCAGCCAGTGGGCCGCCTGGGAGTAGGTCCCAGGAATTCCTTCCCAGTGCTGTCTTTCATAGCAGATATAACCTGGAAATAAAAGTCAAAAGGCGCAGCCACAGTGGCTCACAGTGCAAAGACCCTGCTGCTTGGAGGCTGAGGTTATATGGGAGGCCCAGGTTCCATTCCTGGCGCATCCTAAACAGGCCAGAGGTGCGGTGGTGTGCACCTGTGGTCCTAGCCAGCTGGGAGGCTGGGGCAGGAGATCCTGACATGGTGAGATCTTGTCAAAAATCATTCTCTCCCTCTTTCTCCTCTCTCTCATAAAAAATAATGTTTAAAAATAAGAGGAGTCCAGCCAATGGTGTAGTGATTAAGACACTGGAGTCCCATATGGCCAACTGCAATTCAAATCCTGGACCTGGTGACTAGAAACTCACACTGGGCACATGTGCGTGTGTGCCCGAAATCCCAGGAGGAGAACAGAGGAGAAGGGATTGCAGCATGGCCATTGCCCCTGGGTTGTGATTTCTCACTTTCCCTCTTACAGTCTCTCTGGTAAGCGCATGCACCCTTTAGCAAAAAATAATCTCTCCAAATGAATGAATGAATGAATGAATGTTAGAAGATATTGGCCTCCATATTGCTAAGTGAAAGAGCCCAGTCTGAAAGTTACATAATTTATGATTCTAACCATATGACATTCTGGAAAAGATAAAACTGTAGAGAAAGTAAAACATTCAGTAATTGCCAGGGCCTTGGGAAGGATGGATGGAAAGGGTGGCTATGTGGAACCCAGAGGGTTGCTAGGGCAGTGGCACTAGCATGTATATTTTTTTGTTTTGTTTTGTTTTGTTTTTTTTAGAGAGAGAGGTTTGCTATAGGGCACGTGCGTTCACTGGAGAGACAGAAAAAGAGAGACAGAAAGGGAGAAATCACCCCCGCGGGGGGATGGCCACGTTGCAATCCTCTCAGGATTTTGGGCACACATGCACATGTACGTGGTGTGAGTTTTAAGCTGCCAGGTCCAGGACTTGAACTGCAGTCAATAATATGGGAATCCAGTGACATAACCATTATGCCATCTGCTGGTCCCTTGTGTATTGTATTATAATGGTGGTTGTATGACATCTTGCATTTGTCAAAACACATAGAATGGTACAGACAGGAAGAGGGAGCCCAAATGGAACCTGGACTTCAGTTGCTAGTGGTGTAGCAGTATCGGCTCATCAGCTGGAACCCGTAGGCAAGATCTTAGAGGAAACAAGGGGGGAGAGCAGGTGTGTGGTATATATACACTACCTACTCCGTTTTGCTGTTAACCTAAAACTGCCCTAAAAATAGAGTGGTAATAAAATAAATGTTCAAATAAAAGGATAAAAGACACTGGCACATTACTAGAATTCGACTCAGTCATCACCACTTAGTCCAGTTTAGCATTTTCCAGGTAGCCAGGCGTCTCGCAGAGGGCTGCCTCTCAGCTCTGCAGTCTTGTATTGGACCGGGTCAGATGCCACAGGCAGGAGAGCTCTTGGCAGACGTCTGCCTTCTCCCATTCAGGCATCTGGTATAACTGAGCTGGGAGACAATGTTCTTCTGCTCTGAGCTTCTCTTGAAGTGTTAATATAATACTGGATTTTCCTTATTGTGTAAGTCACTTACTCATTCTTTAACCTTGGCTACTCTTTCTCCTCTCCATTTGTCACTGATTTTTCTCTTTTTTTTAAATTTGTCAGAGGACACATGCTCTCGCTAGACAGAGAAAGAGAGAGAGAAAGCAAGTGAGGAAGTGCTGACCATGGGGAATGGTTACACTCCAGTCCCTTCCCCATTTTCCTCCCTTGCAGGATCTTGGGCATGCACACACATGTGCCTGACGTGTTTTGAAGCCACCAGGTCTCGGATTTGAACTGCACAGATCCCACAGTGGGATCCGGCTGCCTTACCTACCACTCCACAGGCTGGCCCTGTCATTGACTATTTTACCCTCATGCTCCCACCTTCGGAAAGGGTGTCTGGTTCAGCCACGGTGCTGGTCCAGATTGCCCGCAGCAGTACTAGTGGGCAAGCTTCTCCTCTCTGTCCGTTCCCATTCGGACAGGGTAGGGTCCTGAAGGTACAACCTAGTGAGCTGCCTTGACCACTGGGCAATACGGCTGTGTTCACTGCTAACCCATTTTGCCAGATAAAGGTACGCTTCAGACACTTAGAAACTCTCACATGAAGGTTAAAGATATAGTTAACAATTTGTTTCTTAGGGTTCATCCCTTCTTCCAACAACCCTGGTCCCCAAAAACTTACACCAGCCTCTCTGCCGGGCCTTCTCCAGATCAGTTGATCACAGATGTATGCGTTAGTTGCTGAACTCTCGATTCTGTCCTATTGGCCTGTACGCCAGTACCATCTTTTTTTCCCCACTGTTTTGCTACATGGTGTATATGCATTTGCCAGAGAGAGGCATGGAGAGAGAGAGACAGAAAGAGAGGAGAGAAATCACCCCCTAGAGGGGATGGCCATGCTGCAGTCCCTCCTCCTCCATTCTCCTCTCAGGATTTTGGGCATGCATGCACATGCCTGGCATGTTTTTAAGCCACTGGGTCAGGGACTTGAACAGCGAAGTCGGCCTTGTGGGATCCTGCCACCTTATCCACCACGCCTACTGGCACCCCCCATGCCATCTTGATTACTGCAGCTTTGTAGTGAATTTTGAAATTAGGAAGTGTGAATTCTCCAACTTTGCTTCACTTTTTCGAGATTGAGCTAATCTGAGTTTCTTGATTACTATATGAATTTTTAGGAAGAGCTTATCAATTTCTGCAAAGAATTCAGCTATAATTTTATTGGGCTGTGATTAGTTTGTCTCTTTGTTAAAGCAGCCTCGTTAAAGATAAAACCCATGATTTAATTTTAATGCTGTTAATAATGCTTTTGCATTAGTTAGGGAGAAAAAAATCATCATGAACGTTTCCTGAATTTGGATTTAGAAATGAGGGCCTTACTTACGGGATACAGCCTCTGGCCTGCATGCAGGGAGCCAGGAGGCTTCCTTATGTCCTGTCAACCTCATCCTCTGAGTGAGCGAACACAACTTAGTGAACATCCAGAAGACCCACGAGCGGATGCAGACAGAGAACAAGAGTGAGTAGCTGGGTTCAGGAGAGAAAGGGGTGAGTAGGGGTGACCTAGACTGAGTGCATGCCGTATGGTTTTCAAAGGGGACTTTTGCATATATCCAAATATTTCAGGCCAGTTCCGCCCAGGGTGTTGACTTCCTGTGACCCTGGAGACTGTTGACAGACTGCTAAGCCCTAAAAACCTTAACACCCCTCAGCCTGGGGCTAGAAAGGCAATGAGAAGTGGCTGCATCCTGAGAAGTGTGCCCTCGGGTGGACAGGCTTCAGTGAGCTGAGCATAGCTTCCCTTCCAGGGTGCCTCTGCAAAAGCCTGCAGAGCCCTCAGGAGGTCAGACTCCTGGTGCTTCCCTGCTCTAAGTAGCTTTGAGCATTATCTGTATTTCTGCTTGCTTAAAAATCCTTTCTGCCTGTTTCTTTTTTTAGAGGTTTTTGTTATAGGGCGCATGCACTTGCCAGCCAGAGAGAGAGAGAGAGAGAGAGGCAGAAAGCGAGAAATCCCCCCCCAGGGGGGATGGCCACGCCACAATCCCTTCTCTTCCATTCTCCTCTCGGGATCTTGGGCACGCACGCACACGCGCCCGGCGTGAGTTTTAAGCCACCAGGTCCGGACGCAAACCGTGATCGACTACGTGGGAGTCCAGCGACATAGCCATTAGCTAACTGCTGGTCCCTGCCTGTTTCTTCATAGAGAAAAGGTTAGACAGTCCTCCGCCAGGATAGCAATGGCATCTGTACCATATGGAAACCTATATGGGAACGTGTCTTCGGTGGATGGGGCAGCAGTCAGAGAAGCTCATACTTCAGGTCACAGCCTCCCTGATCCTTCCAGAGTCTGAGCTGGTGTCCAGGAAGCAAAGCACCTTCCTGCCTCCTGCCCCTTGCCCACGTCTCCTTATTCCTGTGTTTATTCTGCAGTTTCTCCTTATTACCGGACCAAGCTGCGTGGCCTGTACACGACAGCCAAGGCCGATGCAGAGGCTGAGTGCAAGTGAGTACCGTCCGCCCACCCGGCTGCTGCTCCCTCCTCACCCAGGCATTCACCCCATGGGCAAGTCGACTCCTTTCCAGCCTCTCACTCGGGTCCCACCTTCTCTGAAACCTCCTTCTAGGCCCACTCTTCCCCTGTGCCCCGCTGCTTTATAGATCATGACCAGGCATGGGTCTGATCTTGGTCCTGCTGTTACTGGGCACATGACCTCAGGCAGCCACGTCTCAGTTGCCCCTTGATAAAACAAGGATAATAACTATGTCCTGCATCTTAAACACAACACAGGATGATGCATATAAAGTGCTTAGTGCTGCGAACTTTGCACTCTTTTTTTTTTTTTTTTGCTATAGGGCACATGCGCTCCCCAGAAAGAGAGACACAGAGAGACAGAAAGCGAGAAATTGCCCCCCGGGGAGGATGGCCACGCCGCAGTCCCTTCTCCATTCTCCTCTTGGGATCTTGGGCGCACACACACGCGCGCCTGGCATGAGTTTAAGCCACTGGGTCTGGGACTCGAACCCCGGTCTACTACATGGGAGTCCAGTGACAGCCATTACACTAACTGCTGGTCCCACGAACTTTGTACTCTTTTGATCTAACCCATAAGTAAAAAATATGATCTTGGGCTGGTTCCATAACACAGTGGTTTAGTGCTATGCATAGAAAGCCAGCTCCCACATAGCTGGCTGTGGCTTGAATCCCTGCCCTGCCCTGCCCTTGGTGCCTGCAGTCCTGATAGGATGGAGGAGTGGAGGGAAAGGAGTGTCGTGTGACTTTGCCCCAGTGGGAGGTGCTCTCTCTCAAGAGTGCACATGCTCTCTGGCAACTATTAATAAAGAGAAAGAAAAAATTCATTCTCTAATATGACCCAACAATTGTATTCATTCTTATTTGGCCTTCCTGTGTTCCTGGTACTATTCCAAATACTTTGTGTATCTACCCCATTTAATTCTCAGCAATCCGTTGATAGGTTGTACTATAGTATTACCCTCATTTCACAGATGGGGAAACTGAGGCACGTAGAGGTTATATAGTCACACAGCTAGTAAGTGGGGAAGTCCAATTTTAATCCCAAAGCTCTTATTCATTAATACCCTGCATTTATGAGATGTGTGTGGAGATATGTATCACAGAATCAGAACAAGAGTACAGTTCTTACTGCCACTATGTATGGTCTGTTCTGTGTGCAAGTGTTTTAAGTCATGACATTGATTGCCCTAGAAATTAATCTCATTGGGACCAGCAGTTGGCATAATGGCTATGTCGCTGGACTCCCATGTAGTTGACCACGGTTCGAGTCTTGGACCAATGGCCTAAACTCACACTGGGTGCGTGTGCATGCGTGCCCAAGATCCCGAGAGGAGAATGGAGGAGAAGGGATTGTGGCATGGCCATCCCCCAGGGAGTGACTTCTCACTTTCTGTCTCTCTATCTCTGTCCGTCTGGTGAGCACTTGCATCCTATAGCAAAAACCTCTCAAAAAAAAAAAAGTATTAATGTCATGACTCACTGAGTTGTAACCTGCAGTTGACATAGCACTGCCTTGCACGAGTGGGTGATGCATAATGGTCAGGTCTGGGTGGGGTTGGAGGAGACCCTGGAAGGTCAGGGGTAACCCTAAGCATTATGAATGACTCTGGGGCTCCCCCTGATCTGGTTGTCATGGGCTCTGTGTTCAAGGTCCTCTCTTTTCTTGGCCTGCTGTTAGCCGTTCTGCAGACATTTGCTGGTGCTTACACTGAGTCTGACATTGGGCCCCCCATATAGAGACAGGAGGCTAGGAGGGAACCTGCCTTCAAGAGCACAGTTCAGAAGGGAGAGAGGACCTTACAAAAACAGAGCATTTGCAGCACAGTGTAGCTAGTGGGACAGCAGAGGTGGGAGAGCCGGGCTGGCCTTAGCTGGGGAGGAAAGACTTGAGCAGAACCTTAGGTTGGGGGTCAGCAGGCAGGCGAGCACACAGCCCAGGCAGTGGGGACAGTGTCTGAAGGCCACAGGGTGACTGCAGAGCACGTGCATTTGGGGGATGAGGATCAGTCCTGTGTGGCTAGGTAGGACACAAGGGGCCTCCAACACCGTGGACTTTATTCTGGAGGCCACAGGGAGCCAGTGAAGACGTAAGCTGCAGTGTGTGGAACGTTCTAGTCAGGGGAGCATACAGGACATGGTGATGGAGCTGAACTTAGACTTGAGAATGAAGCAGCGAGGATGGTTCAAGAGCAGTGCCTAAAATGAAATAGGCAGCCAGCCGTGACATGGTGGTTAGGGTGGCTGGACCCTACATGGCCTACTGCATGGTTCAAGTCCCAGACTAGTGGCTTGAAAATCATGCTGTGTGCATGTGTGTGTGTGCCCAAAATCCCTAATGGGGGGAGACAGAAGGACTGATTGCAGCATGATCATCCCCCCAGGGTGCTTTGTCTCTCTCTCACTCACTTTCCCACCTGGTAAGCATACGTGCCCTACGGTAACATTTAAAAAACAAAACCACAAGATAAAATTGGGCAGTAGTTGGGAGAGAAGCTGAAGATTCCAAGGTTTTTAGCCTGGACAACAGTGGGCTCCCTCTGCCAGGTGGGGAGCTCCGGGCCACTGCTGATGGCATAAATGGCATGGGCTCTGGCCTCAGCTTTTCCAGAGGGAAATACTTGAAAGCTCGTTTGAGAAGTGCAGGGCTCACTTTCTTGCAGTTCTGCCCCACTTCTCTCTCTCAGACTCAAACTTTCCTGTAGTCGCTTAGTGAACACTAAGGCCTCCTCGGCCCAGCATGCTGGGGAAGGGAGAGTGGGTGAGACAGAGGAGACACCACCCCTGCCAGCCCAGGGCACTGAGAGTCTGGGGAAGACCCTTGTCACTGCGTGTTACTGTCGTACTAATCCAGATGCCGGAACAAGCAGCAGCTCATGTTGCCAAGAGATTGGTTTAAAAACCCTCAGGAAGCAAGGACGTACCAAAAGCAGTAAGCCTTGGAAACAGCCGAGTCCCGAGACGCCTTGCTGCGTGCTGCACTGCCTCCCAGCTCTTTCTCCTCCTGCTGCCGTGCACGTGATGGGAAGGAACGGTCCTCTTTCACGAAACAGTTCATCTTTCTTTTTAAAATTCTTGCCAGAGGCCACACATGCCTGGCATGGTTTTCAAGCTACCAGGTCAAGGATTCAGACCGCACAATTGGCCATGTGGGATCCAGCTACTTCAACCACCATGCCGCACCACCGACTGGCCCCAGCATGTTTTTAAAGCCCCTGGGGCTGGGATTTGGCCGTGTGGGATCCGCCCTGTGGGATCCACCCTGTGCACTGCTGGGCCGGCCCACACCATGAGCTTTGACATCTGCCCTCCTGGTCGCAGGAGGCAGTTGGAGGCCCTCGAACTGTAGCAGCTTTCTTCAGGGTCTGCCACGTGCACTCGGGACAGACAGCCCTGACTGCTTTGCTGCTTCTCTGGGATCCTGTTGTCTCTTCAGAGTTTTTGACCCACCACTGCCTACATCTTGTTGTCGGTAGTTTTAAGATTTTTAAAACACTACTTAGAATTTCTAGTTCTCGGCAATAGGGTTGATCTGAATGACCCAGCCTGCCATAACCAGAAAAAGAAATCCTTGCTGTGTGCTTCAGCCAGGACCTTTCTCCCCCTTCTGCCCTCGCAGCATCCTCCGGAAAGCCCTAGATAAGATTGCTGAGATCAAGTCTCTGTTGGAAGAGAGGCGGATTGGTGAGTTGGGGAGACAAGTGTGGCAGAGCGCGGTTCCTGGGAGCAGCACTCACCTCCCTGAGGAGCCTGCGCTCTCTGCCTGGCGGGGTGGTTCCCTGGGGTTTCGGACAGGGAAGATCTGGGGGTGGAAGGAAGTGGAGACCGCAAGGCACTCAGAGGCAGGTTTCCTACTTACTCCTCCACAGCCCAAGTTGATTCTGCCCACTCCTATTTCTCCCTCCTCCTCTGCAGTCCTGCCATCGCTGCCCCTCCCACCACGCCCACTGGTTTCTCCCTGTGTTTGGCAGAGCCTCGCCCCGTGCATCTTGCCAGCCTTCCCTCAACTTCCCTGCCTCCCTCGCCTCTCCAGCAAGCCCGTGGTGGCAGACCCTCCCTCAGCAGAGCACTGTCACGCCCTCCGGTTTTGTGGACGTTGACTGGGTGTGATGAACCACGCCTGGTGGTCAAGAGTCCACATATCATTGTCCTTGTAACTTTGTGTCAAATTACGACATATATTAACATTAATAGGAAAGTCCACGCACCACGCAGGTGTATAGCTCAGTACAACTTTCACTAATTGAGCACACACGTAACCAGCACCCGGATCACAAAACACAACCCAGCCCCTCAGAACCCCGCTTTGCCCTTTCTAGTTCCTTCTCCCAAAGGCCGATCACTACCCACCACCAGTCTCCAACCTCGAACACCCAGACGAAGGTGCAGGGATTGCGTGGGCCCTCGCCGCTGACTCAGGAGGTGCGCCCAGCCGGCGGCTCTGACGGCTCTGTGTAGGATGCAGGTGGGCCTGGTGCCTGCCTGAGGAGCTGTCTTTCTTCCTGCAGCGGCCAAGATCGCGGGCCTGTACAATGACTCGGAGCCCCCTCGGAAGACCATGCGCAGAGGGGTGCTGATGACGCTGCTGCAGCAGTCAGCCATGACCCTGCCCCTGTGGATCGGGAAGCCTGGTGACAAGTGAGGCTGGGAGCTGGCCTGGGAGGGCTGGTGTTGAGGGGCTAGGACAGACACTTTATTTCATTCACAGGCCCCCACCCCTCTGTGGGGCCATTCCAGCCTCGGGGGACTATGTGGCCAAACCTGGAGACAAGGTGGCTGCCCGAGTAAAGGCCGTGGATGGGGATGAGCAGTGGATCCTGGCCGAGGTGGTCAGTTACAGCCACGCCACCAACAAGTGAGTGGACCCCAGCCTGCAGGCTGCTCTCTCCTGGCGGTGGCTTTTTTCCTGTTTGCAGCATGGGGGAGAAGTTGGCCCAGGGTATGCTGGGGGTCCTCCTGTGGGACACCAGGCTCTGTCTGCCACCTTCCCTCCGTCCTCTCCCCTCCCAACCCAGCAGTGCACCTCACCGCATCATGGTTTCCTTTTGTTCACCCGCCTGCAGGTACGAGGTAGATGACATTGATGAAGAAGGCAAAGAGTGAGTGTCTAGGCCAGGGGTGCGGAGAGAGAGCCAGGGGCAGCCCACTGCTGGGACCGAGTCCTTCCACCTGGCCATCGGCTGACATGTCCTTTCTCCTCAGGAGACACACCCTGAGCCGGCGGCGCATCATCCCACTGCCCCAGTGGAAGGCCAACCCAGAGACAGACCCTGAAGCCTTATTCCAGAAGGAGCAGCTTGTGCTGGCCCTGTACCCCCAGACCACCTGCTTCTATCGGGCACTGATCCACACGCCCCCGCAGCGGGTAAGGCAGCTTCCCGGGAGGCCACGCACACACCAGGGCCAGGCTGACCAGAAGGCACGGGGCTATCCTTCCACTTCCCCTTTTTTCGTCTCATGTCCTTCAGCTGGGAGGTGCAAGCTGCCCTCTCTCACCCACTTACCTGAGTCAAGTCTGCTCTGTACTCCCCTCCAGCCCTGTCCTCCAGAGCAGCGCTAGCCACCTCTCTCTCCAGCCTCAGGCCTGGGCCAGCCCCAAGTGAGTGGGCCTGCTATGCCCTCCAGTCTACCCTCAGAGACCCTGGCCCTGGGATGAGAGGCCCAAGCCCGGGTCCCAACCCCTGCTTCCCTGTGCTCCCAACACCATGACACACGTTACCTGGGGACAGCCTAACAGCTGCTCTCCCTCCTTCCCTAGGATCCTTATCTGCTTCCCTCTGGATTGTCCTTCATCTCTTTGTGACACAGGGTCCTGAAAAGGCACCTGATCCTTTCCTGGCTGTGGAGGGGCACGTCCCTTCTCCCTTCCCTTTATCCCCTGCCTTGGCCCTGGGTGCTGAGGAAAGGGCTCTGAAGCAGCAGGGACAACTCAAGCACCCAGACTTTGTGACCCCCAGGGAAAGATGAGGACAGGAGGGCCAGGAGCCCCTGGCTCCAGGAAACTGTCAGTCCTGGTCAGCCTAGCCTGGGTGTCTGAGCAGCCCCTCCTATCTGCCTCCTGTGCAGCCCCAGGATGACTACTCAGTCCTGTTCGAAGACACTTCCTATGCAGATGGCTACTCCCCACCCCTCAACGTGGCCCAGAGGTACGTGGTGGCTTGTAAGGAACCCAAGAAAAAGTGAAGGCGGCTAGCAGATGCAGTCTCCTGCCACCCTGGTGGGGAAGACCACAAGGATTTTCTGTGATCAAATAAATATTCTCGCCCTTGCCCTTGTCCTGGGTCCTGCTCCTCCATCGTCTCTCCAGCCCCATTGGGCGGGTTGGGGGCCCAGAGGGCTGTGGGAGATGGACCAGTGGCATTTACTCTCTCAGCTCAGGTTTGCTCTTGGCTTTTTTCCAACAGCAATTCTGCCTTGAACACAAATCACTTTTATTCTTGAGACCAATGCGGGCTCGTTCGACACACTCCCTCCGGCGCGCTCACACATGAGCGCCACTCAGAGCTCTGAGCGGAAATTGAGGTTGTAGCCTGCCATCTTCTCCACATAGTCTGCATCAAAGCGCTCGTTCTGGGCCACAGTGAAGGTGGTCTTCCAGTCCCCCGCGATGCCTGGGGAGGGAGGAGGCTCAGGACAGCTCTAGGCTGTCACGTCCCCCTCACCTCCCAAGACAGCCCTCCACAGGACCCACCTCTCCTCATGAAGGGGGACACGGCATGGTCCATGATGTTGGTGGGGATGGTGGTGTAGTTGGTCATAGGGTTCTTCTTCATCTCCGTGAAAGACGTGTGCTGGACGATGTGATCCACGGTCTTCTCGGGCAGGGGGCGCCCCACGAACTCCAGGATCTTCTGAATCTCCCTCTTGGGGTTCTGGAGCAGCAGAGGGACTCTTCAGTGGAAGTTGGGGTTGCTCAATGAACCAAGAGGGGGACCCTCTCTAACATTGTAGGGGACCTGGCCATTTAGAAACCCGAGACCCAGCTCCTGGGCGCTCTGGTCCTATTTCCTTAGGGCAGAACTAGGGGTGCTTTCTAGCCTGTGACAAGCTGTGTTTGGTTCCAATCAGAGAGGACAGGGACAGGTTTCATAACTGTGGCCCCAGGACTGGACACACCCCTTGGCAGGAAGCAAGACCAGTGAACTGCTGACGGTGACTGCACGGGAGCTGACTCAGGTGCTGGAGATAAGAGCGTGGAGTATGGCTGCTGCTCTGGGCCTGCGCCACGAAGGCAGGTGGAGGAGGAGCTCAGACTCGCTAGGGGGCAGCCAAGGCGGGGGGCAGCTGAAGAGCCATGTCAGGTCCCCGGGAGGGTCTTGCCTCCTCAGGTATGACACAGGGAAGTAGGAGCAGGTAGCCTCACCTCCTTCATGTCCTCATAGAAGAGATAGAGAACAGGATGCGTGTGACTCAGCTCCCACCACTCCTGCACATGCTGGTACCAGGACCCATAAGACACTGAGGAAAGGGCAGGCGGCATCGACACCGGAGATGGTGTGAGTGTTGGGTGGCCGTCCTCACCACCTCCCCCAGCCCCTGTCCTCCAGAATCAGGCCCACCTTCCCCAGCCATGAACTTCTCCAGGAATTCGTCCCAGGTGCCAGGCTCAGGGTGCACCTTGGCCATGTGGTAGAAGTGGTAATAGGAGACGGCCACATCCTTAGCGTTGCGGGCGACGTAGACCACCTGCCAGGGCAGACAGCCCCTCCCCATGTGATCACCACACCAGTCCTAGGTTCCCCGCCCTGCCTGCCTGTCTCTTACACAGGAGGGTCCCTCTCAGTTTGGCAAAGGAAGAAGTGGGCAGAGGCTGACATAAGCTTGAGACCCCATGGCATGGGTGCAGCTTAGCTGGGATTCGAACCCCACTCTGTTGTATTTTTTTTCTATCTGATTCTCCATCAATGCTACCACTTTGGAACAAGGGTTCTCCCCAGCCCCTCCCCCCATCACAGGCCTGTGAATACCGACAGCTTTTCTCAGGTCTGCACTGAAGGATTGGGCTGTCCTGGCCATCTGACCTCCGCCAGAACAAGAGGCAGATGGCCTCTCCTTTATGTAAGGCTCAAGGAGGAGAGGAGCCCTTCCCAGAATAGGACCACAGCTGGGATGGCCGCCTTCCCTAGCTTCCCTTGCCACTCACCTTGACCTTCTCATCCAGCAGAGTCTGAGGGAGCAGGGCCAGGGGCAGGTGTGTCTTGATGAGCCGTGGGGCTGCCATATCTTTCAGAACCTCTAAACCTAAGCCCAGGTATAGGGAAGCCTGTGAGCTGGAGCCCTGGTCCTGCCGCCCTCCACTTGGCTTGCCCACCATGCCCCAGCACACACCTGAGGGGATCCCTGGGCATCTGAACTCAAGGAAGGGCACCCGCATGAAGATGGGGGCCCGGCGACACTTTTCCAGGTCACCACCTTGGTAGATCATGTCCAGTATCTGGCTCACCCAAGTGGTGCCTAGAGAGGGAGGGCGAGGGGGTACATGGGGATGAGGTCATGGCCTGCTGGCCAAGGTAGGAGCTGTAGCCCTGTGGCGGAGGGCTCCTCACCTACCAGACTTGGGGTAGGTGCTGATGAGCAGATCATCGGGCCGGACCCGGAAGCTCTCCAGCGGCTCCAGTGCCTCAGCGAAGTACTTGATGAGGGGGACCCCTTTCACAGTCACCAGGGGCTGGCGGGAGATGTCCTGGAGCAGCTCCATGCCTTGTCAGGCCTGAGGGTGGCCACGTCCCTTAATACCATTACAATACCATTTGCTGAAGTCCTGCTTTCAGGTGGGAACCCTGAGCCTAGGGAGCTTGAGTGATTTACCCAGGCTCCCCAAACTGTTACAGTAAGTGGTGGGGCTAGGACGGGAGCCAGCTCCTAATCTGTGCAGGGCTCACTACTCTGCTGCACCTACAGCGCTTTCCACAATCCCGATGCTAGGACCGCACCCAGACCAATGAAAGCTCTCTGGGGCAGGGCCCAGATCCCAGGTTTTTCTAAATTCTCTAGGAGATTGCAGTGTGCACTTGAGAAAACTCCTCTAAGGCCAGCCTGTCGTAACTCCTGCCGGACTTCTGGACTTCTTGTATGACTTCCTGCTGCGCCTCCCAGCCGACACCCAATGGGCTGCTTCCCTCCCCCACTCCCACGCTCGATAGGCCCCTGCATCGCAGCCCACCAGGTCTGTGATCCTGCTTCTCTGCCTACCCTCCGTTTTGGCTCAGGAGCAAACAGCCTAATTGGGCAGCTAAGCCTGTTTTGGGTGTGCGGAGTCTGGTATGTGGATGAGCAGAACCCTGTTGACTTAGGAGAGGGAAGGGGGGTTTAGGCTGGAGCTGTCCAGATGGGATATCCATGGGACCTGCAGGCATGGCAGAGGCTAGAGCCCCTGAGCCAGCCTCTGCTGAGCTGGGCGTGTGAGGGCAGTTGGCCTGCCCACCCCCGCTCTGGCACTCACCTGACCTTTAGGCTCCTAGCTTCTGCGTGCTGTGGCTCAGTGAGGGCGCGGTGTGAGTGCACGACCGCTCTCTGAGCTAAAGGTTTTGTAGATCCAAAGTGGGAGGGATCTGGAGCCAGAACGGGGACTTGGCTGTCCTCCCGGAAGGAAAGGGTGGAGTTTAGGGGATCTGGGGGGGGGGGCTCTGTTACCCTCCTTTGCACCCCAGCTGGCACCAGGCTTAGATTGGTCTAGACACCTAAGATGTGGGTTTAGTGTATAGAAAACAAAGACTAAAACTAGGAGAAAGGGCCCAATGGTGATTTGGGAGTTTTTTTGTTGCTTTGTGTTTGCAATGTAATCTGGCTCCTGACCTGCCCCTCTAAACTCCACCCTCACAGCAGCCAACAGACAGCTTTTTCTTCTTCTGTTTTTGTTTACTAGATAGTTGTGGCTTTTTTTGTTGTTGTTTTGTTTTGTGTGTGTGTTTTTTTTTCCTAATTGACCCAGTCATGGGAGTAGGAAGGGGTACAGGGAGAGATGGACCTCACTGGGTGGACTTGAGGCAGGGCCACTCGCCTTCCTGCTGCCTCCAGGCCAGTTTTGAACATGCCAAAGGTTCAGGCAGGGGGCAGCCCTGGATTCTATAAACTGCTGACTAACCACAAGAGGAGTCTGGAGAGAGGTGGGTGGGTGGGGCAAAGGGGGTCTGGGAGCAGAGTGGAGCCAAGAAGGCTCTAGCAGGCAGTATAGGACAGGAGAAGACAAGGATGCCGGAGTCCTGGGATGAGCCCCAGCTCATGGCTCCCGTGGGGCCTCATGGCTGGTAGGAGAGCGGCAGCCCCCCACCGTAGCAGATTTCTTTCTCTGAGCTTGAACGGGGCTCTGCAGACAGGGACAAGGAGGAGTCGGGACTTGGAAAGCCCCAGAGTCCCATGGGAACATGGGAACATCCCTCCCTCCTCCTCCTTGATCTTTGCCCCTGATTGAAGTTCAGAATTCAGCTGGGCAAGTAAGCTAAGTCAAGGACGTGTGTCTCCCATGCCTTCAAAGACCTGTGTAGCCTCGGAGGCAAACAGGACAGCTGAGGCAGAGGGGCCTCAGGACAGATAAGAGCTGACCACATGCTTAGGCCAGCAGCCCCTTCTCTGTGCCTCTCACCCAGGCCCTAGTGACTGGCAGGGCCTCTGCCTGCTAGCTCCACCCCCTCTCTCAACCCTGCAAACACCAGAAGTTACCTTCAACCAGACTTTATTTTTTAGTGTTTTATTTTTAGATTTTTGTCATACGGTGCATATGCTCCTCAGAGAGAATGAGACACACAGAGACAGGGAAAGTGAGAAATCACCTCCCAGTGGTGGGATGGCCGTGCCTCAGTCCCACCTTCTCCATTCTCCTCTCAAATCTGGGGCACGCACGCACATGGACCTGGAGTGTTTTTCAGGCTGTTGAGTCTGGGACTCAACCGCACAGTCGGCCATGTGTGATCCGGCTCCTTCACCACCACACCAGCAAGCAGGCTTTGTATTATATTCAGGTAAAAGTGCCCAGACCCATAGGGGAGACACAGAAAAGGAGCAGGGGAGGGTTGGAGATGCTGAGATCAGGTCTTCAGCATGTCTGTCCAGTGTCCCTGTGGAGACAGAAGTGGGTCAAAGGCAGCTCAGGATGGGGGGTAGGGAAGCTGGGGATAAAGCCATCTCTCACCTCTTCTAATTCCAAGACTTCTTCCTCTATACCCATTTGGCTCAGCCAGATCAAGTCTCCCCAAAGCAGTGAGTTCTTACAGCTACCAAGAGATGCAGTAGGTAGGGGGGACAGAGTCAAGCATCACAAGCCCCTCACGGCTAGGCCCTAGGGGTCAAGAGGAGGACGCAGCAGCCTGGGCTCTACTGGGCTACTTGGCACCCTGTTCCCAGAGCTCGCCCAGGCACACGAACCTGGGGTGTTTTCAAGCTGCTGAGTCTGGGACTCAACCGCACAGTCGGCCATGTGGAGTCCCGCTCCTTAACCACCATGCCAGCAGGCTTTGTATTGTACTCAAGTAAAATGCCCAGACCCACGGGGGTGACACAAAAGGAGCAGGGGAGGGTTGGGGACACTGGGGGTACTGGGCTCACCTAGGGCACTGGCCCTCTAGGGGCAGAAGCTGCCCTGGTTCTTCCCGAAGGAACTCCTCTGCCAAGCAGATTATGTGAGCCCTTAGCGTACAGCCAGGGTGGGGGCAACACAGGGGGCCCTCTTCATCCTGTCAGGGGTGGCAGGCAAGTAAGAGAGAACAAGGAAAGATTGCAGTTAATACTCATTAGGTATTTTTATCAGCCAGACACTGCTCTTGGTCATCGTGTAAGAACCCAGTGAGGCACGTACTAGTACTGTGTTAAGCAGATGAGAAAGCGAGGGGTGGACAGGTTAAAATACCTGCCCACAGGGACTAAGAGGACTGGCATCCTCTGAGCATCAGCAGTGATTATAAACAACCTGGCCACTGCAGCAGACTGTACTTCCTTTGGGCTGAGCACTCTCCAGTCAATTGCTCTGTGAAATACTCCGGTACTCAGGTTTGCACTACTGAGAGCCCAGGAGAAGCCAGGAGGACCATCTCTGCTCACTGAATACCTGGTGACCATCTGCTCTGTGCAGGACCCTGGTCTACAGTAGTGAACAAGTTCTGCCCTCATGGACTTGTGTTAGGGTGGGGTACTGATAAGAAAAATAAATGCGGAGACCAGCAGTTAGCATAATGGCTATGTCGCTGGACTCCCATGTAGTCGACCACAGTTTGAGTCCCAGACCTGGGAGGTGGCTTAAAACTCACACTGAGTGCATGTGCGTGCATGCCCAAGATCCTGAGAGGAGAATGGAGGAGAAGGGATTGCGGTGTGACCATCCCCCTGGGGGGTGATTTCTCGCTTTCTATCTCTCTGTATTTCTCTGGCGAGTGCACGCACCCTATAGCAAAAACCTTTCCAAAAAAAAGAAAAAAAAGCGTAGTATGTCAGATGATCCGTGTTAAGGGAAAGGGGGTAGAATGAAACAGCTGCAATTTTTTTTATTTTTTATTTTTTGAGAGGTTTTCGTTATAGGGTATGTGCGCTTGCCAGAAAGAGACAGACAGAAAGTGAAAAGTCACCCCCTCCCCCAGGGGGATGACCACGCCGCAATCCCTTCTCCTCCATTCTCCTCTCAGGATCTTGGGCACACACGCACATGCACCCAGCACGAGTTTAAGTAACCTGTGCTGGATTCAACCCTGGTTGACTACATGGTAGTCCAGCGACATAGCCATTATGCCATCTGCTGGCCCCTCAGAGCTGCAATTTTAGATGGAGGGCCAGGGAAGACTTCATGGAGGTGGTGGCATGTTATTGAAACTGGATGCCTAGGAAAGAACCTTCTAGTCCAAGGGAAAGGACTTTTGCAGGAACCAAGAATGGCCACAAGTGCTGTCATCCCCCATTTTAGACTTAAGAGCAGAGTGGCCACAGTGTCCAGTGGGTTGCCCAATCCCTCAAACCTAGAACGGACCCTACCTGAGGTGAGCCTCACCTGGAGCTGGTTAGTACACAGGGCACAGCAGGCCTCGGCACCCTGGTCCGGGTCGGGCTTGGGCTGGGTGTCAGCCAAGGGAACAGTGCAGTGCTTCGGGGCTGAGGCCCTAGGTGGCACAGGCCCAAAAGCCAGGGGCACATGCGGAGGCGGCGGCGGGCTGAGATCGCAGTGGAAGTCCTGGCGCAGCCAGCGCAGAGTGAGCGGGAGGCGCGCCCAGGGCAGCGTGCGCAGCATGTGCGCCAGCACGCGTAGATGGAAAGCGAAGGCAGCCTCTCCGCGCACGCGCCGACCCACGTGCGCCAGGCGGCGAGAGGCTTGCGGGTGCTGCCAGGCCCACTCGAACTGCCAGTGGGGAGTACATGAACGTCAGGACTTCCCGGATCAGGCCCCAACCCCAGGCCCACCTGCTCACACTCCGCATCTCTTACCCGAAGAGCGGCCACTGCGGACGGGAAGCCGTGCACGATGAGCACCATCTCCCTGGGGAGCAGGACGAGGGTGCAGGCCCGTGAGTCGCCCTCCCCACCCCATGTCAAGCTGAATCTGCCCCTCATGGTTCCCTTAGGGTCCCACCCGAGAGCAGTCCTCACACACAGTTCAGGCCTAGCCCTCTTGGAGGTGCAACTTCTGGCACACCAACCCCGGTCCCCGCCTCCAGTCACAGGTACTTCACTCTCCCCAGCTTCTCCCTTCTAGGCGCGATGGCAGCCCAGCCTGGCTAACCAAGCTTCCTGCCGTCGGACCCCAGCCCCGGCCATCAAACCCTTCCCTCGTCCACCTCCCCCCTGAGTCCCACTGGGGTTTCACAGGGCTCCGCCTCCCTGCCATGCCCCTCCCCTGTGACAGCCCCGCCCTCGTCACTAGCCACCCGGCCCTCAGTCCGGTAGATCAGTCCCCACGGCGGCTCTGCCCCTTACCACAGGCCTCTCTGTCGCGGGGCCCGCCCCTCCACAAAACTTCCAGACACAGAGACCTGCCCCCTCTTACCAGGGCCCTCGCCCGCTGGTCCGCCAGGCCCCGCCCTTTTTGCGGCCCCCGTTGTGCTGCTGTACTCGACGAGCAGGGTTGACAGTGAACCCCACATAGACGCGGCCCCGGTGCCGAGGGTTCAGACAGTACAACAGGTAGACGCCGAAAAAGCGTCCCGGCCTCGCTGTGCCCCCCGCGGGGCCCATAGGGACTTGTGGGGTGGGTCAGGGGCCGCAGCTGGGGAGTGACTGCTGTGACCTAGCGCCCCAGGGAGGACTGGGTTTCGAGGACTGCACGATGCTTGTCCGGGGAAGAGCGCTTAGGGCGATGCCGAGGCGCCCTGGTGCCCACAGCGCCACAGGCCGGTGCACCCTCTCGTGGCTGGAGATAAGTGTCCCAACCGGCCCACTGAACCCAGCCGGCGGAGCAGGAGACTGGCGCCGACCAGTTAGCGTCGGCTCCCACAGAGGCCGTCCGTATGCAGACTCTGATTGGCTAACTGGCGTAGGCGCGGAAACCCTTGACTGTTAGAAAGCCTGGCTTGTGTAAAGGACGCCTTAGTAAGGGCGGAAGAACATAGATGCCCCAGCGGAAGTGGCACCTGTAAGGGCGGAAAGCAGGGTGGCCGGGGTCCGAGCTGGGTTTCGGTACCCCTTGGGCTGCGGCAATGGAGCTCAGCGCCGACTCCCTCCGGGAGAAGCTGCAGCGGGACCTGGAGGCAGAGCACGTGGTGAGTTGAATCGCCCGACAAGGGGAAAAGGGCTCCTGGGGGGCGGGCTCGGCACCATCCACATCTTTCTGTCCGGCAGGAGGTGGAGGACACCACTCCCAACCGTTGTGCGTCCAGCTTCCGAGTCCTGGTGGTGTCGGCCAAGTTCGAGGGGAAACCGCTACTTCAGAGACACCGGTGAGACCCCGAGAAACCTTGCCCAGCGCGGTCCCAACTCTAGATCCACATCCTGGCTACTCCCCCTGCCCCTGCACCCTAACTTCCTCACCTCCTCCATTGTGACCCATGACCCCCGGCATCCCACCCTCGCGGGGCCCTGCTTCTAGTATTTAAGCTTCAGTATTCGTCCTGGGTGTTCCTACGTCCCGGGGACCACGACTCAGCCCCTGGCGTCACCCGGTCTCTCACACTCCAGGCTGGTGAACGCGTGTCTGGCAGAAGAGCTCCCGCACATCCATGCGTTTGAGCAGAAAACCCTGACTCCCGAGCAGTGGGCCCGAGAGCGGCAGAAATGAGGGCCTAGGCCCTGTGCAGACATTAAATTATGAATCACCACCAGCTCCTGTGTCGGTGTGTTGTGTGAGAGTCGCTGAGGCCTGATTCCAGGCGTGGCTTCTGTCTGTCGAGTCCCTCACCTATCGACCTCTTGTTCATACAATGGAAATTATGACGTTAAAGTACCTTTTAGGGCCCCCCATCTCTGTAGTTCTTTGTAGACCCCTAGGAGTCTGTACTGCCACCACCCACCCTACCTACAGAGAACTGGAATTCCTGCTCTGTGCCAGCCTTCAAGGTGCAGAGGTGGGGGTCCTGACCGTGATGCAGGGTAAACTGCAGCCTCTGTGAGGCCAAGGCCCAGGGAAGATTGCTGAGTCCCCCAGGCACTTGTGCCGGTTGTCTGGGCTGGCTGGGGCTAGCAGTGGATTGCAGTATCAAGACTTTGTCAGTGGTGCTGAATCTTTGTCCTTGTCTTTATGTGTGCCTCTTGCTTGTGGAATAAATAAATAACTTCTTTTTTAAAGAGAGAATTTTGTTATAGGATGCGTGCATTCACTGGAGAGAAAGAGAGAGACAGACAGTGAGAAATTGCCCCTGGGTGGGAGGGGATGGCCATGCTGCAATGCTTTCTTCTCCAGTCTCCTCTCAGGATCTTGGGAATGCGCACACATGCCCCTGGCGTTTAGCCACCAGGTCTGGGACTCAAACTATGGTCAATTACATGGGAGTCCAGCAACATAACCGCGACTCCATCTGCTGGTCCCAATAAATAAACTTTAAAAAGGAAAAGCAAAAATATGGAGAGAGGTGAAATGCTCAGGTTTCAGGGTTCTGACGGGAAGCACTTCCCTTCCCAGCACCACTGCAATACCAGAGGCACAACAGGGGATTCCACACAGCCCCTGCAGGTTCCCCAGCCCTTCCAGGCCTTGGGGGTGCTGCCCAAACAGGGCTTACCACACCTGGGATGCTGATGTTTCCCGGCCCCCAGGAGGGACAGCAAGTCACCAAGTTGGGGCTAGGACTCTGGAAGGAAAAATTTGCGAGTTTCGGCCATGCTACTCTGTTCTGTGTGTTCACAGCTAATTTCTAGCCCCTGAATTACTTCCACCCCCACCTCCCTCTCGTGTCCCATTAGAGAGAATGGGCTAGTAAAGCTGGAAGTCACGAGTGACTGCTCAACTCTGGGTTGCAGGGATCATGAGCTCTCTTTAGTTCCTTGGGCTGCGGGTCATACTAGTGACTGAGCTGCTCCCAAAGACCCTAGAGGGCCATGGGCCCCATTGTGTAGGAGAGGCTCAGAAAAGGAATGTCACCTCTTTAAGAGGCCCAGACCATAACTGATGGGGTCTACCACTGCATTCACTGAGCTGTGATGGTATTCCTTCTTTCCTCCTCCCTTTTTTTAAAAGTGTGTGTGTGTGTGTGTGTGTGTGTGTGTGTGTGTGTGTATATATGTCATTTTTTTCTTTAGGATTTTTGCCATAGGGCATGCGTACTCACCAGAGAGAGAAAGTGAGAAGGGACACTTGTGTCCAGTGTGTCCTTCAAGCCACTGGGTCTGGGACTTAAACCACCGAGTTGGCCATGTGGGATCCAGTGCCTTAACCACCACATCACCTGCTGGCCCCCTTCTCTCTTTTATAGACAGGCAACTGAGGCCTGGAGAGAAGGCCGCCAACTAAGTTGGGCATTAAAACCTACACCAAGCATCCCCTCAAGAGGGACAGGCAGCTTTGTTCCTGCCGGTCCTGCAGAGGCCAGGCCTGGGGGAACCCAGGGAAGGGCTAGAGAGGCAGCAGCAGTATGCAGTGGGAGGGAAGGGGCTTCTGACCTGGAAGGGGAGACTTGGGCCCAGACTCAGTGAGTCCATCTCTTGCTCTGGGGCTGTTTCTTAGAAAAGGTCCCCTCGTTATCTTTAGCTTTGGGGCCTGCGGTGTGAAAGATGTTTACCATGTAAGTGCCAACAGTTCATTCCCACAAGCACCAGTGTTGATAGTTGCGGGTAGCCGGATGTACTGATTGAATAGAAAAGCAGATTTGGGGTACAGGAGGAAAATTGAGGGACTCAATTTAAGGCTAGGGCCTTAAATAGCTGGCAGAGAAATAGAGAACAGCCTGACCGCCCCCATCAGCAGGGTGGTTCCCATCTGCCAAGGCCCTGTTCCGGTGATGTAGGTCACTAAGAAGTCTCCCCCTGGCCCGTCATGAGACAGTCCTGCCAGGGGCAGCTCGAAGGCAGGACAGTTCAGCAGACCCAGCATCTGGGGACAAGTCATCACAGTCTGAGAGGTACCAGAAAATAAAGCCATTTTATTATGTTTTCCTGTCTGCCATTGCGGCCTGAGGAGTGGGATGTGCATGGGAGGGTGTGGGTGACCCCAGTTGAAGGCCCAGGGTCATCTACTTGGCCTGGACCGTCTCCTCCAGCCTATCCAAGCGCTTCTGTAGCTCCTGCACCGTGGCCTGGAGCTTCTTCATCTCCTCCTCCAGCCGGGATACGGTGTCCTGGGAGACCCGCGCGGCGTTAGGCCCAGCCCCTCCTTGGGCTCCTGTTGCCCTAGCATCTGCTAAGCCCCTTCCCAAACCCATAGAGCTTGTCCCCCTTGTGTCAGTTACTTGCTGCCTGGGGATTTGCAGGCCAGAAGGCTTGAAACCCATTTTCTGAGACCTCAGCATTATCTGCTCCTAGCCCTCAAAGGATCCCCAACCTTGTGCAATCGGGCAGTTCTCAAAGCCAGCCTCCTCCCACTTAGACACTCCCACATCCGTAGCAGCCCTGGCAGCCCTATACCATCTCTCACCGAGCTGGGAGCACCACTGGCCTCTGGTGCCTTCCTGCGCCCCGTGTCCAGGCCCCGGTTGACCCTCAGCTCCCGGCTCTTTGGGGGTACATAACCGTCCTTGAGGGAAATGAGGAGCGGCCCAGCATCCCGGCCCCCCAGCCACTCCTCAGCCGTGAGGGCAGCATCAGGCCCTGCAGTGGGCGGGTACAGGTCCTCCTGGAACAGGTCCGACTGTGGGCAAGGCCAAGGCTGGTTAAGAGAGGTCTTCTGCAACCCCACCCTGCAACTCCCCCAGCCAGAGCCGGGCGCCCAGGGAGAGACACGGGAGCGTCACCTTTCTAGGCACTGTCATGGCGATGGGCTCACACCTCCGCTCGTGCAGCTTGTAGAATCTGTGGAAACAGGAAGGTGAGCATTGCCCATGCCTTGCCAAGGTCAGCACTGCCCAAGGAGCACGCTCCGGTCAGGGTCTGGGGGCAGTCACCTGGCAATCTCACACTTGTTCACTTCCAGGCCACGTTTGGGCATGTAGCCCATGCCACGCTGGGACTCCTTGGAACTGAACATGGAGAGATAGTGCAGGAAGGGGGCCTCGGAAGTGATCTCGAAGTACCGGATAGAGCTGTCTCCCTGCAGGTGGCGGGTACAGAGCGGGAGTCACCACCAGCAGATGCTGCCAAGGCCAGGTCCTCTCCAACCCCCTCCTGCCCACCTCCCTGTCCCTGCCCCTGCCTGACTGGGCCACCTTGCCACAGAGGTAGACAATGTTGGTGTCGGGGTCGAAGAAGGGCAGCAGGACGCCACTGCTTGTGTCCAGCTCCTGCAGGGACAGCGGCTCCTCCAGGTGCTTCTGCAGAGACAGATAGGAGGCACTAATGGGCTGGGCCATGTCGAACCCTGGGATGGTGAGCACCGGGCAGTGAGCTGGTGAGGGCCTCCCACACCAGCCAGTGGAAGCCCCCATCTCACGGTGGGTAAGCCCAGGTCTGTGACCACCTGGCCAGGTAAGCAGCAGAGCAGGGCCTGAGCCTGCAGCAGAGTCCCAGCCCAGGGCCTCCTGCTTTCCATCTGGGCACTTACTGTGTCCCACAGCGCCACCTGCCGCTCACTCATGCGGCTGAAACCTGTGGTCAGGATCTTTCCATCTGATACAAACACAGCACGCACTGGCCGGGTCCCCTCGTGGGGTCTGTCCTTCTCCTGAAAGACAAGGGAGGTAGCAGGTCAGGCACCGCTCCCCCTCCCCCTCCCGCATCCCCTAAGGGGCCGGCCCCCGGGGGTGGGAAAGAGAGGGAAGCCTCTAAAGGTCTGGTTGATGATAGGTAAGAGAAATATAGGGCCCAGAGTCAAGGGTTAAGGCTCATGGTGACTCACAGCCACGACAGTGCCTTTGCGAG
Source organism: Tupaia belangeri chinensis (assembly GCF_000334495.1). Classification (NCBI taxonomy): domain Eukaryota; kingdom Metazoa; phylum Chordata; class Mammalia; order Scandentia; family Tupaiidae; genus Tupaia; species Tupaia belangeri. Next base: position 2,239,055 of record NW_006159706.1, on the reverse strand, counting down.
GCTCGATGATGCGCACGCGCTTATCGCGGCAGGAGGTACAGATGAGGGCACCGTCTCGGCTCCAGTCCACGCTGTAGATTGTGTCCGGGTGCACGTCTGGACCCAGCGTCAGCACAGCCGTCCCAGTGCCCACGTCCCACACCAGGATCACGTTGTCACAACCTGCGCAGTCCCCCCAGACGCAGAAGCCGTGAGTCTCCTGCCCTCGTCTGTGTGAAGCCACCAGCCCACCCTGTCTTCCACAGCACCTGCACTGAGGAGCACATTCTGGGCTGTGGGATGCCAGGCCACGATGCCCACACGCTTGGTGTGGCCCTCCAGGGTGACGACGGGCTCCCGCAGGGGCAGCGTTAGGCCCCCGTCTGGGATCTCCCACACCTGCAGAGAAGAGGTGCGTGAGTCTTGGGGCTCCAGATGCCAGACCCCATGCTCAAGTCCGCTTGCTGGCCCCATGTCCCGCCGTCACTCACCATGACTGTGCAGTCTTCAGAGCCGCTGGCAATGACGTTGTCATTGTGCGGGCACCAGGCGATGTCCAGCACAGGGGCTGTGTGGCCACAGACCATGGGCACATTCTTGTCCACACGTCCAGTCTAGAGAGCACAGCAGGGCCTTTAATGGAGGTGCTGTTGTCCTCCAAACCCAGCCCAACCTCCCCACACCTCCTTGAGAGGCACAGAGAGGGAGGCTGTGGGGTCCCCAGGAGGAGGACTGGGTCTGGGGTGGGCAGGGTTTGTTTCTCTCTGCCCAGTCCCAAAGTGCCTAAGGAAACCCAGGAGGGCTGGCACAAGCAGCGTAAGCGGACGGGTGGCCTGCTGTCCTGTCCCTGCCTTACTGTGGGACCCTAACAAGCTCCTGCCTGTCTCCATCTCCATCTCATCTGTGTCCCAAGGGTCAGTACTCCACCAGCTTCCCCAGGCGAGGCTTCCAGGGGCACAAGAGGCCACAGCCCTGGAGCCTGGGCAGATGTGGGGCTTGGGGGCTCCAGGGAAGTGTGCGTGAATGGCGGGGCTGCAGGGACACGTCCTGCCTAAGGGAAAGGGGCAGAAGTGTCATAACAGGCCCCCAGGAAGGCACAGAGGTTTGGAAATGGCCTCTTCCGGGGACAGCTGCTTCAGCAGGGCTTCCTGTGTGGAGGCCTGTGTGGGGTGCGGGGCCCAGCTCTCACCCCGACAACCACTTCCTCTTCGCTTTGCTTCCATCGGCCCTTTTAAGGTAAAACTTAGGGCCCATCTCCCCTTCCTGTCTCACCCCCCAAAGAGCCCAGGAGCGTGCTAGGGAAGGGGGTCAGCGACAACAGGGAGTGGGGGCAGTAGGGTCAGAGGATGGGCCGGGCAGGGGAGAGGAGAAGCCCTTTGGATTATCCCTGCCTGGGAGCGAGCTTGCTGGGTTCCTCAGACAGGCCCAGACCTGGAGCCCCCAGGCCTGAGAGCATTGCTGGGCTCACAGAAACCCCACGCAGCCCTCTCTGTGCTTCCAAGGAGAGAAGGGTCTAGACTGAGACTTGGGAAACCCGATCCTGGGTCCACAGTGACCGTCTCCTGTCTCCCCTCTGAGCACTGGTTTCCATACCACCGCTGCACGTCGGAGCTAGAGGAGGCTGAGGCCCATCTGGCCCAGCTCAGTCTTACAGAGGATGACCTGGTGACAGTCTCCTAGTCAGTGCCTCCCCAGAGCCCTGGCCAGCAGGGCCCCCTTAGACAGAGGAGCTCCAGGGCTCACCTTGCTCAGGGGCAGCACCAGGAAGGCCCCTCCTCCGCTGGCCTCGCAGATCAGGGCCACAAACTTGGGGTTGACGGCGCAGAAGCCGCTGTCCCAGGTGGTCTGCGAGACACGCACGTCCTCATAGCACTGGTCAGCCTTGGCCGGCTGTCCAAACACGTGGCGGAACTTGCTGGAGCGGACCACCTGCCGGCTCATCCTGGGGACACATGGGTTGAAAGCTTTTCTCCCTTTGGGTCAACCAACCTTACAGTGGCCCCCACTTCCCCCAGATGACACCCCTTAGTCTGCCTTGTAAGGGCCTAATATCATCTCCGGACCTCCCTGCCCCATACTCTGCAGACAGCCTGCCACTTCCCCCGGTACCCGTCCCCAGCACCTCCTTACTCGGGCCCGACCTGCAAGCCCACCTGTTCCACCCACCCCAGGCCACTCAGAGCCGCCCTCTCAATCCTGCACCTCCAGCCTCTACACAGAGCCTGGTGTGGTATAGCGGCAATGCGTGTTTGTTGATTGACACACCGATGGATGCAGAGCCCTTCCTTTCTAATGGTTAGACTCAGGGGGCAGCAGCCCAGACAGCTCAGAGGTGGGGTCACTCTCCCGGTGTCCAGAGCCCACCTCCCTCACAGCTCATGGAGATCTTCCTAAAGGCAAGAAAGGGGCCAGCTCTCCCTTGCCTCCTGGCACAGGGCTGAACACAGACGGAAATGGCGCGTGGGCCTGCCCGGGAGGGACTGAGGCGGCAGGATGGCTTCCCCAGTAGGTCTCTGGGCACCAGAAACAGGCAATGGCTCAGGTCCCAGTATCTCCTCCCCCCACACCGCTGCCTCTCGCCTCCGCTCAGAAAAAGCAGGTGCCCTAAGTGTCATCTCCACCCCTTTGCACAGGAAGGGAGAGGCTAAGGCTGGTTTCTGGGAGGCCCAGCGAGGACGATCCCCCGCTGTGGCTGGGCGCAGAGCACGCCATGCTGAGGGGCTCACCTCCGGCTTTTCCTGGCTCCAGGGTCCCCTGATCCTGGTGCCCCCCCACATTACCTTCCAGCTCAGTGCCGGAGCCCACACCCTCTGCCTGTCTGTCTCTCCAGCCTTCAGGCCTGGCCCCTATCACAGAGGCTGCAGCCCCCTTGCCCGCCCTGGCACCCCCAAGGAGGCTCCTAAGTCTGACTGCCCGAAGAGCAGGAGAGGAGCAGGTGTGAAGAGATCAAGCTTTGGGGTGAAGGCATCAGTCTCAGGTGAGCAGCCTGGGTTTGGGGAAAGGGGAGCCCCAAACTAGAGGTGGGGGACAGGAAGCCATAGCCCCACCCTGCCTCCTCCCCCACCGCAGGTACCAGGCCCGGAAACCACGGAAAGGGGAACTTGGTCTTTTCTTGTTTTGCTCGCAAACCCTTCCTGTCTCCAAGCTCAGGGCAGCTGCTCTGCTCACCCCACCCTGCCCGGCACCCCCAGCGCCCAGAGACTCCCATTTGGAGGAGAGTGGGAGCCAGCATCTGTCCTGACCCCCGCTCGAGCTGCGGCCCCTCCCGGCTCCCCACCTCCATCTTGGCGGTGGTGGTCCTTCACCGTCACCTCTCCGAAGCACCCTGGGACTGGCACTCGTCAGCTCGGGGGGTCCCCCGTGCGGGGCCGAGGACCAGAGACCGGCTACCTCTCCCCAGCGCAGAGCCGGGGCGCTCTGACAGCCCGGCCGCCCTCGCAGCCTGCTGCTCCCACGCTCACGCCTGCCCCACAGGTGGCCGGTGGCAGCGACGCCTTGTCCCTCCGGCCAGCCCAGCCCTGCTTCCCCGGGGGTCGCGGCCTTACCTGCTGCGGAGAGATGAGAGCGACCCTCCAAATGGAGGAGGAAGAGGAGAAGGAGGAGGAGGAGGAGGGAGCAGAGGAGCCGGAGACTCGCCTGCTGAGGCTGGTA
>NW_006159706.1:2229204-2235394 GCF_000334495.1 Tupaia belangeri chinensis | reverse complement strand
GGCAAGCACAATGAGTGAGAGGCAGCCGAGCGCCCGCCTCCTTCGGGCTGGCAGCGCCCCTTTGGGGCGGAGCTCTTAAAGGGGTAGCCCTGCCCTCCTCGGAGGCGGCCGCCACCTCCGTGCGGGACCCAGCCCGCCGCAGCGCTCGCCTCCCTCCGCTGCCAGTTCCACAGCAAAACAGATGCTGCCTGCCGGCCCCGCTCTGAGGCAAATCTGCAGCTTCTCTTCTAATGTCAAAATGCAAAAATACCCTGTTCCTCCGTCCCCGCTCCGTCCGCCCCCAGCCTGCTCCCGGCCTTTCCCTGGGATTCGCGACAGCGCCCCGGGCCCGCGGGTCGGTGCCCACTTCAGCCAGGCTGCGCTGCCGGCTCCTCCCGCAGACGGGAAGGAAGGAAGCCAGGGCGAGGAGAAAGGACGGCCCCGAGGGGACCTGGGTTCTCGTCCCGGCTCCTAAGTGTACTTAATGGGCGGCTGTAGGCGTCTCCTGGCCCCTCTGGGTCCCATGTCCTCGCTCAGAGTACCCATGCCTTCGGGCTTCACCGGATTGCAAGGAACAAATGGAATACTTCGGCCCCACGCTGTTCCTGCCTCCTGCAAGGGCCAAGAGGGGAAAGGGTGAGGGCTGCCCTAAAGTGCTCTGGCCTGGTGGAGGAGAAAGGAGTCGCAACGGATCTCAGGGTGCTCAGCACACTCCGACTGGGACTCTGGGGCGAGCAAGGACAGGTTTGCTCCCATGCTTGGATTCGGAGGACAACCTGGAGGTAACTGCACAGCCGGCCAGAAAGGATGCTTCTAGAATCGGGTGGTTTTATGAGCGAGGCTCCTGGATGTCACACCTACTGCGTGACTCGTGAGGGGTACTGGAACCATTCCTAGCCTCAGTTTCTCCCTGGGTCACAGGGTCATACCTATCCCATAGGATTATGAGAGACTACCTAAAATAGCCCAAGCAAAGCCTTAAGAAAACTTCATTGGAAGAGAAGCAGGTGCTTAATAAATGTTAGCTCTTATCTTTGTCCTTGTTTACAAAGTATTCACGCTAGACCTGAAAGGATGAGAAAGAGCCAGTAAGCTTGGCTAGAGAGTCCTTGTAGACTGAGGGTTAGCCCAAGCAAAGGCCCAGGGATTTGAAGTTCAAGAAAAGGCAAGTTCAAAGCCTTCCTCCACCACTAATTGACTGGGTGACCTTGAGCAAGTGCCCTAACCTTTCTAAACCTTAGTTTCCTCCTCTGTTAATGGGGAATAAAAAAGATTGTGGCCAGCAGGTGGTGTGGGGGTTAAGAGTGCTGGACTCCCACATGGCTGACCGCAGTTCGAGTCCCAGCAGCTTACATTCTTGCTTTCCTTCTCTCTCTCTCTCACTCTGTCCCTCTCTGGTCAAATTAAAATTAATTAATTAGTTAATTAAAGTTCAATAAAATAGTTCTTAAAAAAAAGAAAAGATTTATCCTAATGGCCTCACAATGTTATAAAGTTCAAATGAGTCAACACATGTGGAAATATTCTACAGAGTATCCAATTCTAAAAACCTAAGGGTTCGCAGGGCCAGCAGGCGACATGGAAGCTAAGGCTCTGGATGCCAGTCATGTGGCTGACTGACCGGTTGGAGTCCCAGACTCAGTGGCCAGGAAATCATGCCAGGTGCATGTGTGTGCATGCCCCAAGTCCTGAGAGGAGAATGGAAAACACAGGATTGCCGTATGACCATCCCCCACGGGGCGGGGGGGTGACTTTTCACTTTCTCTCCCTCTCTCTGTCTGCCTTTCTCTCTGGCAAGCACACACATCCTATATATATTTTTTAATATATATATAAAAGTGGAGAAGTGGAGGAGAAGGGATTGCAGTGTTCCCGTGTCCCATGAGGGGTGCTTCCTCACTTTCTCTCTCTCCTCTCCCCTGCTCCCTGACGAGCATACACAGCCTTTTATTTATTTATTTATTTATTTTATTTTTCAGCAATTTTTCTATAGGGCGTGTGCCCTTGCTGGAGAGATGGGAGATATATATATATATACATATATATATATATACACACACACACACACACACACACATATGTTTATGGCGTCTATCTACCTATATTTTTTAATGTTTTAAAGCCTAAGGGTTAGCCCAACTGTGCCCAACTGTGGTGGCAGTCAGTAGCATGCTGGACTGCAGAGTGCTGGAATCCACATGGCCACATGAGGGCGAAGATCCTGGTCACCCTTGTGCATGCCCAAGATCCTGGCGAGCTGGAGGGCTGGAGAAGGGAACTGTGGTATGTCCAGACCCTGCCGAGGGACTTCTCTCTGTCTGTGTGTCCCGTTTGTGCACACACATGTACGCTCTGTCACGAATGAAAGAAAAACAGCCCTATGGGTTATATCGTACCCAAGGGCCTGCTGCTTGACTGACTGGTTCAAGTCCGGAGACCTCCCTGAGTATGCCAGCAGGCACCTACCTGTGCTCTGGAGCTGACTGAAGGCTGGGCTAGATGGCGGCATCAGGACCCAGCTGGGGCTGCTGTCTCTGTTTACCTGTTCTTGGAAGAGATGAATGCATAAACTTTTGGGAAAAGGTTTTGTTTTTTAAAGAGACTATTTAAACGTACCCCTTGACGTAGTGTAAAATGTTATAGGCCAGTTGGTGGTGTGCTGATTAAGATGACAGGATCCCTGGGGCCAGCAGGTGGCGTGCTGGTTAGGGCACTGGACACTCCCACATGGCCGATCATGGTTTGAGTCTCGGATCTGGTGGCTTGCTTTCTCACTTTCCTTCTCTCTGTGTGTCTTTCTCTGGTCAAATGGAAAATATTGAATTAATAATTAAAATTAAATAAATAATTCTTTTTTAAAAATAAAAAGATGACAGGATCCCACATGGCCGAGTACATGGTTCAGTCCTGGATCCAGAGGCTTGAGAAACATACCAGGTATGTGTTTGTGCACACTCAAATGGAGGGAGCAGTGGAGGAGAAGGGATGGCAGTGTTCCCATGCCCCATGAGGGGCGCTTTCTCACTCTCTCTCTCTCTCTCTCTCCTGTTCCCCGACGAGCGTACACAGCCTCTGGCAAATTAAAAAATATATATGACGTTCTGCAAGGCTGATCTGCATGGGGAATGGTGCAGATTCACAGCGGGAGACCTCGCCAAGTAGACTGGGCACCTGTGTGCTCATGATCCAGGACTGGCTGGAGCTAGGAGTGGATTGCGGCATCCAAATCCAGTTAATGGTGCTATCTCTGTCTCTCTCACTCATGGGAGAAATAAATAAATAAATAGAAAACAAAAAAGGGGGGGCAGTACGTGGTGTGCTGATTGAGGTGCTGGATTCCCAAATGACGACCATGGTTCGAGTCCTGGACCTGGTGGCTTGCTTCCTCACTTTCCCTCTGTGTCTCTCTGGTGAGTGCATGTGCCCTGTCGCAAATTTAAAAAATAATGGTGATAAACAAAATTAAATAAATAATTCTTAAAAAAAAAAAAAAAAAAAAAGAGGCTAGCGGGTGGCTGGTGATTAAGGTGCTGGATTCCCACATGGCCAACTGTGGTTTGAGTCTTGGACCTGGCGGCTGGAAAATCACAGCAGACACGTGTGCATACGTGCTCGAAATCCCAAGAGGAAAGTAAAAGAGAGGGATTGTGGCATGGCCATCTCCCTTGGGTGATGACTTCTCACTTTCCTTCGCTCTGTCTCTCTTTGTCTCTCTGCAGTAAGCGCACTTACCCTATGACAAAAACCAAAAACAAAAAGAAAAACACTCAAAAACACAGTTAATAGAAAGCACCCAATCAAGAGGTTAGAGCTGGTGACCAATGCTATGCCAACAGGCATGCAACCTGCAACTTAATTTCAGGGCTTTAAATGGTGCTTTCTGCTGAGTGACAGGAGTCTAAGGATTATAGGACAGAAGTCTAAAGATGCTGGTAGTCATCTCATCATCTGAAGCAAGACTGCCTGAACACAGAACCAGACTAGCAGACAGTAAGGCTAAGAAACAGAGCAAGCCAAACCCCTAAGGACACCATCCAAGATCCTGGATCCAGCCATACTTGAAGCTGTAGATCTTTTCACTTATGGAAAGCAACAAATTCTTTTTTTCTCACCAAGTTTGAATTCAATTCTTTTTTCTTTTTAAAAAAACTTCTGTTGGAGATAATATTTCATTTCATTTCATTTATTTATTTATTTATTGACAGGTTTTAGCTATAGGGCATGTGGGCTCTCCAGACAGACAGAGAGAGACAGAGAGACAGAAAGCGAGAAATCACCCCCAGGGGGGATGGCCACGCTGCAATCCCTTCTCCTCCATTCTTCTCTAGGGATCTTGGGCACGCATGCACACGCGCCCGGTGTGAGTTTAAGCCACTGGGTCCGGAACTTGAACCGTGGTCAACCACATGGGAGTCCAGTGACTGGACTCTACGCTAACTGCTGGTCCCTCATTTTATTTATTTTTAACACGTTAAGCTAAGCATGGTGACACAGATTTGCAATCCCAGCAGACCAGGAGGTTAAGGCAGGAGGATTATGCAAGACCACCCCCCCATTATTTTTGTAATTTACATTTTTAAACTGTTATTGTAGAAACTTTCAAATACATAAAAAAATCAAACAAATTATACAATAAACTTTCTTATTGTCCAGATTCAACAATTATCAACGTGTGGCAAAAACTGATGTATTTATTTTACCACATTTTCTCAAAATAGATTGATACAAATCCCAGACAACATAGCTTTTAAAAAAAAATTTGCTAGAGGGCACATGCACTCACCAGAGGGGGACAGAGAAAGAGGGAAGGCACCCCTACGGAGTCGGGCCACAGTTCCTCTCCAGCTCTCCTTTTGGGGCTGTGGGGGTGCAGGTACCTGTGCTTGGTGAATGTCTCAAGCCCCAGGTCTAGGATTTGAACACATTGTCATCCCACGCGGGATCCATTCACCTTGACCACCACCCATCCGCTGGCCTCAGACATCATGGCATCTCGATTTAAGTGCTTAGCCTCTAACAGGTAAGACTTTAGACTCTTTTAGATCTTTTAATAAAATTACATTAAATTTATAGATTCATTGGGAAGGATACTGAGACCCCCCCACCCCACCCCGGTTCATGAACGTGGTGTATTTCTTCAGAGATGTATGTATCACCATGCCTGGCTTAACATTTTAAAAATAAATCAAATGAAATGGGGCTGGGGGGTGGCGTGGTGGTTAAGGTGCTGGACTCCCACATGGCTGACCCTGGTTTCAGCCCCAGTTCAGCGTCTTCACCACCAGGCTAGTCGAAGGCCCAGGTTGATACGGTTCTTAAGACTTTTAATATATTGTCTGCCCTTTTCTCTTTTAGTAACATCTATTTGTTAAGACCAGGTCATTCAATATGTAAAAATTTCCATATTCTCAACTTAGGTATTGCTTCGTCGTGGTGTTATTTAACTTTTCTTCTAGTCTGTTATTGCCTATGGACTAATAGGTCTAGAGCTTGATTAGATTCAAGAATCTCATTATCTTGGCAACGACACAACCACACAACCGAGGAGATGTTGCATACTTCTGACGCCACAGCAGGGAGCACGTAATGTCTGGTTGTCTTGGGTTGGGTGATGTTAAAGTTGATTGTTCTGATTATGAAAATATGAACATAATCTGGGTATTTGATGATGAGAAATTATTGCTAAATTTTAAAGTTACGGTATCGAGTTAGGTAAAATAAAAGTCTTTATCTAACAGGCAATAAATGGATTAATCACAAAACATTATGGTTTGTGGAAAAAAAAACAAAAGCAGACCCATCTTGTATGGTTTTCATTTGTATGGAACATTTAAGAACAGGCAAAATTAATCTATACTGACAGAAAACAGATCAGTGGTTGCCTGGGGCTGATGTCAGGGGCTGACTGGGAAAAACGTGAGGAAACTTCCTTTTTAAGAATGATTTTTATTTAACTTTATTATATCATTATTTTATTTTGTTTTTTTAATTAGAGAGATAGAGAGACAGAGAGATAGTGAGGGAAAGTGAGAAAGCAAGCCACTAGGTCTTGGACTCAAACCGCAGTTGGCCATGTGGGAGTCCAGTGCCCTGAAACACCACGCCACCTGCTGGTCCCATCAGGAAACTTTTAAGGGTGATGGAAATACTTTATATTTGATTATGATGGTAATGAGGAATAAAGATATATATATACATATATATATATATA
>NW_006159706.1:2216516-2228739 GCF_000334495.1 Tupaia belangeri chinensis | reverse complement strand
TGGTAGTTAAAGGTGCTGGACTCTCTCATGGCTGACTGCAGTTCAAGTCTCAGACCTGGTAGCTTGCTTTTTCACTTTCCCTCTCTCTCTCTCTCTCCCTGTGTCTCTTGATCAAACTGAAAAATAATAATAAATAAAGTTAAATAATAATTGCAATACTAATGAATAAATAAATAAAATAATTATTTTTTAAAGAATTATTTATTTAATTTTATTCATTCATTCATTTATTTTAATTTGACCAGAGGGAGAGCCAGAGAGAGAGAGAGAAAAAGTGAGAAAGCAAGCCACCAGGCCCAGGACTCGAACCATGGTTGGCCATGTGGGAGTACCCAGCGCTTTAACCACCACACCACCTGCTGGTCCCGAAAATTAATCAGATAGTTCTTTTAAAAAGTTTTTAAAAGACTGAACTCGTTCTTGGCCAACCACAGTTCAAGTCCTAGACCCAGCAGCCTGAAAATCCACTGGATGCCTGCCCAAAATCTGAGAGGAGACTGGAGAAGGGATTGCCTCACGGTCATCCTGCCTGGGGGATGATTTCTCACTTTCTCTCTCTCTCTTCCTTTGTCTCTCTCCTGTGAGCACATGAGCCCTGTGGCAAACACCCAAAAAGAAAAAGAAAAAAAAGAACCTTATTAACCATCCGTAATGTGTGGACTTTCTTTGAATTCTTATTCAGATAAATCAGCTGTATAAGGAGGTTTTAAAATCAGGTTCTTCCTTTTCTCTTTATTCGTGATAAAATGCGGGCCAGTCAGTGGCGTGGTAGTGAAAGTGGTTGTACCCCACACAGCTCGCGTCCCAGACCTACAACTGGGGAGGACGTCGGCCATGCATGTATGTGCGCCCAGAATCCGGAAAGGAAGGAGAAGTAGAGCAGAAGGGATCATGGCATGGTCGTGCCCCACGGGGGTGACTTCCGGCCCCCTCCCGTCTCTCTCCAGTGAGCACACATGGCTTTTGGCAAGATTTTAAAACACACATGCACATGCACACGCACAGAGCAATCATCAGAACCAGAATCAAATAAGGCGTATCCGACTTGCAATTCAAAATAACTATGAATAATAAGCTAAGCCCTTTTCTAAAAAAAAAAAAAAGTGAACCATATTTATTTAAAAACACATGAGTAATGTAACCAGAGAGACGAAAAATCTAAGGCTTAAAGAGAGGTGGGGGAAAAAACCCTGTATACATGACAGTAAGAGAGAGAGGTGGCACCCTTCATGGAATCCAGTCACGCCCTCGTCCCCCTCTCTAGTCCTCCGCCCCATCGGGTCTCGGGCCCTTGCACAGTGGCCAAGACTGGGCCAGGGATTCCAACTGCAGTTGCCGCGTGGGATCCAGTTTCTCCCTCTCTCTCTCTCTCTAGGTTTTAGCCATAGGTTTTGTCAGAGAGGGAAAGTGAGAAATCACCCCCCATCTGTGGATGATAGCTATGTCACAACCCCTTCTCCTCCATTCTTCTCTCAGGATTTTGGGCACACACACACACACACACACACACGTGCCCAGTGTATGTTTTCAAGCTACCATCAGGACTCGAACCATGCAGAAACCCCACAGTCGGCCACATAGGAGTTCAACACCTTAACCACCATGCCACTGACTAGACCCAAGATTCAGTTTCTCTTGAGTAGCACGTTACCACTGCACCAAGGAGCTGGCCTAAAATTAGGTTCTTACAACAAGGGGTTTGTCTGCTCCAAGAAGCATGAGGTCTGACGAGGTGTCCCGGGAGTCTTTGTAAACATTCCACCATGGGAAAGGCTCAGGAGCCCCATGAGATATTTGTCTGTCCCTCTTTGATTTTTTTAAAACAATTATTTATTTAATTTTATTTATTACTATTATTATTTTAAAATTTGTTATAGGGCATGTGCACTCACCAGAGAGAGGGAAAGTGAGAAAGCAAGCCACCAGGTCCAGGACTCAAACCGCCCCATTGGCCACGTGGGAGGCCAGGGCCTTAGTCATCACACCATCTGCCAGCCCCTGTCTGTCTCCCTTTTACAGATGAAAAAAATCAAGGCTCAGAGGAGATAAACAACCTACCCCATGTCACACAAACTGAGATTCACGTCCAAGTCTGCCTGACCCAAATTAGTCCAGCCAAACCAACCACGTGTCCTCTCGCAGCAGAGGTGTTCACAGACGTGGCACTCAGATGTGGTCATCAGGAGGCCAACGCAGGGACGAAGCAGCTGGACACTCCATAGATGGCGGTGGAGTGGATGCATGGCATTTTAGCTAAACTGGGTCGTCAACAGGAGTTTTCCAACAGGAGTTTTCCAAGCAGAGAAGGGAGGAGAGAGAGAAGTCATCCAGATAAAGGCAGGAAGAGATCGTGGAATTTTGGGGAACGATGAGCTCTTCCTCCTGGCTGGAGCCTTGGGTGTTAGGGTGATGAGAAAAGTGAGAAAGCTCGGAGGCCTGCGGGGGCAGGTCAGGAGCAACATCAAGCTCGGTCTTGCCAAGGAGTTTGTTCCTATGAGCAAAGAGAAGCCACACAAGGCTCTGGAGCTAGCAGGTGGCATAGTGGTTAAGGCACTGGACACCCACATGGCCAACTGAGGTTCAAGTCCTGGACCTAGCAGCTTGAAACTCACGCTGGGCACAAGTGCATGTGTGCTCAAAATCCTGAGAGGAGAATGGAAAAGAAGGGATTGAGGGATGGCCATTCCTTCTGGGGAGGTGATTTCTCACTTTCCCTCTTACTGTCTCTCTGTCTTTCTCTCCAGCAGCACTCGAGCTCTCGTGCCCTGTGGGAAAGACTTTAGAAAAAAAAAAAAAAGGAGTAGAGAGTAGGGGGTGGCTGCCGGGGGTTGTAGGAGGAGGAGGAGGCGATGAATTACTTATAAATGATGCCAAAGCAGGGTCCGAAGCCTAAATTTCAGGAAGGTGAGAGAGTGTTGTGCTTTCATGGATCTCTTCTTTATGAAGCAAAGTGTGTGAAAGTTGCTGTAAAGGGTAAGCAAGTGAAATTTTTTTCTCTTTTTTTGAAGAGGTTTTTGCTATAGGTTGCATGCGCTCCCCAGAAAGACAAAGAGAGACAGAAAGCAAGAAATCACCCCCTGGGGGAATGGCAATGCTGCAATCCCTTCTCCTCCATTCTCCTCTCGGGATCTTGGGCACGCACGCACACACGCCCGGCGTGAGTCTAAGCCACCAGGTCTGGACTCAAACCGCGGTTGACTATTTGGGAATCCAGTAACATAGCCATTACGCTAACTGCTGGTCCCAAGCAAGTGAAATATTTTATACATTACAGCGGTTGGAATAAAAATTGGAACAAATGTGTTCCAGAGAGCAGAGCACTCAAATATGTGGACTCTGCTCTGCCGAAACAGCAAGAACTTCAAAAAGCCAGTCAGGGGCAGTATGCAGAGGGCAAGATGAGAGGGGCGGCTCCAGGAAAGAAGACGTCTGGTCTGCAACAGAAAAATGTTGAAATGAAAACAAAAAAGAACAGGGGCCGGCAGGTGGCACGGTGGACTGGACTCCCACATGGCCAATTGCAGTTCGAGTCTTAGACCTGGTGGCTTGTTTTCTAGCTTTCCCTTTCTCTCTTTCTCACTGTCTCTGTCTGGTCAAATTAAATAAATAATAATAACAAATGAATTAAATAAATAAATTATTATTTTTAAAAAAATAAGAAGAAGCAGCAGAAAACTCCTGGGAATGGAGGTGGTGGCAGTACCAGTGAGACACCATAGCCTCCTCAGAAGAAAAGGGCCCGGGTAGATCCTGCTGTTGAAAATGAGGAAAGGAACCAGCAGTTAGTGTAATGGCTATGTCGCTGGACTCCCACGTAGTCGACCGCGGTTCGCGTCCCAGATCCAGTGGCTTAAAACTCACGCTGGGCGCGTGTGCGTGCGTGCCCAGGATCCCGAGAGGAGAATGGAGGAGAAGGGATTGCGGCATGGCCATCCCCCCTGGGGGGTGATTTCTCGCTTTCTGTCTCTCTGTCTCTCTCTAGCAAAAACCTCTCCCCCCCCCAAAAAAAAAAGAAAGAAAATGAGGAAACATTTGAGAACAGAGTTGAAATTAAAGTAATGATTCCTGAAGAGCTAAAACCATGGCTTGTTGATGACTGGGACTTAATTACCAGGCAAAAAACAGCTCTTTTATCTTCTTGTGGATTCCATTCTGGGGGATTATGCAAATGATCAGAAATCTCGTGGAAACACCATGATAAGGAGTACCTGTTAGTGAAGCTGTGGCAGGGATAGAAGAATACCTCAACGTCATGGCGGGCACTCGGCTGCTCCACAGTGCGCTGAGGTCCTCGCAGATCACCCCGATGCGCCACGTCCCGGGTGTTGGGTGCCTCATCTACTGGGATTATTCGTACGAATAGGTGCGATGCTGGCCTATACACCTCTCGATGAGAAGAGCCTTGCTTTATTACTGAATTACCTTCACGATTTCCTAAAGTACCTGGCAAAGACCTGCAACTTTGTTTAGTGCCGGCGTGATGGAGTGGCGCCCCCCAGGACCGTCGGAGAGCTGTGTGAGGGGCTCGCTCGCTCACCTGTGTCCGGAGCTCTGTAAACGCATTTTTGTTCTTAGTCCTTCTCTTGTACAAACGATGTACTTTGAAGATGTTAGTGTACAACAGAATTGATGTTTGTTTTCTGTTTGATTTTAAACAGAGAAAACAAGATGGGGTCGGCTCCATAAAAACAAATAACTAAATAAAAAGAAGTGACAGGGTCTCATTTGCAAGTGGTTACTCTGGCAGCCTGGCCCCCCAGTGGTGTGGCCCCCAGGCCCTCTGTCTGTGGTCTGCCATCCACCTGCAACCTCAGCACTGACGCACATGCAGGAACTAACCTTGGCTGCAAGGGAGAGGCATGGAAAGGTGCCATGCAGAGAGCCTACAGGTGCAGGTCTAAGTCGATCTGGCCGGCCACTTCTCACTAGCTATCTACTCCAGGCTGCCTCAGCTACTCCAGGCTGCCTTCCTCACCTTCCTGAGGTCATTGCTCCGATTCTATAAAGGAGATGAGAAGTCTTGAACTCCTCTGCTCCCACCAGCAGCAGCCTCTGCAGCTCATAAGAGCCACAGGCTGTCATCAAAGAGGTACTGTCCTCCAGAGCCCAAGGCTCATCCTGCCCCCTGCCTCAGTGACCTCGCGCCGTTGCTCAGCTCCTCTCTTGCTGCACCAGCAAGCCCTCTCTCCAGAGACCCTCTCCTTGCGGTGTACAATGAACACGCACTGAGTCCTCTGGGTGTTGAGGGAACCTCTAACAACGGAGGGACCTCAGACCACTTCCCTATCTCACGCCCTCTGTTCACAATCAAGTTTCTTTTTTTTTTTTTCCAGAGTCCTGCATGAATTTCTTTATATAATTGAGGAAAGATAAGTCACATATCTAATAACAAATCTATTGAGAAGACAATAAAAATAAGTCTTAAAAGGAGAAATCTAGGGGCTGTCAGGTGGCATGGTGGTTAAAGGCACTGGGCTCCCACATGGCTGACCGCGGTTCTAGTCCCGGACAGTGAGGACTTGGGGGAGGGGGATCACCCCATGGGATCCTGTGGGAGGTGCCCGCCTCTTTCTTGCTCATGAAAGAAATAAACTTTTAAAAAAAGTGACAACCAATTTATTAACTCATTATCCTAGGATTTTGATAAGGAGTGTCCCAGGAGTGCCCCCACAGGAAGGAAACAAAAATTGCCAATCCTCTGTAAGGACAGGCCTGTAAATCTCATCCTTGTACCACAGTCTGTTGGCCACACACTCACAGGACCAGCCCGCATTTCTCCTTTTGATGTGGAGAGTTACGAAGAATTAAGCCCCACAGAGGACCAGGCAGGGGACCTGAATATCCGATGCAGAACAGGTGGATTATAATTGGACTTGGAGGGGCAATGGCTGGCCCAGCCCCCACTGCCCCTGTCACCATGCAAAAATGCTAACTCTATGTGACCAAACCTTTTTTTCTTTTTTGCAAGATAACTTGGAAATATGGATTTTTCATGTGAACATTTCAGATCTTTCAAAGTTGCCAACTATTTCAGAAAATTCTAAAAATGTTGTGTGAGCAAAACTAAATACGTCTTTGGTTTGAATGTGGTTTCTTTGGCCAAGTTTTTTTCTTTCTTTCTTTTCTTTTTTTTCTGTTGTTTGCTCTCAGCCTGAGTCTGAAATCTCTAACTCCTGTTTTCGCTCTGAAGCTTTTATGTAACCTACATATCCTGGAAGACTTAGGTCAGGACTTCCTCTTCTGTGACGTCTTCCCTCACACCTGCTCCCTCTGCACACAGGCCCTCCTCAGATGGCTTCCTTTCTCCCTGCATTGGTGGCTCTGGTTCATCTCTCTGTCCTTGCCACTAGTACACCAGACAGTAACGTTCATGTGCCTGACTCCGCACGTGACCAGCATCCAGTACGTGTAACCCTCTCTCACGGCTGAGCGGCAACCAACTTCTGCACACTCTGCCTTTGCCGTTTTCTCCCCTGGCCAGGCCATCCTCCGTCCCCACAGCCATGACTCTGGCCAAAGTATTTACCCATTTCTCTTCTCCATAGTGAAGAGTTTAGAAAAAGACTTTTGACCCATTGTAGACCCATGGGACTCCCCCAAGGGCTAGTGCTGGAGCTAGTGGGAAAGAAAGTTCTTTCTGCGCTGGTTGACAAAATGTTAGAAAGAGGAACCTGTATGAAAATGCTGCTAACGAGGGGCCAGCAGGTGGTGTAGTGGTTACATGACTGGACTCCCATCTGACTGGCCAGAGTTCGAGTCCCAGACCCAGAGGCTTGAAACACACCAGGCACATGTGCATACATGCCCAAGATCCCAGGAGAATGGAGGAAAAGGGATTACAACAAAGTCATCCTGCCAGGGGCGGGGGTGGTTTCTCACTTTCCCTTTCACTAT
This sequence comes from Tupaia belangeri chinensis, assembly GCF_000334495.1. Taxonomy (NCBI): domain Eukaryota; kingdom Metazoa; phylum Chordata; class Mammalia; order Scandentia; family Tupaiidae; genus Tupaia; species Tupaia belangeri. Next base: position 2,221,845 of record NW_006159706.1, on the reverse strand, counting down.
CTCTTTCTCTCTCTCTCTAGCAAGTGCACCCTCTCTAAGGCAAACCTTTAAAAGAAAGAAAGGAAGAAAGAAAGAAGAAAGAAAGAAAGAAACAAAGAAACAAAGAAACAAAGAAAGAAAAAAGAAAATGCTGCTAATACAACCAAGAGGCTGCTGAGACAAACTCTTGATGGCATCATCAATACCTGTAGTCATGTATTCCCAAGACTTTCCATTTGTGTCAAACAATACATTTACTTAATTTATTTTTTAAATTTTAATTTATTTATGTTAATTTGACCAGAAAGGGACAGAGTGAGAGAGAGAGAGAGAGCAAGCGAGTAAGAGAGGGAAAATGAGAAAGCAAGCCACCAGGTCTGGGACTCGAACCATGGTCAGCCATGTGGGAGTCCAGAGCCCTTAATCACCACAGCACCTGCCAGCACCCAAACAATAAATTTATTTTTTAAAGAATTGTTTTATTGGGACCAGCAGTTAGCGTAATGGCTATGTCGCTGGACTCCCACATAGTCGACCGCGGTTTGCGTCCCGGACCCGGTGGCTTAAAACTCACACCGGGCGCGTGTGTGTGCGTGCCCAAGATCCTGAGAGGAGAATGGAGGAGAAGGGATTGCGGCATGGCCATCCGCCCTGAGGGGTGATTTCTCACTTTCTGTCTCTCTGTCTCTCTGTCTGTCCGGTGAGCGCATGCGCCCTGTAGCAAAACCTCTAGAAAAAAAAAGAATTGTTTTATTTAACTGTATTTATTTATTTTAATTTGACCAAAGAAGGATAAAGAGAGAGAGGGAAAGTGAGAAAGCAAACTGCCAGGTCCAGGACTCAAACCCTGGTCAGCCATGTGGGAGTCCAGTGCCCTTAACCACTACACCAACCTGCCAGCCCCAATAAATTTATGTTTTGTCTATTTAGGTTGGAAAAAAAAAAAGTATCCCTAATATGTGAAGATGATTTAGTGACTCTCTTCAGCATTTTCATAAAAGCAAATCCTGTTATAGAACATAAAGAATTTTAGCTTCAGTAAGAGAAGATTAGTAGCACATATTTCACAAGCAATTTATATGCGGCTATTTCAGAATCATGAAATGTGGCCATCTTTCTATAAGATGACTTTAATGCTACTCTCCTGCTTTATAAACTCAGTTTCCCGTCAACCCCCGATACATTCAAACTTCCCTGTAATTTCTATTTATAGCTACCTCCCTTCCGATACAATTATCTAACTTTAAGAGCCAGAAGACACATTTACTTATTTATTTATTTATTGTATTTTTGTTGTAGGGCGTATGCACTTGCCAGAGAGAGATAGGAAAACAGAGAGATAAAGAGGGAAAAAACAAGAATGTACCCCCAAGCAGGGATGGCCAAGCTAAGATTCTCTCTTCATTCTCCTCTTGGGATTTTGGGCATGCATGCACACAAGCCCAGCATGTTTTTCAAGTCACTGGGTCCAGGACTCCAAGTGCAGTGTAGACCAGGTGGGATCCCACCACCTTAATCACCACACCTCCTGGCTGACTCAACTGCTGTTGCTGCTTTTAGCAACATGTCTAAGAAAACATTACAAAAGTCAAGCCACAATGACATATTCCTATGTTTTCTTGTAAAATTTTATGGTTTTAACTTTTACTATTGGGTTTCTTTAATGAGTTTTGAGTTCATGTGTGTATAATGGTGTGAAGTGGGGCTCCAAATTTACTGTGTTGTATGTGTGTACATATTTTGTACATGTAAGAGGAGACTTCAAGTAGTTTGTGGAAAATGGAATTAAAGCACAAGCTTAAATTCGGTGCAAAAAAAAATGAAATCCATGCATTTTTCATAATATACATTTTCCATTAACTTTCTGAAGACCCCTCTTAAATCCTAGCACCATTGTTCAAAGACTATTCTCTTGCCTATAAATTTTCTTAGCACACTTGCCCAAAATCAATTGGCCACAGATACATGTGTTTATTTCTGGACTCTAGATTCTTTTCCACTGGTGCATGTCTGTCCTTATGCCTGTACCATATGCCTTGATTACCGTAGATCTGCAGCAAGGTTTGAAACTGGAAAGTGTGAATATTCCAACTTTGTTGTTTTTTTCAAGGTTGTTTTGGCTAGTCTGAGTAGTCTGAGTTTCCAAGTGAATTTTAGGACCCACTTATTGATTTCTACAAAGAAGTCACTGGGGTTCTCCTAGAAGTTATGTTTAAATTTAGATCACCTTGGGGCCAGCAGGTGGTATGGTGATCAAGGCACTGGACACGCCCACATGGCTGACCATGGTTTGAGTCCCGAACCTGGTGGCTTGCTTTCTCACTTTCCTATTCTCTGTGTGTCTTTCTCTGGTCAAATGAAAATAAATGAATAAGTAAATAAAATTAAATAGTTTTTTTTAAAGAATTATTTTATTTAACTTTATTTATTATTATTATCATTATTATTTTTCTAGTTTGATCAGAGAGACACAGAGAGAGAGAGAGGAAGTGAGAAAGCAAGCCACCAGGTCCGAGACTTGAACTGTGGTCAGCCATGTGGGAGTCCAGCGCCTTTAACCACCATGCCACTTGCCGGCCCCAATAAATAGTTTTTTAAAAAGATTTAGATCAATTTAACAATATTCATTCTTCTGATCCATGAATATGGGGTATCTTTCCATATTTTTTTAGATCTTCCAGATTTACTATTTCTGATTTATTTAGATCTTCTTTGATTTGTTCAACAATTATTTCAGGTTTTTAGAGTGTACATTTTGTACTTATTTTGTTTAATTTATTATTTTTTCTTTCTTTCTTTCTCTGTTTTTTTTGTTTGTTTGTTTGTTTGTTTTTAATTTGCCAAAAAGTATATGATGTATTCATCAGAGAAAGAAACAGAGAAGGACCAGGAGACAACATAATAGTTACATTGCTGAACTCCCACATGGCCGACCACAGTTTGAGTCTTGGACTTGGCAGCTCCAAACTCATGCCACGGTGGGGCAGGGAGACTCAAGACACTGCAGTTGCAGAGACAGCCCAAAGATCCTTGGAAGAGCAACCCCAGGAGAAACAAACGTGACCACTAGGCCATCATCAAGATCCCCCTGACCACCGAGTCTGCCATGAAGATGGAAGACATCAACACACCTGTGTTCACTGTGGATGTCAAAACCAACAAGCACCAGATCACACAGGCTGTGAAGAAGCTCTGTGACATTGATGTGGCCAAGGTCAACACCCTAATCAGGCCTGAGGGAGAGAAGAAGGCAGATGTGGGACTGGCTCCTGATTATGATGCTTTGGATGTTGCCATCAAAACTGGGCTGATCTAAACTGAGTCCAGCTGGCTCATTCTAAATACATATTTTTCACCCCCAAAGGAAAAAAATTTAAATTCTCTTGTTCCTTCAAACTGCATTGTTTTCGAGAGAGCCAACACAGTTTTTATCTTCTTTTTGCAGAAGCTAAAAAAACAAGCTTAATTTTAAAAAACAAAAAAAGTACTTCTGGCAGTTTCTAGACCTAAACATAATTTGGAATTTTGTTAATATTTCACAGCTACTACATTGCAATATTTTGTATTGACCTTGCCAACATTCCTAGACCTGGTTTCTCTTGAAGCTTCTATTCCAAAACAATATGTTCTGTGTCTGGCCTCGACCCTCTGAGTCCATGACCTGGACATGGAGCCAACATCAGCTGACTTATCCCTCAGGGTCTTGACGGTGACGAGAAACATCTGAGAAAAGGAAGGCTTTGTTTCAATTGGGGTCTGGAGTGTCTTTCACAAAACACCCAGATGGTGCTTCTTGGCACTCTAAAAATTTCTTTTACTGTTCAACCATAGTATAATAACAAATGATGTCTTAAAATGTTTTCTTCATGGGGCCAGCAGATGGCATGGTGGTTAACACACTGGACTTCCACATTACAGACCACAGTTCGAGTCTCAGACCCGGTGGCTAGAAAATCACACCAAGCATGTGTGCACATGTGCCCAACATCCCAGGAGGAGAGTGGAGGAGAAGGGATTACAACATGGCTATTCCTCCTGGGAGGTGATTTCTCACTTTCCCTCTCACTATCTCTCCCTGTTTCTCTCCAGCAAGTACATGTATCTTATGGGAAAAAAAATCTTAAAAGGGGGGTCAGTGGTGTGGTGGGTAAGGTGCTGAAATTCCACATGGTTGACTGTGGTTTGAGCCCCGGACCCGGCAACTTGAAAATCTTGCTGGGAGCATATGTGTGTGTGCTCAAAATCCCAGATGGAGAATGGAGGAGGGATTGTGATATGGTCATTCCCCTGGAGGGTAATTTCTCACTTGAGGTGATTTCTCACCTTCCCTCTCTGTCTCTCTCCGGTGAGTGCATGTACCCTATGGCAAAAACCTACATAACAAAACCAAAAAAAAAATAGAAGATGATACACCTAAAAAAGAAAATAAGTAGCAATAGCCAGTTGATTGCAAGTGACCATGAGAAATCTTTTCCAGGTCATAGAAAAGTTCTAAAACCAGTTTGTGGCAACGATTTTCCACCTTCATACATTTAGGAAAAAATAATAGAGTTATATATGTAAAATGGATAAATACCTCAATAAAGCTTTATTTTTTTTTCTTCATTTGCATGTGCTCACCAGAGAGAGAGAGGAAAAGTGAGAATACAACTTCCATGGAGCATGGTCACACTGCAATCTCTTCCCCATTTCTCGCTCTTTTCAGGGTTTTGGGCACACACACATGCACTGGCATGTATTTTTTTATTTTTAGGGAGATTTTTGTGATAGGGTATGTGCACTTGCCAGAGAGACAGAAAGTGAGAAATCACCCGCTAGAGGGGTTGGCCACACTGCAATCCCTTTTCCTCTATTCTCCTCTCAGGACTTTGGGCATGAGTTTTATGTTGCTGGATCTGGGACTCAAACCACAGCCGACTACATGGGAGTCCAATGACATAACCATTATGCCATCTACTGGTCCTTTGACATGTATATTTTTCTTTTTAGAATTATTTATTTAATATTATTATTCTTCAGTTTAACCAGAGACAGAGAGAAGGAGGAGAAGAGTGAGAAAGCAAGCAGCCAGGTCCAGGACTCAAACCACAGTTTGTTATGTGAGAGTCCAGAGCTTTAACCACCACACCACCTGCCAGCCCCTCGGCATGTATTTCAAGCCACCAGGTCTGGGATTCAAACCATATGGTTGGCTATATAGGATCTAGCTGCCACAACCACCAGGCCCAATAAAACTTTATTTTAAAAAAAGAATGGGGGGCGGGGACCAGCAGTTAGCATAATGGCTGTGTCACTGGACTCCCACGTAGTCGACCACGGTTCAAGTCCCAGACCCGGTGGCTTAATCTCA
>NW_006159706.1:2203214-2216375 GCF_000334495.1 Tupaia belangeri chinensis | reverse complement strand
CAAGATCCTGAGAAGAGAATGGAGGAGAAGGGATTGCAGCGTGGCCATCCCCCCCGGGGGGTGATTTCTTGCTTTCTGTCTCTATGTCTCTCTCTGTCTGTCTGGCGAGCGCACGCGCCCTACAGTGAAAATCTCTCCAAAAGAAAAAAGAAAAAAAAGAACAGGGACCAGCAGTTAGCGTAATGGCTATGTCGCTGAACTCCCATGTAGTCGACCACGGTTCAAGTCCCGGACCCGGTGGCTTAAACTCACACCGGGTGCATGTGAGTGTGTGCCCAAGATCCTGAGAGGAGAATGGAGGAGAAGGGATTGCAGCATGGCCATCCCCCCCGGGGGGTGATTTCTAGCTTTCTGTCTCTCTGTCTCTCTCTGTCTTTCTGGCGAGCGCACACACCCTCAAATAGATAAATAAGTAAAAATGAAGCTACCTGGATATGTGTGTGGACAGAGTAATGCTTGATCCTAAAATGTCCATACCTAATCCCTGGAACCTGGGAATATGTCACTTTACATAGATAACAGGGCTTTGCAGATACAATTAAGGTTATGGACTTTAAAATAGGGAGATTATCTTGGATTATTCGGATGAGCTCTATCTAATCTCATAAACCCTTAAAAGCAAATAACTTTCTGCAGCTGGAAGCAAGGAGTCAGAGATTGGACATGGCTTGCTGGCTCCGACATGCAGAGGGAAGATGCAAGCCCAGGCGGGAGGCCTCTGGCAGTTAAGTGGGGGGGGACCCCGACTGACAACAGCAAGGAAATGGGGACGTCAGTCCTGCAACCACCAGGAACTAGATTCTGCCAAGGATCCTGACAAGCGGATTCCGCCCAGTTCCTTCCAGGCACTAAGAGTCTAGCCAGCCAACGCCTTGTGAATCCTTGAACAGAAAAACCAGTTCAACCAAGCAGGATTTCTAAACTACAAACTGTGAGGTGATAAAGTTGTGTTGTTTTACGTTTCTAACTTTGTAGTCATTTGTTAGGGCATTAACGAGAAGCACTACCTAAAATACAACCTGATGTCAGACCCACTTTGAACCTTTAGTTATTTATTAATTTTTAGGTTTCTGACAGAGGGCATGTGTGCTTGTCCGAGAGAGACAGAGGGAGGAAAAGTGAGACGTCACCCCCTCCTTCTTTGATAATCTCAGTGTCCCTGGGAACTCCTTAGCAGCCACCTTGTCCACACTTGCCACCTGGTTACCCAGATGTCACCTGGGAGGGGAGGGCCTGGACGTAGGAGACGACCAGGGTCATGCAACAACAGCTTCCGCACAGACCTTTCACTAAGTGTAGCCTGTAAGATTTCCTAAATACTATCAGACTCATAGGCTTCAGGGACACTTGTCATCACTTTTCCTCTTGATGAGTGTCAGCGACATCTTTGCAATTCCATAATAGCTCTTTGTCCTTCAGAATGGCTTTCTACTGGGGAAAAGTTCATCCCACAACGCATGACCATTTGGCATTTTTCATGACTCAGTTCCTACTTGCTACAGTAGCACTTTTCTAACTAGTAGTTTTTTTGTTTGCTTTTAAGGCTTTTTGGGGCCATAGGGCTCAAGTGTTCACTAGAGAAAGAGAAAACAGTGAGAGGGAAAGTGAAAAACCACACCCTAGATTGCAATCCCTTCTCCATTCTCCTCCTGGGATTTTGGGCATGCACGCACCCACACCCAGTGTGAGTTTCATGCCACCATGTCCGGGTCTTAAACCGCAGTCAGACACGTGAGAGCCCAGCGTCTTCACCACGGTACCACCTGCTGGCCCCACTAACCACTAGTTTTAACACTGATGAGGGGTGGTGGGATTCAATGTCTGCGAAACACCCGAACACCAAGGACAGGGGTCAGACGGTGGCACAGTAGTGAAATGTGACATTCTGCAAAGCAGAGCCACACGGAGAGATTGCCAGTTTGTGTCCAGAGACCTCCCTGAGGTCTGGCCGAAGCTGGGGGTAGATTAAGACCCTGTCAGAGGTGCTGTCTCTGCCTCTCTCGCTCCCTCTCTGTTTTTCTCATAGAAGAAATAAGCTTAAGGGAAAAAAGTGCCAAACCAGGAAACACAGCAAAAATGAATGCACGACGCAAATACTGATTGACGCTAATGCGATCGCATCCAGCCACGGGCTTCGTCTGTTGGTGTCAAGCAGGACTGGCACTTGCTTTTTCTCAAGTACAGCTTAGTCTTTCCCATCAAAGTGTTCAAGCTCAACGATTTCAGAAAATGCTTTCTTTTCATTTGAACTTGAAATTTAAGTTATGTTATACTATCACATCGAGGCAGACGTTCAAAATATTCACCATGAACTCCCACAGATTGTTGAAGAGAGATGAAGCCTGAGCTGAAACAGTTTCCACCCTTCTCCTCCTCAATATCCTCTCAATAAATGAGTACCCAGCTGAGCTCCAGCTCGAATCTATTATGCAGCCTAAGAGGGACTGCGTATGTCAGTAAATGAGTTCACGTTCTCACTGCCAGCATTGCTGAGACCTTGGCAATATTTTTCTTTTCCTTAAAAAGCTACCGACGGAGACCAGCAGATGGCGGAATAGTTATGTCTCTGGACTCCCGCAGAGTAGACCTCGGTTTGAGTTCCGGACCCGGCGGTTTCAGACGCACCAGGCCTGTGTATTGCCTGTGTGCCCAGAGAGAATGAAGAAAAAATGGATTGTGGAGTGGCCATCCTGCCTGGGGGGTGGTTTCTCACTTTCTCTCTGGCAAGCTCATGTGCCCTATGGCAAAAATCTCTCTCTCTCTAAAAATAAATAAATTAATTAATTTTTTAAAAAAATCTGATGATGGGGCCAGCAGGTGGCATAGTGGTTAAGGTGCTGAAATCCCAGGACTGAAGTTTGAGTCCTGGACCCAGTGGCTTGAAACTCAGACGAGGCGAGTGTACCCACATGCTCAAACTCCCAAAAGGAGAATGGAAGAGACAGGATTGAGGTATGGCCCTCCCCACGGGGAGGGGAGGTGATTTCTCACTTTCTCACTCTGTCTCTGTCTCTCCAGTGAGCACAGGCAGCCTGCAGCAAAAATCTCTAAAAAAAAAAAAAAAACTACCAACGATGCTCAGTGAGTACAATCCGACTTCTAATTTTTCGCCCACTAGAACCGGTGCAGTCATATGACATCACTCACACCAACTGGGGATCTTATCAGGAAACAGTACAAATTATCACATTTTGTCTATATTTGTAAATGTCTTCGTCAACATTCAAATGTGTCAATGTTTCACTGCAACACTCTGAAGCTGAGTAACATGATAAAATGCTCTCAATTCTTCTAGCAGAAAACCCAGTCTTTCTATCCTAGCCCTCAGGGTTTCTTTGCCATCTGCCCCTTGTCTTCCACACACAGCTCTTGTTCTCTCTCTTTCGGTTTATTTATTTTATCCATGAGAGAGAATGTGTGCATGTATGAGAGAGAAGCACCCTTGACCAGGTCTAATTATGCTGCCAGTCCCTTTCCCCAGCCTTCCAATTCCTCAGGATCTTGGGCACAGACACGTGCTCAGCATGTTTTCAAGTCAACCCAGGAAGCCAAACCCAAGGTCAGCCACGTGGTTTCCAACACTGCAGTTCAGTTCGCTCCCAACTGCACCACCAGGCCAGGCCACAGCTCTTTGTCTCGGTCCCTTTACTTCAGGAAATTCATTGTCTCCCATTCGGGGAGTTTCTTTTCTTCTTTCTTTAAAAAAAAAAAAAAATTAGAGAGATTTTTGCTTTTTTGTTTCATTTGGTTTTTGAGAGATTTTTGCTATAAGGTGCATACACTCGCCAGAGAGACAGAAAGGCAGAAATCAAGAAATCGCCCCCTGGGGGAATGGCCACGCCACAATCCTCTCTCCTCCATTCTCCTCTCAGAATTTTGAGCACACATGCACACACACCCAGCGTGAGTTTCAAGCTACCAGGTCTGGGACTTGAACTGTGGTTTAGCAATGTAACCATTATACCATCTGCTGGTCCTCTTTCTTCCTTTTTTCATGCTTTCTTTCTTTCTCTCTGTTCTTTCTTTCTTTTTTGTTTGTTTCTTTGGGTTTTTTTTTTTCTCCTTTCTTTTTTCTTTCTTCTTTCTTCCTTTCTTTTCTTTTCCTTTTTTTTTTTTTTTTTGCCAGAGGGTGTGTGTACTTCCAGAGACAAAGAAAGAGGAAAAGGGAGAAAGCATCCCCAACGGGGTGTGATCATGCCACAATCCCTTCTTTGTTTCTTCACACTGTCAAGATTTAGGGCACAGGGGCTAGCAAGCAGCGTGGTGGTTAGGGGTGCTGGACTCCCACATGACCAACCATGGATTGGACCTGGCAGCTTACTCTCTCAATTTCCCACTCTCTCGCTCTCTCTCTCACTCTGTCCCTTTCTGGTCAAATTTAAATAAAGTTAAATAAAATAATTCTTTAAAAAAAAAAAGATTTAGGGTTCATACACCATATACTTGGTATGTTTTTCAAGTCACCAGGGCCAGGATTTGAACTATAATTGACCACGTGGGATCTGGCTTCCTTAACCACCAGGCCATCAGGCTTCCCCTGGAGTTTCTTATTTCTCCCTTTTACTTGTTCAAACCAGCCCATATCTCTGAAGTTCCAATTTTTTAAAAATTCGCTACAGGGTGCATGCTCTCACTGGAGAGAGAGAGAGACAGAGAAAGAGAGATAAAGTGAGAAATCACTCCCCCTGGGATGGTCACACCGCAATCCCTTCTCCTCCATTCTCCTCTTGGGATTTTGGGCGCACACACGCACACACGCACACACACACACACACACCTGGCATGTTTTTCAAGCCACCAGCCACCATGCTCAAGTGATGCAGTGGGCCACATAGGATCCAGCCACCTTAACCACCATGCCAACAACTGACCCTAAAGTCCCAATTTTTTTCACGAAGCTATTCTTTTCTCTTGAGAACTTCTAAGTAATATATTAGGAATCAAGCAATTTAGTCATTTAAAAAAACTGATGTTTAGAGCCAGCCAGTGGCATGGTGTTTAAGGCAGCTGGATCCCACATAGTCTGCCATCTGGTTCGAGTCCTGAATCTGATGACTTAAAAAATATACCAGGTGTCTGTGTGCGCATGTCCAAAATCCTAAGAGGAGAATGAAGACGGAATTACAGTAGGGCCATTCTCCTGGGAGATGATTTCTCACTTTCCCTTTGTCTCTCTCTCTTTCTCTGGTGCGTTCATGTACCCTATTACAAAAGCTAAAAAAAAGAGAGAGAATACATAGATAATGAGTCGCACGTACCCTATTACAAAAGCTAAAAAGAAAAAAGAGAGAGAATACATAGATAATGAGTCCATTTATATAAAGTCCAAAACAAGCAGAACTAAACTGGGTTGTTTAGAAGTGTATACACGAGGGACCAGCAGATAGCACAGTGGTGATGTCACTGGACTCCCACATGGCCGACCATGGTTTGAGTCATGGACCCAGCAGTTTGAAACTCATGCCAGGCGTTGTGGGAGGCTGCGCACCAGCAAGTCTGCCGAGGCCATTTTCATGAGTCTCTTACTATTGCCATCTTAGGAAGCCCTTAGGTTTCGGTTTCTCAGAGAGCAATTACACAATGCCAAAGGCCACAATTGGCTCCCCTTCAAAACCTCACCTTCAAAACCATACTCTGATTGGCCACTAGAATCCCTCAGATTTGCATATCTGATACCTCATGATTGATCCATAAAAGCAAACAATCATAACCCACCTTTTAACAACAAATAACCGCCCACCAACATGTATATAACCATGATCCCTGGCCCACAATAAATGAACCACCCTGAAGAGTTGTAACACTGTGTCGTCCTGGTGTTGTAAGATTGCGTTACTCCTTCCCTCAGGAAACCTGTTTGACTGTCCTGTGGGACCGGACAAGGCGTGTATGCCTCCGTGCCCAAAATCCCAAGAGGAGAATGGAGGAGAAGGGATTGCAGTGTGGCCATCCCTCCTGGGGAGTGATTTCTCACTTTCCCTCTCACAGTCTCCATCTCTCTCTCTCCAGGGGTTGCACGCACCCTAAGGCAAAAACCTCTGGGGGAAAAAAAAGAAAAGAAAGGGAAAAGAAATGTATATATGAAAGGAATAACTGTAAACTAAGGCAAGAAGGTTGCCATCACAGAATTCGCAATGGCCATTACCCTCGGGGGAGGACAGGGCTGGGTCTGGCTTCCGGAGATGCCAGCTGTCTTGTATTTCTTGACCTCAGTGACAGTTCCATGAGTCTTCATTTTCCATTATTTTGGTAAATTGTACATATATATTTTATACACAATTCTATAATAAAAGGAATTTCTAGATTAAAGGAGTGCTACAGAGTAAATGAAAACAGATCCAGACCAAGGACATTAGAGGGCAGAGGCAGGAGAGCCCCCTACGCTTCCAGAGGGCGCTGAGAACCAGAGCAGCCCTGGACTGTTCCATGAGGGCCATGGGCGCCAGAAGACAGAGCTGCGCACCCAGAAGGCTGAGGACGACTGATTTCTAATCATGACTTCTTCACCACGCTCTTAAGTGAGAAACTATAAGGACATTTTCGGGCTTACGAAATCTCAGAAATGTCTCTTTACTGAAGAACATACTCACCAGAACAGGGATGAGGTAAGAAAGAGGAAGACGTGCATCCAGGAAACTAGGGAGCTGACTCAAGGAGGATGTGAAGGGAATCCTTGGGTACTGAAGGAAGAGCTCAAGAACACAGCTACGAGGGACCAGGCAGTGGTACTGTGGGAACACAACTGCACCCACATGGGAAAGGTCTTTGGTTTGTGCCCTGAGGCCTCCCTGAGCACACATGCATGCATGTTCCTGATCTGGGCTGACTAAGACTGGGAGTGGATCATAATGTGGAGACCCCACTGAGGGTGCCTGCCTCGCTCCTTCTCTGTCTCTCTCTAAATAAATAAATACACTTTTCAAAGAGAAAGAAGAAAGGAGGAGAGGGGAAGGGGAAGAAAGAGACACCTCGCAGCAGTCCTGAAGGGTAACCACTCCAGATGGAAGCGGGCCAGGAAGCTACAAAGAGGTATCTTTAAGAAAATAAAACCAATAATGAGAGATTTGTAGAATTTAGGATCGAATTACTGCTACATACAAAGCAAACAACCAACAGTGCAAGCTCCATGGCCTGGTGGTTTAGGCAGCCCAATCTCAAGCGGCTGACCTCAAGGTTCGAGATCCAGACCCTGAGACTTGAGAAACACACCGGGCACAGGTGCATGTGTGCCCAAAATCCTGAGAGGAGGGCAAGATGGAAGAAAAGGGATTATAGTCTGACCATTCCCCACAGGAGACGATTTCTCCTCTCCCTCACTCTCTGTCTGTCTGTCACCCTCTAGGGGGGAAAAAAGACAAAAATAAACAAAGAGACAAAACCAGAACATAATTATTAACGCAGCGCAGTAAAAAGAGGAAGAGGGAAACAAAAAGTGCAGGTAAGGAAAAGTAGTGATAGTGACCTCCCTAGTTCAGCTGTGGATGGAGCTTCCATAATGACAGTGACACAAACTCTGAGCCTTTATGTAACCCGCACCATGATACAGTAACAGGGAAGACAGGGACAGGAAGCATGGATGCATGCGTGTCTATGTAGGCATGTCTGGAAGCAGGGGGTGGGGTAGAAGAGAATTAAGACCTCAACATTCAAAACGATAATAGATCATGCTAAAAGCAAACAAAAAAAAAATCAGGAAGTAGCAGTGAGAACATACTACTTAGAGATACAGAGGCCAATGGAGAGTCATCAGTCAAAGGAGGTGAAAGTAGTTGCCTCTGGAGAACAGAAGAGAGGTGATGGGGAGCCCCTGTTTTTCATGGTAAGTTCATAGATTTCCTAAATATGGACATCTGTAACTCTAGAAAAAGGATACATTTTTAAAAACTCACTTGAAATGAAGGAGAATGTTCCCGCTTTCTTTGTCTGCATTTTTACAAGAAGCATATCATATATTTACTTTTTATCAAAAGATGTTTTAATTGATCAAAAGTAGAAGTTTGAGGCCAGCTGGTGGCTTGGATTTTAAGGCAGCTAGAGCACATGTGACAGAGTGAGTGGTTTGAGTCCCGACTCTGGCAGCTTGAAAAACACGCCAGGTACATGTGTGTGCATGCCCCAAATCCTAAAAGGACGGAGAAATAAAGGAGAAGCATTGTGGTGTGACCATTCTCCATGGGGTGTGCTTTCTCGCTTTTCCTCTGTCTCTCTGGCAAGTGCATGTGCCCTCTGGCAATTTTTTTTTTTTTAAAGATGAAATTATGTTGTAACTAAATATTTCTGGCCACCGTTTGGCAGTCTTCCAGGGACACAGACATTATCTTTAGAAGTAATTCTTTGTAAAACTGTGACAGTTTTAAAATATGACTGTACTTCCCTCTAATTGCAAGAGGGCATGTACACTTGTCAGAGAGAGAGAGAGAAAGCCTTCCTAAATAGGGCCTGGTTATGCTGTAACTTGTTCTTCATATTCTTCATTCTGTCAGGATTTGGGGCATGCACATGCACGTGCCTGACAAGTTTTTCAAGTCACTGGGGCCAGGATGCGAATCTCAGTTGACCACGTGGGTTCTGACCTCCCATGCACAGGGCTCAACTGCTGCACTGCAGGGCTAGCCTCTTCATTCACTTATTCTGCCGACTTAGAGCAGTAACTGTTTTATTGAACTTACAGTTGTATGGGCTGGCTGGATAATACTTCCGGGTCACAAATTCTTTGACATTCACATCAACAGTTGGGACCTAAGGACCAACAGATGGTGTAGCAGTTATGTTACTGGACTCCCATGTAGTCGACCATGGTTCGAGTTCTGGACCCGGTAGCTTAAAACTCACGTTGGGTGTGTATGCATGCCCCAAATCCTGAGAGAATGGAGGAGGAGGGATTGCAACATGGTCATCCCCCCGAGAAATGCTTTTTCACTTTCTGTCTCTCTCTGTCTCTCCAGTGAGCATACGCGCCCTACAGTACAAATCTCTCATTAAAAAAATAATAATAATAAGTTGGGACCTATGTCCCCTCCCTCGGACCTGGGCTGAGTGCTTCCTAAATCGAGTGTGGTGGAAATGAGGCCACGGGACTTCCAAAGCTGGGCTGCAAGAGCCGCCGTCGTCCTCACTGTGCTCACCAGGTCACTCATTCCTGCAGTCTGCAACTCCACGGGGCCAGGCCATGGCAGCGTGGCACTGACGCATTGCCCTGTGAGGCTGCCTTGCGGGTTTGCATCCAGGGGCCTCCCTGGACATGCCGGCCATGCAGGTGCCTATGATCACTCTCTCCCTCCATCTCCCCTTCTCACTCATGGAAGAAAGAAAATTTAAAAACAAAAAACCCTTCCTCATATGGGGACCAGCAGGTGGCATGGTGGTTTAGGAGCTAGACACTCCCACATGGCCAATCACGGTTCAAGTCCCCTCACAGTCTCCATCTCTCTCTCTCCAGGGGTTGCACGCACCCTAAGGCAAAAACCTCTGGGGGAAAAAAAAGAAAAGAAAGGGAAAAGAAATGTATATATGAAAGGAATAACTGTAAACTAAGGCAAGAAGGTTGCCATCACAGAATTCGCAATGGCCATTACCCTCGGGGGAGGACAGGGCTGGGTCTGGCTTCCGGAGATGCCAGCTGTCTTGTATTTCTTGACCTCAGTGACAGTTCCATGAGTCTTCATTTTCCATTATTTTGGTAAATTGTACATATATATTTTATACACAATTCTATAATAAAAGGAATTTCTAGATTAAAGGAGTGCTACAGAGTAAATGAAAACAGATCCAGACCAAGGACATTAGAGGGCAGAGGCAGGAGAGCCCCCTACGCTTCCAGAGGGCGCTGAGAACCAGAGCAGCCCTGGACTGTTCCATGAGGGCCATGGGCGCCAGAAGACAGAGCTGCGCACCCAGAAGGCTGAGGACGACTGATTTCTAATCATGACTTCTTCACCACGCTCTTAAGTGAGAAACTATAAGGACATTTTCGGGCTTACGAAATCTCAGAAATGTCTCTTTACTGAAGAACATACTCACCAGAACAGGGATGAGGTAAGAAAGAGGAAGACGTGCATCCAGGAAACTAGGGAGCTGACTCAAGGAGGATGTGAAGGGAATCCTTGGGTACTGAAGGAAGAGCTCAAGAACACAGCTACGAGGGACCAGGCAGTGGTACTGTGGGAACACAACTGCACCCACATGGGAAAGGTCTTTGGTTTGTGCCCTGAGGCCTCCCTGAGCACACATGCATGCATGTTCCTGATCTGGGCTGACTAAGACTGGGAGTGGATCATAATGTGGAGACCCCACTGAGGGTGCCTGCCTCGCTCCTTCTCTGTCTCTCTCTAAATAAATAAATACACTTTTCAAAGAGAAAGAAGAAAGGAGGAGAGGGGAAGGGGAAGAAAGAGACACCTCGCAGCAGTCCTGAAGGGTAACCACTCCAGATGGAAGCGGGCCAGGAAGCTACAAAGAGGTATCTTTAAGAAAATAAAACCAATAATGAGAGATTTGTAGAATTTAGGATCGAATTACTGCTACATACAAAGCAAACAACCAACAGTGCAAGCTCCATGGCCTGGTGGTTTAGGCAGCCCAATCTCAAGCGGCTGACCTCAAGGTTCGAGATCCAGACCCTGAGACTTGAGAAACACACCGGGCACAGGTGCATGTGTGCCCAAAATCCTGAGAGGAGGGCAAGATGGAAGAAAAGGGATTATAGTCTGACCATTCCCCACAGGAGACGATTTCTCCTCTCCCTCACTCTCTGTCTGTCTGTCACCCTCTAGGGGGGAAAAAAGACAAAAATAAACAAAGAGACAAAACCAGAACATAATTATTAACGCAGCGCAGTAAAAAGAGGAAGAGGGAAACAAAAAGTGCAGGTAAGGAAAAGTAGTGATAGTGACCTCCCTAGTTCAGCTGTGGATGGAGCTTCCATAATGACAGTGACACAAACTCTGAGCCTTTATGTAACCCGCACCATGATACAGTAACAGGGAAGACAGGGACAGGAAGCATGGATGCATGCGTGTCTATGTAGGCATGTCTGGAAGCAGGGGGTGGGGTAGAAGAGAATTAAGACCTCAACATTCAAAACGATAATAGATCATGCTAAAAGCAAACAAAAAAAAATCAGGAAGTAGCAGTGAGAACATACTACTTAGAGATACAGAGGCCAATGGAGAGTCATCAGTCAAAGGAGGTGAAAGTAGTTGCCTCTGGAGAACAGAAGAGAGGTGATGGGGAGCCCCTGTTTTTCATGGTAAGTTCATAGATTTCCTAAATATGGACATCTGTAACTCTAGAAAAAGGATACATTTTTAAAAACTCACTTGAAATGAAGGAGAATGTTCCCGCTTTCTTTGTCTGCATTTTTACAAGAAGCATATCATATATTTACTTTTTATCAAAAGATGTTTTAATTGATCAAAAGTAGAAGTTTGAGGCCAGCTGGTGGCTTGGATTTTAAGGCAGCTAGAGCACATTGGACAGAGTGAGTGGGTTGAGTCGCGCCTCTGGCAGCTTGAAAAACACGCCAGGTACATGTGTGTGCATGCCCCAAATCCTAAAAGGACGGAGAAATAAAGGAGAAGCATTGTGGTGTGACCATTCTCCATGGGGTGTGCTTTCTCGCTTTTCCTCTGTCTCTCTGGCAAGTGCATGTGCCCTCTGGCAATTTTTTTTTTTTTAAAGATGAAATTATGTTGTAACTAAATATTTCTGGCCACCGTTTGGCAGTCTTCCAGGGACACAGACATTATCTTTAGAAGTAATTCTTTGTAAAACTGTGACAGTTTTAAAATATGACTGTACTTCTCTCTAATTGCAAGAGGGCATGTACACTTGTCAGAGAGAGAGAGAGAAAGCCTTCCTAAATAGGGCCTGGTTATGCTGTAACTTGTTCTTCATATTCTTCATTCTGTCAGGATTTGGGGCATGCACATGCACGTGCCTGACAAGTTTTTCAAGTCACTGGGGCCAGGATGCGAATCTCAGTTGACCACGTGGGTTCTGACCTCCCATGCACAGGGCTCAACTGCTGCACTGCAGGGCTAGCCTCTTCATTCACTTATTCTGCCGACTTAGAGCAGTAACTGTTTTATTGAACTTACAGTTGTATGGGCTGGCTGGATAATACTTCCGGGTCACAAATTCTTTGACATTCACATCAACAGTTGGGACCTAAGGACCAACAGATGGTGTAGCAGTTATGTTACTGGACTCCCATGTAGTCGACCATGGTTCGAGTTCTGGACCCGGTAGCTTAAAACTCACGTTGGGTGTGTATGCATGCCCCAAATCCTGAGAGAATGGAGGAGGAGGGATTGCAACATGGTCATCCCCCCGAGAAATGCTTTTTCACTTTCTGTCTCTCTCTGTCTCTCCAGTGAGCATACGCGCCCTACAGTACAAATCTCTCATTAAAAAAATAATAATAATAAGTTGGGACCTATGTCCCCTCCCTCGGACCTGGGCTGAGTGCTTCCTAAATCGAGTGTGGTGGAAATGAGGCCACGGGACTTCCAAAGCTGGGCTGCAAGAGCCGCCGTCGTCCTCACTGTGCTCACCAGGTCACTCATTCCTGCAGTCTGCAACTCCACGGGGCCAGGCCATGGCAGCGTGGCACTGACGCATTGCCCTGTGAGGCTGCCTTGCGGGTTTGCATCCAGGGGCCTCCCTGGACATGCCGGCCATGCAGGTGCCTATGATCACTCTCTCCCTCCATCTCCCCTTCTCACTCATGGAAGAAAGAAAATTTAAAAACAAAAAACCCTTCCTCATATGGGGACCAGCAGGTGGCATGGTGGTTTAGGAGCTAGACACTCCCACATGGCCAATCACGGTTCAAGTCCCGGACCCGGTGGCTTGTTTTCTCACTTTCCCTCTCTCTGTGTGTATGTCTCTCTCTGATCAAATTAAAATAAAATGAATGAATAAATATAATTAAATAAATAATTCTTTTAAAAATTCATCTTTAAAACAATCCATTCAGCTATACTGCTGCAACTATGCCGGTAAGGAAGGCCACGGGCTCTGTGGTGGATGGTCTCATCTGCGCCTCAGCCTTCAGCCACCCCGGCCCAGGCAGCAGGTGTGTGAGTGAGGAAGCCATCTTGGAAGCGAGGCCCCAGCCCCGGCTATTCCAATCCTATTTGGTAGGGTCAAACCAGTCGT
>NW_006159706.1:2192871-2202934 GCF_000334495.1 Tupaia belangeri chinensis | reverse complement strand
CTTCCCTCAGGAAACCTGTTTGACTGTCCTGTGGGACCGAACAAGGCGTGTATGCCTCCGTGCCCAAAATCCCAAGAGGAGAATGGAGGAGAAGGGATTGCAGTGTGGCCATCCCTCCTGGGGAGTGATTTCTCACTTTCCCTCTCACAGTCTCCATCTCTCTCTCTCCAGGGGTTGCACGCACCCTAAGGCAAAAACCTCTGGGGGAAAAAAAAGAAAAGAAAGGGAAAAGAAATGTATATATGAAAGGAATAACTGTAAACTAAGGCAAGAAGGTTGCCATCACAGAATTCGCAATGGCCATTACCCTCGGGGGAGGACAGGGCTGGGTCTGGCTTCCGGAGATGCCAGCTGTCTTGTATTTCTTGACCTCAGTGACAGTTCCATGAGTCTTCATTTTCCATTATTTTGGTAAATTGTACATATATATTTTATACACAATTCTATAATAAAAGGAATTTCTAGATTAAAGGAGTGCTACAGAGTAAATGAAAACAGATCCAGACCAAGGACATTAGAGGGCAGAGGCAGGAGAGCCCCCTACGCTTCCAGAGGGCGCTGAGAACCAGAGCAGCCCTGGACTGTTCCATGAGGGCCATGGGCGCCAGAAGACAGAGCTGCGCACCCAGAAGGCTGAGGACGACTGATTTCTAATCATGACTTCTTCACCACGCTCTTAAGTGAGAAACTATAAGGACATTTTCGGGCTTACGAAATCTCAGAAATGTCTCTTTACTGAAGAACATACTCACCAGAACAGGGATGAGGTAAGAAAGAGGAAGACGTGCATCCAGGAAACTAGGGAGCTGACTCAAGGAGGATGTGAAGGGAATCCTTGGGTACTGAAGGAAGAGCTCAAGAACACAGCTACGAGGGACCAGGCAGTGGTACTGTGGGAACACAACTGCACCCACATGGGAAAGGTCTTTGGTTTGTGCCCTGAGGCCTCCCTGAGCACACATGCATGCATGTTCCTGATCTGGGCTGACTAAGACTGGGAGTGGATCATAATGTGGAGACCCCACTGAGGGTGCCTGCCTCGCTCCTTCTCTGTCTCTCTCTAAATAAATAAATACACTTTTCAAAGAGAAAGAAGAAAGGAGGAGAGGGGAAGGGGAAGAAAGAGACACCTCGCAGCAGTCCTGAAGGGTAACCACTCCAGATGGAAGCGGGCCAGGAAGCTACAAAGAGGTATCTTTAAGAAAATAAAACCAATAATGAGAGATTTGTAGAATTTAGGATCGAATTACTGCTACATACAAAGCAAACAACCAACAGTGCAAGCTCCATGGCCTGGTGGTTTAGGCAGCCCAATCTCAAGCGGCTGACCTCAAGGTTCGAGATCCAGACCCTGAGACTTGAGAAACACACCGGGCACAGGTGCATGTGTGCCCAAAATCCTGAGAGGAGGGCAAGATGGAAGAAAAGGGATTATAGTCTGACCATTCCCCACAGGAGACGATTTCTCCTCTCCCTCACTCTCTGTCTGTCTGTCACCCTCTAGGGGGGAAAAAAGACAAAAATAAACAAAGAGACAAAACCAGAACATAATTATTAACGCAGCGCAGTAAAAAGAGGAAGAGGGAAACAAAAAGTGCAGGTAAGGAAAAGTAGTGATAGTGACCTCCCTAGTTCAGCTGTGGATGGAGCTTCCATAATGACAGTGACGCAAACTCTGAGCCTTTATGTAACCCGCACCATGATACAGTAACAGGGAAGACAGGGACAGGAAGCATGGATGCATGCGTGTCTATGTAGGCATGTCTGGAAGCAGGGGGTGGGGTAGAAGAGAATTAAGACCTCAACATTCAAAACGATAATAGATCATGCTAAAAGCAAACAAAAAAAAAATCAGGAAGTAGCAGTGAGAACATACTACTTAGAGATACAGAGGCCAATGGAGAGTCATCAGTCAAAGGAGGTGAAAGTAGTTGCCTCTGGAGAACAGAAGAGAGGTGATGGGGAGCCCCTGTTTTTCATGGTAAGTTCATAGATTTCCTAAATATGGACATCTGTAACTCTAGAAAAAGGATACATTTTTAAAAACTCACTTGAAATGAAGGAGAATGTTCCCGCTTTCTTTGTCTGCATTTTTACAAGAAGCATATCATATATTTACTTTTTATCAAAAGATGTTTTAATTGATCAAAAGTAGAAGTTTGAGGCCAGCTGGTGGCTTGGATTTTAAGGCAGCTAGAGCACATGTGACAGAGTGAGTGGTTTGAGTCCCGACTCTGGCAGCTTGAAAAACACGCCAGGTACATGTGTGTGCATGCCCCAAATCCTAAAAGGACGGAGAAATAAAGGAGAAGCATTGTGGTGTGACCATTCTCCATGGGGTGTGCTTTCTCGCTTTTCCTCTGTCTCTCTGGCAAGTGCATGTGCCCTCTGGCAATTTTTTTTTTTTTAAAGATGAAATTATGTTGTAACTAAATATTTCTGGCCACCGTTTGGCAGTCTTCCAGGGACACAGACATTATCTTTAGAAGTAATTCTTTGTAAAACTGTGACAGTTTTAAAATATGACTGTACTTCTCTCTAATTGCAAGAGGGCATGTACACTTGTCAGAGAGAGAGAGAGAAAGCCTTCCTAAATAGGGCCTGGTTATGCTGTAACTTGTTCTTCATATTCTTCATTCTGTCAGGATTTGGGGCATGCACATGCACGTGCCTGACAAGTTTTTCAAGTCACTGGGGCCAGGATGCGAATCTCAGTTGACCACGTGGGTTCTGACCTCCCATGCACAGGGCTCAACTGCTGCACTGCAGGGCTAGCCTCTTCATTCACTTATTCTGCCGACTTAGAGCAGTAACTGTTTTATTGAACTTACAGTTGTATGGGCTGGCTGGATAATACTTCCGGGTCACAAATTCTTTGACATTCACATCAACAGTTGGGACCTAAGGACCAACAGATGGTGTAGCAGTTATGTTACTGGACTCCCATGTAGTCGACCATGGTTCGAGTTCTGGACCCGGTAGCTTAAAACTCACGTTGGGTGTGTATGCATGCCCCAAATCCTGAGAGAATGGAGGAGGAGGGATTGCAACATGGTCATCCCCCCGAGAAATGCTTTTTCACTTTCTGTCTCTCTCTGTCTCTCCAGTGAGCCTACGCGCCCTACAGTACAAACCTATGTCCCCTCCCTCGGACCTGGGCTGAGTGCTTCCTAAATCGAGTGTGGTGGAAATGAGGCCACGGGACTTCCAAAGCTGGGCTGCAAGAGCCGCCGTCGTCCTCACTGTGCTCACCAGGTCACTCATTCCTGCAGTCTGCAACTCCACGGGGCCAGGCCATGGCAGCGTGGCACTGACGCATTGCCCTGTGAGGCTGCCTTGCGGGTTTGCATCCAGGGGCCTCCCTGGACATGCCGGCCATGCAGGTGCCCATGATCACTCTCTCCCTCCATCTCCCCTTCTCACTCATGGAAGAAAGAAAATTTAAAAACAAAAAACCCTTCCTCATATGGGGACCAGCAGGTGGCATGGTGGTTTAGGAGCTAGACACTCACACATGGCCAATCACGGTTCAAGTCCCAGACCCGGTGGCTTGTTTTCTCACTTTCCCTCTCTCTGTGTGTATGTCTCTCTCTGATCAAATTAAAATAAAATGAATGAATAAATATAATTAAATAAATAATTCTTTTAAAAATTCATCTTTAAAACAATCCATTCAGCTATACTGCTGCAACTATGCCGGTAAGGAAGGCCACGGGCTCTGTGGTGGATGGTCTCATCTGCGCCTCAGCCTTCAGCCACCCCGGCCCAGGCAGCAGGTGTGTGAGTGAGGAAGCCATCTTGGAAGCGAGGCCCCAGCCCCGGCTATTCCAATCCTATTTGGTAGAGTCACACTAGCCGTTCAGGTCTTCCCAGCTGAGGCTCAGACATCATGAAGCAGAGTATAGTTTTCCTGCTATGCCCTTTCCAAAGCCCATACACAGACTCAATAAGCAATTTAAAAAGAGAAAAAGGTAGGTGGTGGTGTCGTGGCTGTGTTGCTGGACTCCCACATGGCCGACCGTGGTTCAAGTCCTGGACCTGGTGGCTTGAAACTCACACCAGGCATGTGTGCGTGCATGCCCAAGATCCCAGGAGGAAAGTAAAGGAGAGTGGATTGCAGCGTGGCCATCGCCCCTTGGGGGCTGATTTCTCACTTTCCCTCTCATTGTCTCTGTCTCTCTCCAGCGAGTGCATGCTTCCTAAGGCAAAACTCTCAAAGAAAAAAATTTGATTTATACCACTAAATTTTGAGATAGTTTCTTATACAATAATAGACAACTGAAATTAAAACTAAGGGGAAAAGTAGCATGTAATTGTGTGTTAATGTACTTAGGGTGACCAAAACAATGCCAATGACTATGAGAATGCTAAATTAATCATAGGGTGCTAAACTGATGACCCGTACATTAATCGTTGGATGCAAAATGAATAAACAATGATCTTATTGCCGGTACTATTTATGATCCGATGTTGAACTATCATTTATCATTTGATTTATCATTTCAAGAAGAGCCACCTCGATAGAACCAGCCTCTCCTGTATTCCTTTTGGATCTTGACAAAGAAACAATGGGAAGAGCATTTAAGAGAACTGGGGTGTTTGCACAGGGAAGTCTGAAATGGAGAGCGCTGTAAGAGCCACTTACCCAGGATAAACACAAAGACTGGTGCAAACCCAAGAGTAGGGTGGCGATGTCTGTGCTGCAGAAGGAGTTGAGATTACGAAACATGAGAGACATGAGAAAAAAGGCTTTTATGGCTATATTTGAAACACGAAAAAGGAAGGAGCAAGCCGGTTGCTTAGGGTAGATGGTGTAATAGTAACAGATGACCCAGAGAAAGCAGAAGCTCCCAGTTTTCATGTGGTTTGTATTCTCTATAAGGAGAATGATACTCGAGATTAAAACACTTTAAGGTCATAATCAAGAGGAAATCAAAGTCCCCCAACAGTGAAGAATGGTAAGTGGACACTCGCTCATCCGAAATGTTCAAGATCCCGGATTTAGTTGCAGTTATTTGAGATACAGAAAGAAATAATAGTTTGGGAAGCATTGTAGACAAACTCAGACTTTTTTTTTTTAACTCAGACTTTTTAAAAGATAGGAAAAGTGCTCAGGATAGGCAAATCTTTTTCCCCCCTAGTTTGCCATAGGATGTGTGCATTCTCTGGAGGGGGAGAGAGAGAGAGAGAGTGAAAAAGAGAAGGAAGGAAAGTGAAAGAGCACCCTCCCCCAGGGGGGTGGCCATACCACAATCCCTTCTCCTACATTCTCCTTTCTGGATTTTGGACACACATGCACACGTATCTGGCATGAATTTTAAGCCACCGGGTCTGGGATTTGAACCGCAGTTGGCAACGAGGGAGTCCAGCACTTAACCACTATGCCATCTGCTGGCCCCACATCTGGATTGTTTCTCAAGCCCCCAAGTCTGGGACTTTAACCACAGAGTTGGCAATGTGGGATTCAGCTGCCTTAACCTCCACACTACTGCAGGCCCAGGGGAGGCAAATCTTACCCTGACTTTCGAGAAAAATGATAAAAGTATTCATCAATGACTTCGGCGTTAGTCTTCCTGACAAAGTTCTCAGTTCCAGAGTCTTCAGATGCTTTGTGAGCAGCAAGAAGCAAGAGCAGTGAGAAACAGCTCCTGCTACATAAGCCTCGCTTCCCTTTTTCGCAGCTTCACAACGAAGTTACGACTGCGAGACAGGGCCACCTCCGGTCCCGACCCGCTTTCTGCCTTGATCTCAAGGAGCAAAGTCTTTCGGGACATCGTCGTGGATGAGGTAAAGAAAGCTGAGCACAGCGCCGTACTTCGGTGAGTCTACTCATTTAAGTACTAGTACTGATCAGAGGTTGTCGGTGGTGGTGCCAACACGAACGTCAGAGAAAGAACCTGTGGACATTCATTCCTTCAAAAAAAACAATGAAAAAAACAGCAACAAATTGTCAGGACCAGCTTCCTCAAAACGCTGTGAATTAATCAAAGGCGTGCAACAACTTGGGGAAATGCGCGTTCAAGAAAACGGCTGACTCTTGATAAGAGCAGTGAGCTTTGGGGCATTTTAAATTGCCCTAGTCCCCTCCTCCACGCTATAGCTCAGTTGCTACCTTGAAAAATAACAGCCCGAAAAAAAAAAAAGAAAAGAAAAATAACAGCCCGCATCCTCAGTACAACCTGGCAGCCCTAACAAACCAGAGCCGAAGCGCTCCATGTCTCACTCGCAGAGAACTGCCACTGTTGCAGCTGGGCTTATGTTCCCAAAAGACCCCACTTACAGGGCTGTCTGTATCTGACCTCACTTGGAGCTTGCCGGAGTGAAAAACCTCCTCTCCACGTTCGAAACATTCACAGGGATGTGCTTTATCTTTGCAGCTGCCTTAACGTATGGACAGCTACTGGGGCAAACAATAGATTAACCAAAATCTTAAAGCGCCGGGGTAGATCAAGGCGCTGAAACGACAACAGGTGGAGCTCTATGGACCTACTTCCCAGCAAAACAAGCAAAACTGGTATAAATAATAATAATATCTATGCACACGCGAAGCTTCTGGAAATTGTCCTAATGACCTATAGCAAATGAACGAAAATTTATTCAAGAAAATCTACTAAAACTCAGTGAGAACATGGAGAATCTGTGGCATTTGGGCCAAGACCAACTACTTCCGGTTCTCCCTGGACTGTTGCCCCAGCTCAGCTCTTAGTAGGTGTGGCCAAGGACACAAGCCCCACCCCTCAGCTCTCTATCAAGGCTGCCCGTATCTCTCTGAGAGGGGTAGGCTGCCAGCACCTCCAATTCCACACCGAAGAGGCTAAATTGCTGGTGAGTGTGGCAGAGAGGTAAGGGGCTTCCTTCCTTTACTCAGCCCCTGCCAATTAGGATGGAGGGTCTACTCCAAATGTGACAGCCCAAGAATACCAGAGCCCTGATTGCTCTCATCCCAGCTTGCTCAAAAACCAGAGACCCCATGCTGGGAGAGACAAGGCAAGAAGACCAGAGCTACTCAGTGCCTGGAGTAGTGGCTGGAGACTCCGCAGGGGGAGAAGCGGTCCATAAGAAATGCGAGCTGGGCCAGCCGATGGCATGAAGTTTAGGTTGCTGGCTCCTACATGGCCAGCTTCATGGTTTGAGTCCCATACCCAGCGGTTTGAGAATCAGGGCAGGCGCGCGCGAGTGCGCACGTGTGTGTGTGTGTGTGTGTGTGTGTGTGTGTGTGCGTGTTCAAGATCCCAAGAGGAGAATGGAAGAGGAGGAATTGTTGCATGGCCATCCCCTCTGGCAGGTGATTTCTCCCTTTCTGTCTCTGTCTCTCTCTTTTTCTGAATCTCTGGCAAGCATTCTCTCCCTATAGCAAAAATCTCTCCAACCATCCACCCAACCAACCAGTGGCTACTCTTGTTTAAGAGCAACGGAGTTAAACCATAGACCTCAAACTCACCCAAGAGGACCTGGGAAAGAGACAGCTAAGAATAGCCCTCCTGGGGTTAGGGAAAACCTCAAAGACCAGCCTGGAAACCTATCCATGCCCAAATTTAATTGAATCAAACTGCCGGGCAGTATATGCCCCAAGGCATTGTCAAAAACAATAGTGCAAACGGTCAGTAATTAGTGGTGCCTAACAGGCGTGTGAATTCCAAATGAAGCCTACAGTTTAGCAGAGAAATTGGGGAAAGAGATGGTCAGGATGAATGCTAAAGAGCAACACAAAAGGCTTCATGCTGGGGGGAAATAAGGAGTACTTCACAAAACCAAGAAGTGAACAATAAAACAGCTTCTAGAGAGGGAGAAGGGAGTCCGTACCCAGAACTGCTGTGATATATAATCTACAATGTACTATATTCTACAAAAATAGAAGCAAAATATAAAAGACCATGTGTGATATGATTCCACTTAAATAAGATATCTCAGGATAGACATGCAAAGAAAAAGGAGCACGTGACTCATATACAAACAAAAATGTAGGCAACAGAAATGACCTATGAGAGGGACCGAATGTCATACTCAGCAAAGACTTCAATGTGACCATTATAAATATATTCAAGGGTCTAAAACAAATGCTGCTAAAAGAAATTAAAGAAGGTATCATAAGAATGTCTCATCAACAGGAAAATATCAATAAAGAGGCAGAATACAAATATGTGTTTACACACACACACACACGTACACATCCAAAAAGAAATTCTGAAATTGAGAAATACGTTATCCAAAAGGAAAAATTTATTACAGGGACTCAACAATATATTTGAGTTGGTAGAAGAAAGAACAGGTAAACTCGAATGCGGATGGATAGAGATTATGCAAGCCAAAGAACAGAAAGAAAATGGAATAAAGCAAAATAAGAAATGTGAGACATGCACTCCAACACGTGTGTCACAGGAGTCGTAGGCAAAAGGAAAGTGAGAAAAGAGCAGAAAAAACATTCGGATACCACCTGCAAATTTTCCAAATTTTTTTGGAAAATGTTAATCCATGCAAGCAAGAAGCTCAATAAACTCTAAGTAGGATAAATGAGTGAGAACCATGGTGCAGCCATGGTGGTATAGCAGTAGCGCAATGCTCTACAATGCTGGAAGCCACATGGAACATAGGGGTTGGGTTCTCAGGTCAACCTCTAAATGCCAGGCATGCATGCTCATGATTTTGGCTGGCTGGGAGCGGGGAGGAGTATCTCAGCCAGGAGACCCTGTGGAGGTGCCTCTCTCTCTCTTTCTCTCTACCCCCTCATGGAAGAAATAAATAAATTTTAAGAAAAGATATAAATTGAACTTCATCAAAATGAAAACACTTAATGCTTCAAAGTACACTATCAAGAAACTAGAAAGACAATCCACTGAATGGGGAAAAATATTTTCAAATCACCTATCTGCTAATGGTCTCATATTTAGAATACACAAAGAATTTTGTCAACCCAACAACAAAAAGACTAACAATCCAATTTTTTTTTTTTAGAGAGGTTTTTGCTATAGGGCGCGTGCACTTGCCAGACAGACAGAGAGAGACAGAGAGACAGAAAGCGAGAAATCACCCCCCAGGGGGGGTGGCCATGCCACAATCCCTTCTCTTCCATTCTCCTCCTGGGATCTCGGGCTCACATACACATGTGCCCTGCATAAGTTTAAGCCACCAGGTTTGGGATTCGAACAGCAGTCAGCTACACGGGGGCCCAGCAACATAGCCATTACGCCAACTGCTGGTCCCTAACAATCCAATTTTAAAATGGGCAAAGGACTTTAACTTCTTATGAATGGATATACAAATGTGGTGCATCCATACAATGGAATATTATTCAGACATTAAAAAGGAATGAAATACTGATATAAACTGGATGGATCTCGAAAATGTTATATAAAGTGAAAGAAGCAAAATATAAAAGACCATGTGTGATATGATTCCACTTAAATAAGATATGTCAGGATAGACACGGTAAGCAGATTAGTGGTTGCCAGGGGCTGGAAGGTGGGGGATGATAACCACAGTAATGGTGTGAGGGTTTCTTTTCTAGGTAATGAAGCTGTTCTGGAATGAGATAGTAGTAATGGTTTTACAACCTTATGAATATTCCAGAAGTCACTGAATTGTACATTTTAAAATAAAGTTTATAGTATGTGAATTAAATGTCGATTCAAAAGTTGATTTCAAAGAACGAGATAATGTACACAACATAGATGAATCTCAAAAATGTAAAAAGTCAAACACAAATATAAGAAGACTTTACAAAGTTTATGGAAAATAGAAATAAAATAAGAGATTATTTCAGTGCAAAAATTTTTGAAATCTGTAGTTTTTCATAATAAGCACTTTTTTATAAACCTTCAAAGATCCTTTATAGTGCATATTGTCTGATTCCATTTATATAAAGTTCTAGAAAAACAACAAGAGGGATGGACCTGTAGCCTCGTGGTTAAGGGAGCTGGACCTCATATGGCTGACCCTGCAAATCCCAGCCCTGGTAACTTAAAAAGCTTCATACAAGAGTGTACGCATACCCCAAGTCCCAACAGAACAGAGAAATAGAGAAGAGACTGTGATGTGACCAGTCCTCATTGGGGAATGCTTTCTC
>NW_006159706.1:2182025-2192821 GCF_000334495.1 Tupaia belangeri chinensis | reverse complement strand
TGGCCATGCCACAATCCCTTCTCTTCCATTCTCCTCCTGGGATCTCGGGCTCACATACACATGTGCCCTGCATAAGTTTAAGCCACCAGGTTTGGGATTCGAACAGCAGTCAGCTACATGGGGGCCCAGCAACATAGCCATTACGCCAACTGCTGGTCCCTAACAATCCAATTTTAAAATGGGCAAAGGACTTTAACTTCTTATGAATGGATATACAAATGTGGTGCATCCATACAATGGAATATTATTCAGACATTAAAAAGGAATGAAATACTGATATAAACTGGATGGATCTCGAAAATGTTATATAAAGTGAAAGAAGCAAAATATAAAAGACCATGTGTGATATGATTCCACTTAAATAAGATATGTCAGGATAGACACGGTAAGCAGATTAGTGGTTGCCAGGGGCTGGAAGGTGGGGGATGATAACCACAGTAATGGTGTGAGGGTTTCTTTTCTAGGTAATGAAGCTGTTCTGGAATGAGATAGTAGTAATGGTTTTACAACCTTATGAATATTCCAGAAGTCACTGAATTGTACATTTTAAAATAAAGTTTATAGTATGTGAATTAAATGTCGATTCAAAAGTTGATTTCAAAGAACGAGATAATGTACACAACATAGATGAATCTCAAAAATGTAAAAAGTCAAACACAAATATAAGAAGACTTTACAAAGTTTATGGAAAATAGAAATAAAATAAGAGATTATTTCAGTGCAAAAATTTTTGAAATCTGTAGTTTTTCATAATAAGCACTTTTTTATAAACCTTCAAAGATCCTTTATAGTGCATATTGTCTGATTCCATTTATATAAAGTTCTAGAAAAACAACAAGAGGGATGGACCTGTAGCCTCGTGGTTAAGGGAGCTGGACCTCATATGGCTGACCCTGCAAATCCCAGCCCTGGTAACTTAAAAAGCTTCATACAAGAGTGTACGCATACCCCAAGTCCCAACAGAACAGAGAAATAGAGAAGAGACTGTGATGTGACCAGTCCTCATTGGGGAATGCTTTCTCCCACTCCCTCTCTGTTTCTCTCGCTGGGAAGCTCATGCCTTCTGGCAATTAAAAAAGAAAGAAAAAGAAGTTCCTATTCCCCACTATACAAGATGGCAGGAGAAAAATCTGTGAAGCAGGATACTAAAGAGAAGAAGCATGAAGCCAAGAAGGCTGATGCCAGTGGCAAGGTTAAAAAGGGTGACCCCCAAGGCTAAAAAGCTCAAGAAGGGGAAGCCCCATTGCAGCTGAAACCCAGTCCTAGTCTGGGGCATCGGCAGATACTCCCGGTCTGCCATGTATTCCAGGAAGGCCATGCACAAGAGCAAATACTCGGCCACTAAATCCAGGATCGAAAAGAAAAAGGAGAAGGTTCTTGCGACTGTCACAAAACCGGTTGGTGGAGACAAGAATGGTGGTACCCGGGTGGTTAAACTGCGCAAAATGCCTAGGTATTATCCTACTGAAGATGTGCCTGGAAAGCTGTTGAGCCACGGCAAAAAACCCTTCAGTCAGCGTGTGAGAAAGCTGCGAGCCAGCATCACTCCTGGGCCCATTCTGATCAACCTCACTGGACGCCACAGAGGCAAGAGAGTGGTTTTCCTGAAGCAGCTGAGCAGTGGCTTGCTACTTGTGACTTGTTCTCTATTGGTTCTCAATTGAGAACACACCAGAAATTTAACATTGCCACCTCCACGAAAATTGATATTAGCAAAGTAGAAATCCCAAAGCACCTTACTGATGCTTACTTCAAGAAAAAGAAACTGCGGAAGCCCAGACACCAGGAAGGTGAGATCTTCGACACAGAGAAGGAGAAATATGAGATTTCAGAGCAGCGCAAGTTTGATCAGAAAGCTGTGGACTCACAAATTTTATCAGAAATCAAAACTGTTCCTCAGCTCCAGGACTACCCACGATCCAGGTTTGCCCTTACAAATGGAGTCTATCCTCACAAATTGGTGTTCTAAATTTTTTTTTGCCAAAAACCTAATTAAATAACTGATCATTAAAAGAAGAAGAAGAAGAAAAGGAAAGAAAAGAAAATGAAAGTAATAGAAAGCAGACACATTACGTCCTGGAGTTGAGAATCACTAGAAAAGGGCTTTTTAGTTTGAAGAGACAGAGAGAGACAGAGAGACGGAAAGCGAGAAACCACCCCCTGGGAGGGGGATGGCCATGCCACAATCCCCACTCCTCCATTCTCCTCTTGGGATCTTGGGCACACACGCACATGCACCTGGCATGAGTTTTAAGCCACCAGGTCCGGGACTCGAACCATGGTCAACTATGTGGGAGTCCAGTGACGTAAGCATTACTCCATCTGCTGGTCCCGGTGGTGTTTCTTACTAATTGTATACAGTCTCTAAAATTCACCAAGCTGTATGTTCTTTAATGGGTCAATTTTGTTAAATATAATCAATATCTTAATTTACGAAATAATAAAAATGTGATAACAATTTAAGGAACTACCTCTAATGATAATAGACATAAAATATATGTATATCTTTTGGAGTTTTTTCTCTTTTGTCTTTTTTTTTCCCAGAGGGTGCATGTGCTCACCAGAGAGAAAGAGAGAGAACATGTCCCAGTGGAGCACAGGCGTGCCGCAATCCTTTCCTCCATTTCCCTATCTCATCAGGATTTGGGACATACACGAGTGTGTACACACACACACACACACACACACACACACAGTGTGCTTTTACTTGTTATAATTATTTCTTTAAAGAATTAATTATTGGGACCAGCAGTTAGCGTAATGGCTATGTCGTTGGACTCCCATGTGGTCGACCGTGGTTCGAGTCCTGGACCCGGTGGCTTAAAACTCACGCCAGGCACATTCTCCCAAGAGGAGAATGGAGGAGAAGGGATTGCAGCGTGGCCATCCCCATTGGGGGGGTGATTTCTCACTTTCTGTCTCTCTGTCTCTGTCTGGCGAGTGCACAAGCCCTATAGCAAAAACGTTTCCAAAAAATTATTTATTTATTTAATTCCATTTGTTATTATGATGATTTTTTTTTTAATTTGACCAGAGACAAAGAGAGAGATAAAGGGAAAGTGAGTAAGCAAGCCATCGAGTCGGGGACTCGAGCCGCCTCAGTCCGGGACCCAACCCCCCCTGCCAGCTCCCTCTTTTTTATAATTATTTAATTTCATTTATTATTGCCATTTTTAAAATTTGACCAGAGAGAACAGAGAGAAGGAAAGTGAGAAACCAAGCCATCAGGTCTGGGATTCAAACCACAGTCAGCCATGTGGAAGTCCAGTGCCTCAACCACCAAGCCATCTGCCAGGACCCACGGTGTGTTTTCAAGTCACTAGGGCCAGGATTCACACCACATTTGGCCATGTGGGCTCCAACTCCCAATACACAGGATATAATCACTGCAGAAAGAGGCCTGCCCCTCCTTTGCACTTTTAAGTCTTACACATTTAAAATCTCAAACTTTTCTACACCTACTGCATTAGTCTATTTTGTGTTGCTAACCAGAAATCCTTGAGACTGGGTGAATCCTACAGAATAGAGGTTTATTTGGCTCATGATCCTGGCAGCTGGTAAGTCTAAAGGCAGGGGGCTGGCATCAGGCCAGCCTCCCATGCTACATCACAGCAGAGGAAGGTGGACGTGGTGGCATTTACAAATCCTGGCAAGGAAGAAGATTCCTGTTATTGAAACACCCATCCCACAGAAACAGCATCCCCAAGGACAGAAATAGCACGCAGCGGTGCAGAAGCAGGAATATGTATCAACACATCGGCCACTGAGAAACTGTGTTTGACTAGAGAAAGGTTCACCAAAGAGGGGCTGGACAATAGCGCAGTAGTAAAATGCAACACTCTGTGAGGCAGGCCCACATGGCAAGGTTCAGGGACCTCCAGGGACCTCCCTGAATATGCTGAGTGCTTGTGTGCCCATTAGCCAATGCTGGCTGAGGCTGGGGGTGGATCATGGCATCAGGGCCCAATGGGGATGAAGGATAGAAATGAAGGATAGAAAATGAAAACTAACAGGGGCCAACCCCAAGAGAATAGTGATGGAACTAAAGGAAACAGAGTCTGGAAGAGAAACAGGTATGAGGACTAGATGCCGACACCGGAACTATGGGCTGGAACGTCGAGGCTACAACTAAGGATAGAGGTTTCACATGAGAGACAAGGTCGACGTCACGGTAGTACGGTATGTGTATGGGAGACACTAGCGGAAGGAGGTTGGTGAGAAGGAGAAGGACTGTCTAGGGAAGGAGTCCAGCAGGGGTGAACAGAGCTGCCCACAAAGATTTCACAGGTGGGATCAGCTGAAGAAAGTGTGTATCGGAGAGGTGTTTGGACATCCCTAATATTCTCCAATACATGAAGATGTAGCACAAAAACACTAACAGAGGGTTTCTGAGTTTGTTTGTTTTTTTTGTTTGTTTGTTTGTTTTTTAATAGAGTTGTGTGTGCTTTTTTTTTTAGAGAGAGTTTTTTACTATAGGGCACAGGTACTCACCAGAGATAGAGAGAGAGAGACAGAAAACAAGAAATCATGCCCCCAGGGAGAGGGAATGGCCACACCACAATCCCTTCTCCTCCATTCTCCTCTCTGGATTTTGGGCACGCACGCACACATGCTTGGTGTGAGTTTTAAGTCACCAGGGCTGGGACTCGAACTGCAATCAGCTATGTGGGAGTCCAGCAAAGTAACCATTACACAATCTGCTGGTCCCTTCTTCTTCTTCTTTTTTTTTTTTTTTTTTTTTTAAAATTTTTTTTTTTTTTTTTTTTTGCCATAGGGTGCATTTGCTTGCCACAGAGAGACAGAAAAAGGGAAGGTGAAAAATCCCTCCCCTCCCCAGGGGGAATGGTCATGTCACAATCCCTTTTCCACTTTCCTCCTGGGATTTTGGGCATGCACTCACCCACTCTCAACATGATTTTCAGGCCACTGGGTTCGAACTGCAGTCATCCATGTGGGAGTCCAGAGCCTTAATCACTGGGCCATCTGCTGGTCTCATATTTTTCAATGATTTATTTATTTTTCAATGATTGTAATGAAAACAATATAATAAACATACAAAAGGCTAGAAGGTTCTGATCCGGAGAGAACTATGGGTAGAGATGGCAATGATCCTTACGTGACCTTCCAGCTTGTTCTAGAGCTTTCCGGTAAAGAAGAGGCATGATCACCACCTGCTGGACCCATTACTGCTCTAATTTTTATATTGTTATGTGGAAGTCCAGTGATGCTGAACAACGGTGTCAGCTAAAGATCCCAAAACATTATTCTAGGGGCTAGTGTATGGCATTGCGGTTAGGGTGCTGAATCCCACTTGGCCGAGTGTTTGATTCGAGTCCCATACCTGGCGGCTTGAAAAGCATGCTGGGTATGTGTGCATGCCTACCCAGAATCCCACCAGGAGAACAGAAGAGAAGGAATTGCAATGTGGCCATTCCCTCTGGGGTGACTTCTCACTTTCCCTCTCTCAGTTTCTTTCTCTATCTCTCTTCTTCTCTTTTTGTTTGTTTGTTTTTCCCAGAGGGTGTTCGCACAGAGAAAGAGAGAGGGGGAAACCGAGAAAGCATTCCCACTTTAAAAAATTTTTTTGAACAGAGAGAGAGAGGGCAAGTAAGAAAGCAAGCCTCCAGGTTTGGGATTTGAACTATGATCAGCCATGTGGGAGTTCAGCACCTTAGCCACCATGCCACCTTCCAGCCCCAGTTTTCTTAGTTTTTAACCAATGGTCAGTGGCCAGCCATGGTGATGAAGGGGCGGGGGTGGGGGAGCCTAGGCTTCATGATGCTGAGTCACGTGGAAGGTACTGAGTTCATACCCTGGAGGGCTCTCTGAGCCTGTGGGCGCGTGCACAGGTGCCTGTGATCCTGGCTGGCCGAGGCTGGGGGTGGATCACAGCACAAACACCCTGTTGGGGAGATCTCGCTCTCTCTCTCTCTTTCATGGAAGAAATTAATAAACTTTTAAAAATTGATCATTGGGGCCAGCAGGTGGAGTGGCCAACCATGGTTTGAGTCCCAAAACATGGAAAATCACACTGGGCATGTGTGCTCATATTCCTAAAATCCCAAGGAGAGAATGGAGGAGAAGGGATCACAGCGTGGTCATTCCCCTGGGGAGTGATCTCTCACTTTCCCTCTCTCTGTCTCTCTCTGGCAAGCACATGAACCCTATGGCAAAAAACTCATTAAAAAAAAAAAAAAAAAAAAACCAGCAGTCTATAGGGTACTGGACTACAGCGCTGGAAACCATCCGAGATGGAATCGGACCCCTGGGTCTGCCCGGAAAACACACCGGGCATGTGCTCTCTCCCTCCCTTTCTCATACACATGCTCTCTGCCATAAAGAGAAAAACGGGGCGGGGGAGGAGTAGGCCGACAGGTGGTGAACGCACTTACATTCCCTCGTGGTCATCTGTGCAGTTGAGTCCCAGACCCAGTGGCTTGGAAATCACACCTGGTGTGTGTGCGTGCATACCCAAAATCCCAAGAAGAGAATGGAAGAGAAGGGATCGCAGTGAGACCATGCCCCTGGGGCGCTTTCTTCTCTCTCTCTCTCTCTGTCTCTCTCTCTCTCTCTGTCTCTCTCTCTCTCTCTCTCTCTCTCCTTTCTCTCTCTCTCTCTCTCTCCCTCTCCATCTGTCCCGGCAAACACGTGTGAGCTGTGAGGTAATGAACCATCCAGTGGAGAAAATGATTCCCAAGCCCTTCACCTCTGTAACTCAGTAAGCACCTGCTTTTCTTTTCAGTTAAATGTTACTAGTATCTATCCCATATGGCCGCCGTGAGGACTAGAGGAGAAACGAAAGCACCTGGCACAGAGTAGACATGCAGTCTACATGAGTACACTAGGACTCCATGAACTGGACAGAATCCTCTGTTCAGGGCCAGCAGGTGGTGTGGAGGTTAAGGCACTGGTTCCCACATGGC
The DNA here is from genome assembly GCF_000334495.1 of Tupaia belangeri chinensis. Taxonomy (NCBI): domain Eukaryota; kingdom Metazoa; phylum Chordata; class Mammalia; order Scandentia; family Tupaiidae; genus Tupaia; species Tupaia belangeri. Next base: position 2,185,898 of record NW_006159706.1, on the reverse strand, counting down.
TGACGTTGCTGGGACCTGTTGGCTTAAAAATCACGAGTGTAAGTGCATGCATGCCCAAGATCCCTAGAGGAGACTGGGGAGGAGAAGTGATTGCAGCATGGCCGTCCCTCCTGGGGGGTGATTTCTCACCTTCCCTCTCTTTGTCTCTCTCTGTCTCTCTCCAGCAAGTGCATGCACCCTATGGCAGAAACCTAAAAAAGAAATCTCAGTCCAATCCTCTAAGGAAGTACCGACCTTGGCCACTAGAGGGGGCTCTTAGTCACACCCGCTAAAAGGAGCCTTGAGTAACACAAGGTGGCGGGCAGCCCCTCCTGATACACCAGCCTTTCCCATGCCGGGAAACACTCCCACTCAGAAAACCTGGCTCCATGCTGAACTCCGTGATATTTCTCTGAGTCACTTTATTCTCCCGCAGTTGCAAAATGATCTGGCAGAAGTCCCTCGAGGGCTTTTACTGCTTACTGGGTAGCATCCAAACTCCTTGCCAGAATCCAAGCCTCCCTCAATCTGGCGCCAATTTACCTCTGCAGCCTGAACTCCCCTTAATCCTTTTTACTGCAGCCACACTGGACAAGTCACACGCCGGCCTCTGGGCCTGGCTCTTGCTGCTGCTCTTGATGTTGTCCCTCTACTCTGACCTCCTGCAGCCCTTCTTTTTCAGTGACTCACAAGTCACCTTCTCCATTACTCTCTCCTTGCCTCTCCTGAAAGAGTGCTCTTGACCACCCTGACCTTGCACACTGTATGTATCTATCTCGTGTTAATCGACTTTATGTACGTGCATCTTATCCCTTCAATAGATTAGAAACGAGCTGGCCCCCTGGCCTGGTGGTTAAGGGAGCCTGATCCCACATGACCGACCCTAAGGTTTGAATCCCACCCCCACTGGCTTGAAAAACACATCAGATGTATGGTGTGCCCCAAATCCCAAGATGGAGAAATAAAAAATGGATTGTGGTGTGACCAATAAGGGGTGTTTTCTCCCTCTCCCTCGCTCTCCATCTCTCTGGAGAGAACATGCACCTTTTTTTTTGGGGGGGAGGAAGATTAGAAACTCCATGGGTAAAGAGTCTAGTAGGTAACCGGCCCAGGGAAACTCAGTGAATAAATGGCAAAAATGGGTTTCTATGGCAATCTGGCTCCAGAAAATTCTTGCTCTTAGCCATGAATTCATACTACATACTATTCTTTCTTCCTTTCTTTCTCTCTCTTTTTTTCTTCTGTCTTTTTAATTTTTGGCTAGAGGGCACAATGTGGTCACTGGAGAGAGAAAGAGAGACAAAGAGAGAGGAAGCATGAAAGCACCCCTCCCATAGGGAATGGCCACGCTGCAACCTCTTCTCCTCCATTCCCCCACCCCTTTTTGGAATTTTGGGTACACATGCACACTCCCCAGTGTATGCTTCAATCTGCAGGGTCAGGGACTCGAACCAGTCAGCCATGCAGGATCCAGCTGCCTTAACCACCCCACCAGTTGGCCTCATAGTAATCTTTCACCTGCTACAGTGCCTAGTTCAGAGCTTTGCACAGTGCCATTTGATAGTTTATCAAATGAATAACTGAAAAATCATAGATCTAATTAGCATCTCTTGAACCTTCACTTACTTATGGGCTACTGGGAACCAGCAGCTCAGTCTCATTAATCTGAGCTGGGATGCCTGGCTGCAGATCTAATTGTGAGCAATTTCAGAGTCATAATTACTGTTCCATTTTGTCTCTTGATCTCTAATGCATAAGAGGACCTACTCCCAGCTTCTCAGGGAGAAAAAACAACGTGATTACTAACTGAAGCTGAGGAGCTGCATGCTTCTGTGAGGCTCACCTCTTCACTGTGAAATGAAGGAGTTGGTCTCTGAGGGCTCCTTCAGTTCATTACTCGTTTTGGTTTTTTTTTTATTTATTTATGCTATGAATGAGAGACAGGTACAGCATCCCTGATGGTCTTGACACCAAGATCTACCCTCGGCTTCAGCCAGTCCCAGATCAGCGGCAGGCATGGGCCTGGAGTAATCCCAGAGGTCTCCCACAGTGAATCTGGGCCCTCTCTGGTACATCTGCCTTGAAGAGCCCCACATTTCATTGCTGTGCCACCATCTGGCCACCTCTTCTTCAGTTTTGTCTGTGATTAGGAGACAACTGATGGGATCAGCAGAGTTTGAAGTGGCTACATTGCTGGACTCCCACATGGCCGACCACGGTTCAAGTCCCAGACCCCGTGGCTTGAGACTCATGCCAGGCATGTGCACGTGTGTGCCCATGATCCTGGGAGGAGACTGGAGGAGAGACCATCCCACCTGAGCGGTGATTTCTCACCTTCCCTCTCACTACTTACCTCCCCACACACACACCCTGCCCACCATGAGCGCACAAGCCCTAAGGAAAGAAACCTCTACCACAAAAAAAGGAGACAGCTGCATGTTTCAGAAGACATCATTTCCGGTCTCAGCTCCGTCATTATTATAGTGACCTTACCTCAGTTACTTAACCCAACTCTCAGATTTCCCATCTGTAAAACTTGAGTCATTCATTTTTTTAAAAAAGAATCAAAGAAAAATCTGAGTGCCAGGCTCTGGGAGGTTATAGTAATGATCAAGAGAGACACAGGCCTGCTCATGCAGCTCAGAGATCAGATGAAGGCCAGTCGGTGGCATGGTGGTGAAGGTGGCCGGACCCCACATGCCAGGTGCTTGTGTTTGCACACCTCAAATCCCAGCAGGAGAATGGAGAAGAAAGGATTGCAGGCATCCCAACCCTCTTGGAGGGTGCTTTCTCACTTTCCCTCTCTCTCTGGCAAACACATACACCCCATATCGAATTACAAAAGAAAGAAAAAAAGAAGGATATCAGAAAAGACCTATATTGCAGCGATGCCCTAAGGTACAGAATTCAAAGACAGTGATTTTAACCTGATTCCAGTTTTGCTAAATCCAACAATGTCAAAAAATTAACCACTTTACTGTTTTTGGGGTATGCTGTTTTGTAATTTGTACATACGCTAGGTGGAGAGACACAGAGAAACAGAGGGAGAGTGAAAAAGCACTCCCCTCTGGATGGTCAGGCTGCAATCCCTTCTCCATCTCTCCCTCCTGGGAGCACACACATGTGCCCAGCGTGCTTCTCAAGCCCCAGGTCCAGACAGAAACCACGCTGTCTTCCATGTGAAATCCAGATGCCTTAACCTCCGCCATTGGCTGGCCCAATTTTGCTGTTATTTTGAAAAGCCTCAGAGGGTATTTTAATGAAACCCAGCCAACTTCTCAGTGTCCTCCCCCAGCTTCCCTGCAAAGGTGGACTAGGGTTATCGGTTCTGGGGTCATTGGACAAGAAAGCAGCAGACCTGTGAGGTCTCTAGCCAAGGTCTCTGCAGGCCTGGGACATCAGAAAGCCACCAGGCTGCAGTGTGGGCCCCTGGGTTCACCAGCTCCGTTGTGCGGAGAGACTCCAAGTCACCAGCCGCCCTGATCTGTAAAGGGCAGCTCTCCCCTGCGGCCTTGAAAAAGGGATGGAGATACTCATCATCGGGCTGGTCCTGGCTCTGGGAGGCCAAACTATGGTACGAAGGACCAGTGAGGATTCTGTTAAGGGTTCCACGCTCAGCCCTCAAGCTGCAGCCCTAACCCAGAGTGACCGCGGCCCCTGGTTCTGTATCGGCGAAGCGGCACTGGGTAAGCCACCTGTCACCAGAGTGACCGCCTCGCCGTCGAGGGGAGCGCGAGGATCGCCTCTCAGACCGCCCTGCGGAGCCTCTGGGCTGATGGGAGCACGCGGAGCCCGCCAGGGCCAGGGGTCACTGCACCCGGGGCGCGAAGGATGGGCGCGCGCTGCGGGCCACGTGACGGTGGCGGGGCCGCGCGCCAGCCTCGCGGGGCGCGC
>NW_006159706.1:2175347-2180925 GCF_000334495.1 Tupaia belangeri chinensis | reverse complement strand
CGTCTGGGAAAGACCGGGACTCTGGAGGCTCGAGGGGCGTCCCGGGGAGGGGGCCTCTGAGTGCTTTCTGGGGTAGGGGGCGCTGCCCTGTTCTAAGGGGAGGGGGCTTGGAGGCGCTGAACCGACCCCACTCTGATAGGGGGAGAGGCATCCGAGGGCACGCATGGGCACCCTTGAGGGGAGGACGAGGCAGAATTAGTATTCTTGGAGAAGGGGCAGTGAAGTACCCTTTCGGTGTGGGAGGATGCTTTGGGTCCCCCCTGGGGAGGAGGCTGGTGGGGAGTTTGGGCGAGAAGAGCAGAGCCGGGGTGGGGGCAAGGCTTGGGGCCTTTGCCTGCCTGCGAGGAATGAGGGGGCCTGGCACTGCCGCCCTGCAGCGGTTGGGAGTGCCCCATGAGTTCTCTTGGCCCCACTGTGTGCTCTGGGCCTTTGTTCCCCTGGGAACAGCTGCTGCGGGTACCTCTCCCTGAGACCCGCCCCTGCCTTCTCCCTTCTGTCTAGTCCCTCCTAGGACGGGCCTCCTCTCTCCGTATTTGCCTCATCGTACACCCTCCACTGGTCTCCCATCCGCTGGACCTGCCTTGGGTTGAGGGAGCCCATCTTGGGAAGGAGAGGAGGGGCCAGTCAACGAGAATGGCAGGGGGTGGAGGAGAGGGGAAATCAGTGAGCGCTCAGTCTCTTCCTCTGTTTGTGAAGTCATTGAAGGGCCAGCCGCCTGGCTGGTCCCCAGCTCTCTCCCTGGAGATCCCAGGCCTTCACAGCAGGAAGGAACCAGCATTGTTTATGACTTGGCCAGAGCCCTCTCCTGCTCTCGCTCCTCCCTGCCAAGGCCTGGGTGGGGCCCCCAGGCCCCGACTCCCCCTTTGTCAGTCCACACCATCCACCTCTCTCTGGCCCTCTCAGTTCGGCTTATGACCAAGTGCGCAAGACTCGCGTGGCCATCAAGAAGATCAGCCCCTTTGAGCATCAGACCTACTGCCAGCGCACGCTGCGGGAGATCCAGATCTTGCTGCGCTTCCGCCATGAGAACGTCATCGGCATCCGAGACATTCTCCGGGCGCCCACCCTGGAAGCCATGAGGGATGTGTATCCTTCGCCTTGGCCAGATGCCTGGCCTGCCATGGCCTCAGAACTGGGCTGAGGAATGTGGGCTTTCTTTCTGTTTCCATCTTCCCTACCACTGTCTGCAGCAAATCCAGTAAAAGAAACTTCCCATCAGAGGAAGGGCTACGGGGTGGAAGAGGACTGGGGCCTGCCCGCTGCAGCCCAGCAGTATGGCCTTGGGCAAGTCAGTTCTCTGCACTCTGCCCGGGGCGGGCCTCTGCTGGGCAAGACGGTCTCTATGGGAGCTTTGTCTTCTGACATCTGCAGTTCTGCGGTGTGATCCTGCCTCTGCCCACAGTCAGTTCTTGTTTAACAGACTAGTGATTCTTTCCTTTCTGGGTCCCCCAGAGGGGGGAAGAAAACGGCCTTTTCTTGAGGGCCTACTATGGGTCAGGTGCCAAGCATGCCAAGTGCTTTGATATTTCTTATTCTACGTCTCAGCTGCCCTATGAGATGAGCCTCATCAGATCCATTTCAAAGATGAGGAAACTGAGTACCAGGAAGCCTACAAATCAAGTGTTTCTCTTGCTGCTTTCTCCCCTCCCCCGAGTGGGAATGCGTCCTTTCTCTGGCACTTCCTGCTCAGAGAGCTCCACCCTAATCACCTGTGGACTTGCACCTTGCCCGGGGAGGGACAGCCTGGCCTTTGTTGCCCTCCCCTGATAGGGCTTTCCTGGTTCGTTTCCACTTCCTGCCTGGCTCTGCTGTTAGCGGCTTTTAACACCCATCACCTCTACTCCACCCCCACCCCACCAGTCCCAGGCCTCCACCCAAGAGTAGAGATCTGTACTGCAGTGCCCCACGCTGTGGGCAGGGTATCTGCACACTCACTCCCACCGCGCTGTGTGACCTGAAGCAAGTCACTGCATCTCCCTGGGCCTCCCCGTGTATAACAGTGGGTTTGGCCCATGCGTTTCTCCAAAGACCCTTCTAAGGCTAATTCTAAAAGACAGTCCTGATATTCTTCCTGAGACAAGCCAAATGGCATTTATTTATTTCTGTGCGTATAGTATGTATGTTTAGTCTTTGTTTTATCTTCAAATGTAAAAGGACTTTTACTCCATCTTCTGATATATAGCCAAGCCCTCTTGTTTGAGTAGGAACCTGCTGTTGGGAGTGTCTCGTTTTTCTTGCACAAACCATTCCCAGAAGGCAGGCATTTCTTTTTCAGCAAACATTTATTACATACCAGATGGTGTTCATACACCATCTCCTGTAACCCCCTCAACAGCCACGCGGCTCCCGCGTTGTTATGAACAGTAATCGTTCATGTTTGTTGAGTGCTTACAAGGAGCCAAGCACCTTGCTTTACAAGTGCCATCTCATCCCATCTTCTTACCCACTAACGAGCAACTATTTTCCCTACTTTCCAGAAGAAACTGAGGACAGGCAGGTTGAGATCACACTCGGCGAGTTGTGGAGTAGGGATTTCAGGCAGCAGAGGTTAACTCCAGAGCTGCTGCTCTTACCCGGGACCTTCTCCTGCCTCTCCCAGTTTATCATTTGCCCCATTTCTCAGGTAGGGAAACCGAGGGCACAGAACAGAAGCGCCATGCTCGGGGTCGCCTGCTGAGATGTGACAGAGGCTCTAAGACCTGTGCTGAGAACAGCCTGTGCCCACCTGGTGATGGGGTTGGCAGATCTTTTGAGTTCTAGGGGTCGCAGCTGAAGGGGATGTGCAGTCTGGTTGCCAGAGCCTGGTTTCCTTAACCAAGTGCCTCCCACTGCCCCCCACCGGGGGCGTCTGGAGCCATCCTCAGCTACATCGTGCAGGACCTGATGGAGACAGATCTGTACAAGTTGCTCAAAAGCCAGCAGCTGAGCAATGACCACATTTGCTACTTCCTCTACCAGATCCTGCGTGGCCTCAAGTATATCCACTCTGCCAATGTGCTCCACCGGGACCTAAAGCCCTCCAACCTGCTCATCAATACCACCTGCGACCTTAAGGTCAGAGGGTTGGGCACCTGTCCCCTACTCCACTGGAGTCTGAAGTGGCCAGTGGGAGCCCTGGGCAGGAGAGCATCGCCAAGAGGGGAACAGCATAGGCCATGGCGGTGCAACCGCCCGGGCTGCAGAAGCCCTGCACACTGAACTTCGCTTTCTGGGTTTAACTCCAGATCTGTGATTTTGGCCTGGCCCGGATCGCTGATCCCGAGCACGACCACACTGGCTTTCTGACAGAGTATGTGGCTACACGCTGGTACCGGGCCCCCGAGATCATGCTGAACTCTAAGGTAGGAGACCTCCCCACCTCTGAAGGCAAGGAAGCAGGTACCAAGAAGCCCTGGTACTCCCCTAAACCAGGCACTGACCCCCTCCATGAAGTGACTTAGGAAGCCTACCCTCTGGGCCTTGGATTCTGGACACTGGCTCCCCCAGACCTAGGCTGGAAGCCGTTTGGCCTAGAATCAGGACTGTGCTGAGGCTGGCAGGGATCCACCGCTTTCCCCTCCTCTCCAGGGCTACACCAAGTCCATCGACATCTGGTCCGTGGGCTGCATCCTGGCCGAGATGCTCTCCAACCGGCCCATCTTCCCTGGCAAGCACTACCTGGACCAGCTCAACCACATTCTGGGTGAGAGGGGCCTGGCCAGCTGAGGGAAGGGAGCTCGTTAGCTTGGCAGAGGTAAGATTTCTTCAAGGTCCAGGTCAGGGATGCCACCCCGCATGGAGCCCCTGCAGCAGCTCATAGTTTTCAATGAGGTGTAGATACTGGGCCCATTTGATGGACAGGAAAAGCAAGGGCTATGAGCCGGGAGGTGACGCTGGGAGGTTGCTCGGCTGGGGGCTCTTGTACTTGTCACCTTGCCTGTTTTGTTCCTAGAAAGAGGAAAGCTCTCACCAAGTCACCTGCTTCACCCACAGGCATCCTGGGCTCTCCGTCCCAGGAGGACCTGAACTGTATCATCAATATGAAGGCCCGGAACTACCTACAGTCTCTGCCCTCCAAAACCAAGGTGGCCTGGGCTAAGCTGTTTCCCAAGTCGGACTCCAAAGGTAAGAGGGACCAAGGGGCTGGTTGGGACAGAAACTGGGGGCAGAGAAGGGTGTCTGATCCCAACAGCTGCTTGGCCAGGCAGTCCCTGGGCACCGGAAGCAGCGATGCTCTGGGGAGTTCCTCCAGCTTTTCCTCTGACCCCTAGCCCTTGCTCTTCCTTCCCAGCACTTGACCTGCTGGACCGGATGTTAACTTTTAACCCCAACAAACGGATCACCGTGGAGGAAGCACTGGCCCACCCTTACCTGGAGCAGTACTATGACCCAACGGATGAGGTGGGACAGCTACCAGCAGCAGGGCTGGCAGGGAGGCAGGGGGCGGTGTCCCCTAGGCCTGGCCTGAGCCTCTCTGCTCTGCCACCCCAGCCAGTGGCAGAGGAGCCCTTCACTTTCGACATGGAGCTGGATGATCTGCCCAAGGAGCGGCTGAAGGAGCTCATCTTCCAGGAGACAGCCCGCTTCCAGCCCGGGGCACTGGAGGCCCCCTAACCTGGGCAGATGTCCCTGTCCCCTGGGGCCCGGTGAGTGCTCTTCACTGTCCATGTCCAGACTCACCCTCCCCAGGGCACCCACCATGCCTGCTGTTGTCCTCAGCTTGCCTCACAGTTGTGACCCGTGTGTGTGGTGGCAACCAGAGGGCCAGTCCTCGTGGGCCTCCCTCTGTCCCCCACCCTGAATGCCTCCCGCCTATCAACACCCACCGTCTCCAGCCCAGAATTCCCCAGAGGTCAGCGAGGACCCCTGTCCTGCACCTATGGTTCAGACCAGGCCCTGGCTCTCCCAGCATGGGCAGAGAGGCAGGTGGGGCCATGACTGCTTTGGGAGGAGCCCAGCAGTGCTCGCCTGACCCAGTTACCAGTCTCACACCTGCTGCTCAGGTCAGCGGCTTGCACACCTGGAGGGACCCTGCCAGGCCTACTCCCACCCACACTGCACTCCTTGCCGCCTCCAATCTCTTCCTGACTTTGACCAGCTGTGGCCCAGTAGGAAGAAGGCAGACACTGCTCGTCTCCAATCTCAGCTGTCACTTAATACGAGCTACATGACATTGTGCAAGACACCGCGCCTCTCCACACCTCAGCTACCTGGGGACAGTTCTAATGCAGAGGCAAACGCTGGAGGACTCCTAAGCGATGTTCTAAGTTCACACGTATTCATTCACTTTTTTAGCAGTACTAGGACTTTGAGCTAGGTACGACCACTTGCCCCATGTACAGATGAGAAAGCCAAGACCATCCTCCCCATCTCCCCAGCCGTGAGGACGAAGTGGAAGACCCTGGGTCTGTGCTCCATCAGGTCCCCTCAGGAGAGCTAATTGTGCCTTTCCTGCCACCTTTTCGTTTAGGCCTTGCCTCCTGCCTGCCTCCTCCCTGCCTGACTGTTAGAAAATGGACACTGTGCCAGCCCAGACCCTGGCCGCCCAGACCTGGGCAGAGGGCTGGCCTGACCACCTTCTCTCACTTGGCCAGGTCTT
>NW_006159706.1:2174682-2175316 GCF_000334495.1 Tupaia belangeri chinensis | reverse complement strand
TCTTCCGGCGGAGACAGGCCAAGGCTCCCTGCCCTCCTCCCCACTCCTTGGAGCCTAAACACTCAGGTGGCCCCAAGGCGAAGCTCCTGTTACCACTGTCCTCACCTCCCTTCACCCACCCCTCACCGTCCCAATCTCTGGCAGTTCTGGAAAGGAAAAGCTCTGGCTGCCCCTGATCGAGGGGCAAGGGTAGGGGCGGGGCACTGAGTAGAGACTCAGGGCAAGCCCTGCCCTCTCCCCTCATTACAACCCCACCCGTTTTCCCTGAAGCAACATTCCTAAGTCTCAAGGGCTAGCATCCCTGAGGAGCAGGGCCCAAGCCTCAGCCCCCACCCCCCTCAAAGCTGCCACATTTAACGCCCTTGCTGCTTCTGTGTGTGTGGGTGAGCGGAAGTGGAGGTGGGGTGCGCGGAGAGCGGCGCCCCTGCCCACTCCCTGTGCCTGTATCTAATATATAAATATAGAGACGTGGATATGGATGGCCTCGGTCTGTCTGTTCGCCGATTCCCCACCCTAACCAGGGCTGCTTTGAGACCGACTCCTGCAGCCTGGCTGCCTTCCAGCTGTGGTTTTATGGACCTCGCTGACCTTTGGCTCCCAGCAGGCCAGGGGAGAGGGTGCGGGGGGAGAAGGG
>NW_006159706.1:2168495-2173774 GCF_000334495.1 Tupaia belangeri chinensis | reverse complement strand
CCTCCTTAGTCACTGCCTTCCCCTTCCAGTGGCTTCCTATCTAACTAGCTAAGGGCGATTCCGGGTGACTCAGGGGCATCTTCCACACCCCCGGGTTCTCTGGAAATGGCAAGGGGCGGGTGTGTTGTATACCCCAGATCTAAGCACCAGGGGAGTTGGGGGCTGAGGTCAGGGAGGTCATGACAGACCTGGCTGGGATGGCACTTGATTCTCCCGACATGGCCAGGGACACAGGGGTGCCGGGGTCCCTGAAGGATCTGAGGATGTGAGGGCCAGGCTGCCTGCCTCTCCTTCTGCATCTGTCCCAGCCCCACTGAGCCCTGCAGCCTGGCCACCTGCCAGGAGCAGGCTCAGCAGGTCCCAGGGGCGTGGTGGTGGCCAGTGGCAAGCCAGCCTCCACCGGCTAGGCAGGCTGCGAGGCAGCGCAGTCCATCACTGGCTGAGCGGGTGGCGGCAGAGGCGCAACCGCAGCCGCACAGAGTGGGAGCACCATGCTGTCCTACGTCCTCCCCGCCCTGGGCGGCTACGCCATACTCTCCATCTTCTTCCTCCGCCGGCCTCGCCTGCTGCACACGCCCCGGGCTCCAGCCTTCCGTCTCCGCCTGGGGGCCCACCGAGGAGGTAAGCTGGGAGGGGTGAGGAGCAGGACAGGTGCCATGGCGGACCGCAGTGAGGGCGGGAGGCCGGAAGCTGGGCAAGCACCGGGGAGGAATGTGAGGTGGCAGGGCAGGGCAGGGCATGGGAAGATAAGGCTGGACGGACCAGGGCTCCCAGGGGAGATGAGGCATCTGGTGGGAGGGAGGTCAGCGAGAGGGTGTGGGTGCTAAGGTTGGGCCAGGACCTGAGACCCCAGGCCTCAGGGACCCACCCCAGCTGCCCCATGCAGGATCTGGAGAGCGGCTGGAGAACACCATGGAAGCCTTGGAGAAGTGAGTGCGCCCGGGAAGGTTGTGCTGGCTCTGCACTGCATGGCTCTGAGGGGTGCTTTCTGATCTGGGGGAATGGAGTGCCCTGGAGTGCAGGTGGCCCCAGGGCCCCCCAGGCCTCCCTGGCACCATGCAGTCTGGCCCATGCTTGTCCCCTACCCCCACTGACCTTCGCTCCCACAGCTCCGTGGCCCAGCGATCCGACCTCCTGGAGCTCGACTGCCAGCTGACGCGGGACGGCGTGGTGGTGGTGTCCCATGATGAGAACTTGTGCCGCCAGTCTGGCCTGAACAGGGATGTGAGCAGCCTGGACTTTCAGGTAGGCCTTGCCCCAAGCCTCTCCCCCACCCCAAAGTCACTGTTCCTCCTGGTGACGTAATTCCCACTCTCTCCAGGACCTGCCCCTCTACAAGGAGGAGCTGGTGGTGTACTTCTCACCAGGTGAGAGCCCTGTGAGCCCTGGGGCCCCTTCCCACCCCACCCCACCCCACCCTGCCCTTGCTTCTCTGAGCCTCTGCCCACGCCCCCACCCCAGGCCACTTCGCTCACGGGAAGGACCGCCGCATGGTGAGCCTGGAGGATGTGTTCCAGAGGTTCCCCAAGACACCCGTGAGTGTGGAGATCAAAGAGGAAAATGAAGAGCTCATTCACAAGGAGGTCCAGGTCTGGGCAGGGCTCTCCCCTCACCGCTGCCTCTTCCTCCCAGGTAGCAGACCTGGTGAGGCACTTTGCCCGGAACGAGATCACCGTCTGGGCCTCAGAGAAGAACTCCGTCATGAAGAAATGCAAGGCGGCTGTGAGTGCACCCACCTGAGGGGCCTAGACTGGCAGGCTGTGGGAGGGTCTCGAGGCACTGGCCTCTGGAGCAGGATGGGATCTGAGCAGATCGGGGAGTCGGTAGTGTGAGCCAAGGCAGGGTGGTGGCAGAGAGGAGGATGAGGCCCTCCAGTGCTGGGCCAGATGAGACTAACCTGTAGGCAGTAGAGCCTCCGAATTGTCCCAGTCTGCCCCCTGCAGCCCACTCCTCCTCAACAGCTTCTCCAAGAGCAGGCTGATCCCTTCTCACTCTCCCTTTGCCCCCAGAACCCCGATATGCCACGGTCATTCACGATAAGCCGCGGATTCTGGGTGCTGCTGCTCTATTACCTGGGGCTGCTGCCCTTCATCCCCATCTCTGAGCGGTTCCTCCTGTGCTTCCTGCCCACCATCATCAACAGGTACCAGAGGGGGGGCAAGACTCCAGAAAACCACCCCCCACACTTCAAGCCCCACTGCCCAGGGTCCCCTGTGGCAGAGGAGCTCGGTCTTTCCAGCACCTTTGTTACCTTTGAAGACAATGCCACGATCCTTTGAAGACAGTGGTTATGTCTTCAAAGACAGTAAGAGACAGAAAGACAAGAGTGGTGAGAAATCACCCTGAGGCCGGCAGGTGGCTTGGTGATTAAGGTGTTGGACTCCCACATGGCCGACCGTGGTTCAAGACCTGGACCTGGTGGCTTGAAAATCACGTCACACATGTGTGCATGAGTGCCCAAAATCCCAGGAGGAGAAGGGATTGTGGTGTGGCCATCTGCCCTGGGGGTGGGGGGGATTTCTCACTTTCCCTCTCTCTTTCTTTGTCTCTTCCTGGCAAACACATGCACCCCATGGCAAAATAAATAAATAAATAAATAAATAAATAAATAAATAAGAAAGCAAGCAAGCAAGCAGGGCTGGCAGGAGGCATGATGGTTAAGGTGCTGGACTCCCACATGGCTGACTATGGTTCAAGTCCCAGACCTGGCAGCTTACTTTCTCACTTTCCCTTTGTCTCTGGTCAAATTAAAAAATAATAGTAATTAATGAAATTAAATCATTCTTAAAAAAAAGAAAAGAAAAAGCAAGCAAGCAAGCTACTGACCACCCTCCAGGGGAGATAACTATGCTGCAATCTCTTCTTTTCTGTGCTCCTCTTGGGATTTAGGGCATGCACACAGAGTTCAGGACTCAGACCACGTAGGCAGTTGTGCATCCAGCTGCTTTAACCGCCTTGCCACCTGATTGCCCTTCACGTCTAGGGTTCTTACCCAGCATTCATGAGTACCAAGGAGGCTATGAACCCCTGGAATTAATGCGAATGTGCCCTGATGTGGAGTTTTAGGAGAAAGGGTTCATTTATGTATCTAAGCGTATCCTAGGATGTACATCCTAGAATGTGCTTGTTGAATGCCTCCTCTGTTCCAGGTGTAGTGTACTAGCAAATAAGACCCACAGGGGTAAGGAACCAGCAGTTAGAGTAATGGCTATGTCGCTGGACTCCCACGTAGTTGACCGCGCCTTGCTTCTCTGATCTTCTGCCCACGCCCCCACCCCAGGCCACTTCGCTCACGGGAAGGACCGCCGCATGGTGAGCCTGGAGGATGTGTTCCAGAGGTTCCCCAAGACACCCGTGAGTGTGGAGATCAAAGAGGAAAATGAAGAGCTCATTCACAAGGTCAGCTGCCGGCAGGCTGGGCCAGGTCCAGGGCTGGGCAGGGCTCTCCCCTCACCGCTGCCTCTTCCTCCCAGGTAGCAGACCTGGTGAGGCACTTTGCCCGGAACGAGATCACCGTCTGGGCCTCAGAGAAGAACTCCGTCATGAAGAAATGCAAGGCGGCTGTGAGTGCACCCACCTGAGGGGCCTAGACTGGCAGGCTGTGGGAGGGTCTCGAGGCACTGGCCTCTGGAGCAGGATGGGATCTGAGCAGATCGGGGAGTCGGTAGTGTGAGCCAAGGCAGGGTGGTGGCAGAGAGGAGGATGAGGCCCTCCAGTGCTGGGCCAGATGAGACTAACCTGTAGGCAGTAGAGCCTCCGAATTGTCCCAGTCTGCCCCCTGCAGCCCACTCCTCCTCAACAGCTTCTCCAAGAGCAGGCTGATCCCTTCTCACTCTCCCTTTGCCCCCAGAACCCCGATATGCCACGGTCATTCACGATAAGCCGCGGATTCTGGGTGCTGCTGCTCTATTACCTGGGGCTGCTGCCCTTCATCCCCATCTCTGAGCGGTTCCTCCTGTGCTTCCTGCCCACCATCATCAACAGGTACCAGAGGGGGGGCAAGACTCCAGAAAACCACCCCCCACACTTCAAGCCCCACTGCCCAGGGTCCCCTGTGGCAGAGGAGCTCGGTCTTTCCAGCACCTTTGTTACCTTTGAAGACAATGCCACGATCCTTTGAAGACAGTGGTTATGTCTTCAAAGACAGTAAGAGACAGAAAGACAAGAGTGGTGAGAAATCACCCTGAGGCCGGCAGGTGGCTTGGTGATTAAGGTGTTGGACTCCCACATGGCCGACCGTGGTTCAAGACCTGGACCTGGTGGCTTGAAAATCACGTCACACATGTGTGCATGAGTGCCCAAAATCCCAGGAGGAGAAGGGATTGTGGTGTGGCCATCTGCCCTGGGGGTGGGGGGGATTTCTCACTTTCCCTCTCTCTTTCTTTGTCTCTTCCTGGCAAACACATGCACCCCATGGCAAAATAAATAAATAAATAAATAAATAAATAAATAAGAAAGCAAGCAAGCAAGCAGGGCTGGCAGGAGGCATGATGGTTAAGGTGCTGGACTCCCACATGGCTGACTATGGTTCAAGTCCCAGACCTGGCAGCTTACTTTCTCACTTTCCCTTTGTCTCTGGTCAAATTAAAAAATAATAGTAATTAATGAAATTAAATCATTCTTAAAAAAAAGAAAAGAAAAAGCAAGCAAGCAAGCTACTGACCACCCTCCAGGGGAGATAACTATGCTGCAATCTCTTCTTTTCTGTGCTCCTCTTGGGATTTAGGGCATGCACACAGAGTTCAGGACTCAGACCACGTAGGCAGTTGTGCATCCAGCTGCTTTAACCGCCTTGCCACCTGATTGCCCTTCACGTCTAGGGTTCTTACCCAGCATTCATGAGTACCAAGGAGGCTATGAACCCCTGGAATTAATGCGAATGTGCCCTGATGTGGAGTTTTAGGAGAAAGGGTTCATTTATGTATCTAAGCGTATCCTAGGATGTACATCCTAGAATGTGCTTGTTGAATGCCTCCTCTGTTCCAGGTGTAGTGTACTAGCAAATAAGACCCACAGGGGTAAGGAACCAGCAGTTAGAGTAATGGCTATGTCGCTGGACTCCCACGTAGTTGACCGCGGTTCGCGTCCCGGACCCGGTGGCTTAAAACTCACACCGGGCGCATGTGCGTGCATGCCCAAGATCCTGAGAGGAGAATGGAGGAGAAGGGATTGTGGCGTGACCATCCCCTCTGGGGGGTGATTTCTCTCACTTTCTGTCTCTCTGTCTCTGTCTGTCTGTCTGGCGAGCGCACGTGCCCTATAGCGAAAACCTCTTAAAA
>NW_006159706.1:2162730-2167586 GCF_000334495.1 Tupaia belangeri chinensis | reverse complement strand
GTGCCAATGAGAGAAACCTCTTAAAAAAAAAAAAAAAAAAAAAAAAAAGACCCACAGGGGTAGGGTAAGGGCCTCGGGGAGTGTACAGTCTGACTGGGAAGACAGACACAGACAGTTTTTAACATAGCATGGCTCCACCAGACTGGGCTCTCCCAGGTTCTCAGAAGCGAAAAGCCTCAAGGGAGACAAGGGTTAACAAAGTTACAGCAGATTAATATTTACAATAAAGTATCAGGAATATGGATACTTTCCTAGCTGTCAGGACTTTGTTTTCTGACAATCCTGGTGGTCCCCAATACTTTCTGTTTCTCTCTGTTATTCCAGGGGAAGCTCCCAGCCCCCACCACCTCTTGCTACAAAGAGATTATCATTCTACAAAATTTGGTGTAACTTTTTTCTACAAGATCTGTGGTGTTTTCACATCTTGCAGCTTATTTGGCCTTTCCCTTGTAGCACCTCCTGGAGGTATAGGAATCAGGGCCACCACTGGTACCCAGGTTCAGAGAGGTTTTGCAGTTTGCCCAAGGTCACCCAGTTGGAAGTTCAGAGCTCAGGCCTGCCCTGGCACAATAAAGGGCCTCTAAAGTCACCCCTGGAGAGGGATAATTTGGGGACATCGCTGCTCCATTAAGCACTGTCTGAGCTCAACAAGCCGGTCAGGTTCTACCCAGTAGGACCTCCAGGCTCGGTGTCCAGCTTTGGAATCCAGCTAGCCCTGACCCCGGCCCCAGCGCCTCCACTGACTTGCTTTGCAGCTTACGCGAGGCACTTGGGCTATCGAAGCCTGTTTCCTGGCCTGTGAAATGGTGCACGCGAGGCCGCCCAGAGCGTGGGCTCAAGGGAGTCAGAGTAGGATCTCGCTGAACAGAGGGTGAATTGCTCATCTATGAACCGCAGAGGTTCTTCAGGGGCCAGGGAGTCACTGCCACCCCACCCTGTCCTTGTGACAGGGAGACCCCAAGGCTGACCCTCACCTCCCTTCTCTCCTCAGGACCTACTTCCCATTTTCCTGCTCTTGGCTGAATCAGCTGGCGGCTGTGGTTTCAAAATGGTGAGGCGGGAGAGGAGGCGGGGTGCAGTCTCCCCATAAAGACTCGCACTGCCCCTGTTCTTTGTCCCCCCTTCTCATCACTGCCTTTGCCCCCCACCATTCCCCCTTGCCCAGGGTCATCATGAGGAAAAGTCTGATCCGACACCTGGAGGAGCGAGGGGTGCAGGTGAGGTCTTGACTGCCACTCCCACAGCTGGTCAGGCCCTACCCAGGGCCTCCCACTGCACGGAGGTAGCTCCCAGAGGGGCCCTGAGCAGGGTTCCAACTACTGCTGCCAGCTAGCTGGGTCGCCTCACCTTCTGAGTCTCTGTTTATGTGTAAAACAGGGAGGGTGGTGTATTTAACCCTTCTGGATACAGAACTGTAAGGGCTCCAAAAATTACAATGATGATGAGGAATTGAACCAACCCATGGCCTGGCCCTGATGAGGACTCAGGGAAAGCCCAGGGGAGGGAGGAAGCCAGCCCAGCCCGCTCCTGCTTCTGTGGACATCAGCTTTCACAATTAGCCGGCCTTTGTCGAGAATGTTCCAGACACTGTCTGTGGTACTGGGGATGGGAGTTTGACCACCAAGGGCGACAGAGGGGCCAAGCAGCAGTGCAGGGATCGTACAGCCGGACCCAGGTTCGTTTCTTAGGGCCACCCTGTCAATGCTAAAGCTCTGGTGTGTGCTGTGACTCAGGTCTGAGACTGGGGTAGATGGCAGCCTGAAGACCCTGTCGGGGAACCTCTTTCTGTCTCTCTCTTTCTTCCTCTGACCTTCTCTCATGGAAAAAATAAACAAGAAACATTAAAAAAAAAAAAAAAAAAAGGCAGAGGGAAGAAATGCAGCAAGCCACGGCGAGGACAGTGAGTAGACAGGAAATGGACTGTTCCTGTGGTCAGTGGGGTCAGAGGCCTGCTGCATGCAGTGAGGTGGGAGCCATATGAAGGACGGGAGGAGGGTGCTCTCGGGGAGGAAGGAGGAGGAGCGGCTACAGCCTGGAGTCAGTGGCCAAGAGGAGCTCAAGGAGCAGCAGAGCAGAGGCAGGCAGGCCCGTGGGCCCAGTCAGGAGTGTGGACTGCAGCCCAATGGGAAGAGAAGCGTCTGAGGATCTTGAGTAGGGGAGACACTGGATCCTGCTGAGGGTCCATGGGTCACACGGGCCGCCCAAGTGGAGAAGAGGTTGGGGGGGCCCATGTGGGTGGAAAGGTTAACTCACAAAGAGAGGCCAGTACTTGGCTGCCGACTGGATGTGGGGCCAGGGAGGCACGGGGATGACAGAGCCCTTTCAGAGCAGGTCTCTCACTCCTTGGAGCTCACCATAGCTCTGTGGGGTTGGACCACAACCCTCAGTTGTCAGATTGGCATCGAGAGGTGCAATGACTCGTCTGGATAGAATACCATCTCCACCTGCCTCTGCCGACAGGAGAACACTGGGCAAGGCAGGACTTGGGGCTGGTGGAGAGGGTTGGGGTCTGGTAAATGCTCACCACGGGCTCTCTGGGAGGAGCAAAAAAGTCACAGTGTAAGCGTTAATTTTCCTGGTTTAAATACTCTCATTGGCTGACTGTTCAAATCCTGACCCTGGTGGCTTGAAAAACATGCCAGGTGCACATGTGTGGGTGTTCAAAATCTTGACCCGATGGGGAAATGGAGGAGGGGTTGCGGCATGACCAGGCCTGGTTGGGAGGTGCTTTCTCCCTGTCCCTCTCTCTGTGTGTCTCCCTGGTAAGCACATACACCCTCTGGCAATTTTTATAAATAAAAATAAATAAATACTCCTACCTTGGTCAGTCTCAGGTCACCAGCACACAGTCACTGTGTGCAGAGCTGGGAGATGCGTGGCAGCTCACCATTATGTGGCACCCCCGCTTAGAGTCAGCAGACATAAGTGACCTCGGGAACACAGGGAGTAGTAAAAGCTAGTCAAATAATTAGTAAGTGACATGCTTCTATAAGAATGATTTATTTTATTTTATTCATTCTTATTATTTTTTCATTTGACTAGAGAGAGAAAGGGAAAGTAAGAAAGCTAGCCACCTGGTCCAGGACTTGAACTACAGCCGGCCACATGAGAGTCCAGAGCCTTAACCAGGACATCACCTATTGGAACCAGGAAGTGACTAGTTTTGAGTAGTACTGTTTTCTTTCTTCTTCTTCCGTGAGTGAGAGGGACAGCACCCCCACAGGGTCCTGACGCTGGGATCCACGCCAGCCTCAGCAGCCCTCCATTATGGGCACACATGTGCCCGGCATGCTCAGGGTCTCGACGTGAACCTGGAAACTTCTCATGTGGTTCAGCCTCACAGGCGGTCTCCTTTCCCTCTGGCCCCATGTAATTTAATTTTTAATAATAACTGTGTTTAATAACCCGTTTGCAAAATTCCTGAAAGTTTAACAACCAGTTCCAGCACACCACTTGCTGGGAGGTCTCCCTATAGGAGAAGGGGGTGCGCCCACCACGTGGATGTGAGAGCGAGGTCCAGGTAAAGTTGTGTGGAAACTACAAGTCCCTCTCTCCCTGTCAGGTGGTATTCTGGTGCCTCAATGAAGAGTCGGATTTTGAAGTGGCTTTTAACCTGGGAGCCACTGGCGTCCTAACTGATTACCCCACAGCCCTGAGGCGCTACCTGGACAACCATGGACCAACTGTCCGGGCCTCCTAAGCCCAGAGACCCTCACCTTCTTCCCTGTTTATCTTCCCCCAAAATAAATACTTTCTTTTCAGTCCCATCGTTGTGTTTGGGGTAAGGGGTGGGAGAATGGGTCCTGGAAGATTGTAAAGATGGCGGCTTAGGGCAGAAGATGCTGGCTGGGGGGCCAGAGCCTGGGCTCAAACCAGCCTGACCCACTGGTTTCACTACATTCCAGACCAGAGTTACCACACCCTGGGCCAGCCTGGTCTCCACTGTCCTCAGGAATGTCCCGTGCAGGGCCAACCCAGGTGTCCTGGGCCTGAGAGTCTCTGAGAGCCACAGATAATTATTCTATTCTCTTGAGGCTGTTAAGAGTCCCAGGGACACAGCAGAGGCCTTGACTTGCCCCACCCCCTTCACTCCCCCACCGGTCTCTATGGGGCTACAGGGATGGGACAGCTGAATTCACAGAGCCCATGTCTGCCCCTGCCACACCAGCCTTCCATGCCCAGGTCTCCCCACACTCCTCAGCTGTCTCCAGCCCTGGTACCTTATTCACTTAATGATGTATTCATAAACATTTATGGAGTGCGCACTCTAGGCCAGGTTGGGCAATAGAGACATTGCTTGAAATGACAATCTAAGTATTGCAGACATGTGCTTAAGCAGACATTTTCCACTGCATTCAGACCTAACCCAGCCTGGAGACGAGGGGCATCAGAGGAGGCTGCCTGGAGGAAGTGAGGCTCAACGGCAGGGATTGGCTTGTTGGTCTAACGGGTGGGCACCGTTAGCTCTTCTCTTTTAGAAGAGTCTGCCCCTGGTGTTACGGCAAGGACCAAATGGACTCGACCAAACGGAGAACTCCAACTTTGTCTCTAATCCGCCGGATAACCTCAGGAGAGCTGCTAGACCTCTCCGGGCTTCAGTTCCCTGGTAAAATGGAGACAATAGGCGCAACTGCCTTATAGGATTGCTGCACAGATTAAGAGAATGGGGCACAGGCAGTGGGTAAACGCAGATAATTATGATGACTATTATTTCCGGAGGGTGTGCGCCCAAACACCATTCTCCTCCTACCTGTACACTGGGGCACGCATCTCACATCCTTGCCCTTTCAAGGGCCACGGGCGGCTAAATTAGGGGCCACCAGGCCGGGGATGCGGCGGGCCAGCAAGCTGGGGTT
>NW_006159706.1:2161573-2162452 GCF_000334495.1 Tupaia belangeri chinensis | reverse complement strand
CCCCGGCGCCCGCCCCCCGCCCCCGCGCCCCAGGTGAGCCCCGGGGTCTCAGGTAAGGCTCCGCGACGCAGGTAAGATCCCCTCCGCGTAGATAAGGCCTCAGCACCCCCAGGTAAGAGCCCCTTCCTTCCTAGGTGACCCTCCACCTTCAGTGAGGCCTCCTGTCTCATTCAGGTGAGGGACTCCTTCCCCAGGTGAACTCCCTGTACCTCAAGTGAAGCTCCACCTGCAGTCCAAATGAGGTCCTAAGGACCATTCCATTCCTAACCCCCTATGGTCCCCTTAGACTGGGACCTGACAGCCCAGTCACTCCAAAGCCCCTTACTCCAACTTCAGCTGCCAGGTCAGCAGGGGTGAGGCCGGAAGCAGGTGGGTGACTCACCTCGGGCTCCTCCTAGCCTCAGTTTCCCCATTGATGCAACCTGAGACCTCCTCACTGAGTCAAAACTGAGATGACTCTGGTCCCTGGAGAGGTTGCTGGCTCTGGGGAAC
This sequence comes from Tupaia belangeri chinensis, assembly GCF_000334495.1. NCBI lineage: Eukaryota > Metazoa > Chordata > Mammalia > Scandentia > Tupaiidae > Tupaia > Tupaia belangeri. Next base: position 2,161,960 of record NW_006159706.1, on the reverse strand, counting down.
GGAGGGAGCAGCCAAGTGTGACAGAGTCCCCATCGCTCTGGGCGTGCCTGCATGTGTGTGGCCTGGGTCCTGACAGCCCACCTACTCCCTCCCTGGCAGGCACTGGGCTCCCTCTGCTCCCCGTGGGCCGCTCCCCGCGTGGGGCCACTGCCCCCGGCCCCCGCCATGGTGCGGATTTCAAAGCCCAAGACGTTTCAGGCCTACTTGGATGACTGTCACCGGAGGTATAGCTGTGCCCACTGCCGCGCTCACCTGGCCAACCACGACGACCTCATCTCTAAGGTAACCGGGCCAGAGTTGGGGCTGGAATGGGGCGGGGAGGAGGCTAGAGGGGCTGCCTGGCAGCCCCCCACCCGTATACCTGACCCCACCTCTCCGCCTCCCCAC
>NW_006159706.1:2156084-2161505 GCF_000334495.1 Tupaia belangeri chinensis | reverse complement strand
CCCTGACCTCGGTTGTGACCTGTCTCAGCATCAAGCTGAGACTCTCAAAGCACCCTGGTTCAGGCAGGAAGCTGTGATCACCCTTCTCCTGGATGCTAAGGACAGACACAGTGGATACAAGCTTGAGGGGGGCTCTGTGATGGCGGGATCCTCCCTGGGACTGCCCCATGTCCCCACAGGGTGAACGTGGGCTGCGGGCCAGCCGAGGAGCGGGTGCTGCTGACAGGCCTCCATGCTGTCGCTGACATCCACTGCGAGAACTGCAAGACCACTTTGGGCTGGAAATATGTGAGTCAGCGACCTCTGACACCAGGCTAGCCTTTGAGCTGACCTCACATCACCTCCTCCTCATGAGCAGTCCTCTGCTAGCCTTTCAGAGTGCATAGGCCCAGCTCACACGGTCCATCTGTCCGACCTCTTCTCACATCTGCGGGGCTTTTAGAATTCCCCTCTTCATCCATCTTTCCCTCATTGACACTAGCCTCCCATTTCATAGAGGACGATATCATCGGAGTTACCATTTATGCAATGCTGGTGTGCCGTGCACTGCTAAGAGCTTGGCATAAATTATCTCATTTAATCATCACAACACTCATGCAGGTAGAATCATTTCATCTCCACTTTGCAGGCGACAGGGAAGCCCAGAGATGTTAGGTAACTTGTCCAAGATTACACAAATAGTAACAGAATAGGCACCGGAATCCAAATTTGTTTATGTTTTTGTTTTTCTTTCTCCAAACCCTTGGCCACCGACTTAGATTACCATTCAGAGGATCAGAGAAGTTGCCCCAGACACCACAGCAATATGGAGTATGGGCCTCCTTTTCCACTGGCCTCTGCCACTGCTGCTGTCCAGCGTCTGATTTCACTACCTTGAGTCTCATTTCCTTATCTGGCAGTGGAGAACAAAACCACCAGCCACCTCGCACTCAAGATTGTTACAGGGATCAGATTAGATGTAGCAAAGGAGGCTGCAAGTGACAGGATTCCTCAGGCATGACTTGGAGCTGAGGCTTTGGTGAGGTGGATGCCCCAGGTAGAAACTGCCAGCCAGCCCTGTCCTGAGTTCACCATTTTTCCTGCCATGGATTTACTGTGTGTCTTGAGCAGAAGGCTTGGCCTCTCTGGACCTCTAAAGAGGTGGCCTAGTCCAGAGATCAAAAATTAAAGTGCCTCCAAGGCCAAGCAGGTATTGTGGATTTTAAAAAGGGGCAACATAGACTGTGGGGACAGGGATGGAGAGCAGGCTGGAGCAAACCGAAATGAGCCTAACCTACTTGGCTTTTAAAGTTATTGTTATTATACTTTTTATTGTCCAAACAAAACATGTGCAGGCTAAAATGAGAGCCACTGGTTTGTAGCCCCTGGATTACGGAATCTTTTAGACCCTTCCATATCCTCTGTTGAAGCTGTCACTGCTACTTAAAAAGTGCCAGTGATTTAGTGCTCTACCTATCCCCTGCCTGTGAGAAACACAGCCCTGACATTTACCAGCTCTGTGTCTGTGGGCAAGTGGCTGGCTTCCCTGGGCCACAGTTTCCTCATACGTAATCCGGGACCAATCACGTCGCCTCCCCAGCCCTCTGCCTGTGCTAAGGCTCTTGCTGAATGCCTCTCCCCTCCTTTCAGGAACAGGCCTTTGAGAGCAGCCAGAAGTACAAAGAGGGGAAGTACATCATTGAACTCAACCACATGATCAAAGACAACGGCTGGGACTGACCCCTGCTCCTGACCCATGTGGCTCCAGCCCGGCCTGGCCGCCAGGGGGCGCCACTGGCTTCCCTCCGCCCGAAGGGAGCTCTGGACCCTCAGGGCCCCTGCAGAGGAAGGACCCAGCTCCTGTACATATATTTTATTGCATGCACTGTGACCTTGGGGGGAGATCAGAAGGGGGAAGACACCCCCACACCTCCTGCGATCTGGCTGGCTTGGATCTCGTTTTTAACCCCTTCCTTTCCCGCGTGCCCTATAGATATGGCCTGTGTGCTGCTCTTCCAGCCCCAGTGCACCACCTGCCCTGTGAACAACTCCTCCCAACGAGCCCCTCTTACCCCATGCGTGTCTGTTCCCCTCGTTCTGTAGCGTTTGTACATAATAAAACAATGGAGTGGAAACTGCCCCAGGCTCAAGTGGAATCCGGGAAGGGAGAACGCAAATGCAGATTCCTGCCCCTATAGACCTGTACGTTCTGAGCCCCAGAGGGGCGCCGGGTAGGCACGGCCATCCGAGTTGGAACTCTAGGGACCAAAACCGGGCTCACTGCGGGTGGAGATTTTCCAGCCCACTCCGGCTGCCTAGGCCTTGACCTCGGCTGATCTGCGTGGTCTCGGCGTTAGTGATCCGCCGTCGTCTTGGGGCAGCTCCTCCCGCAGGCGGGCGTGCCGCCGGCCTCGCCCGCTCGTCGTGACTACAACTTCCAGCGGCCCTAGCGCGGCCTCCGTGCATCCTCGGCCCTGGGCCTGCTGGGAAGTGTAGTTCCGCGGGTCCCCCAGCGCGGGCCCTTCTGGGAAACCCCGGCACCAGACGTCAGACAGTCGAGCTGTTCTCTAACTTCTGAGACTTGGCTGAGTGGAGGTTTTTCAGAATGAGAGCCAGGGAGGACTCCAGGGTTCGGGTCTCGGCTGGAGACTCCTGGAGGTCCCCAGTGCCCCTTGTAACCAGCTCAGGCCGCGTCCCGCCAGCCCGGCACTTTCCCTCCAGTTTTGCCTCCTCCCCTCCACGGCCGGTTCTCCAAGTGAAGGGAAGAGGGGAGCTCACCTGCCAGAAAGTCTGGGGTGCCAGGGCCTGCCTCAGTACTCCGGGCTCCATCCCAGGGCCTCGGCCCCGCCCCCTGTGGCTTATCCGTAGCCGGGGCTCCCCTGGTGGGAACGGGGACCAGCTGGCCGGAAGCGCCAAACTGCGTCCCTGTCCAAGCCCCGGGGATCAATCAGGCCGAGGAGTTAATTATGTAATGAGGGGGCAGGGGGTCGGAGCTAATGAAGCCGCCCAGAGCGGAGGGAGAGAGGGAGGGGAGGGTACCCAGGTATCCGGCCCCCTCTTGGACCCCTTGAGGCCCCAGGGGTCTCCAACCCAGCCCAACTCCAGGGCCCCAAAGAGGGAGGGGCTGTGATCCTGGGTCTGGAAGGGGCTGAGCTGTGAGCTATAAAGGGGGCATCTCTCAGCACCGGGGCGCTCTAGGCAGCGTGACCTGAGGCCAGACAGGAGTACAACATGTACCATCCTCGGGAGTTGTACCCCTCCCTGGGGACCAGCTACCGCCTGGGGCCCCCCCAGCCAGGGGCAGACTCCAGTTTCCCGCCTGCCCTGACAGAGGGCTACCGCTACCCTGGTGAGCCTTGGGACCAGCTCCTGGGTAGGGGTGTAGGGGAGGGGGCTGTGGCCCTCAGCTGTCTCCTCATTCTTCCATCTCCAGATTTAGATACCCCCAAACTGGATTGCTTCCTCTCCGGGATCGAGGCTGCGCCCCGTACCCTGGCCGCACCCCCACCTCTGCCCCTTCTGCCCCCTGCCCTGGGTCCTGAGCCAGCCCCGCCAGCTCCAGAGGCCCTTCATTCACTCCCAGGAGTCAGCCTGAGCCTGGAGAACCGGGAGCTGTGGAAGGAGTTCAGCTCTGTGGGGACAGAGATGATCATCACCAAGGCCGGCAGGTGAGGGACTAGCCAGGGCCAGCGCTTCCGGTGGGGGACTCTTGGGAAAGGCAGAGATCCTGGAGATGGGGCTAGGTTCGGGGCTTTCTCTGGGCAGGAGGCTGAAACTCTAAGTTCAAAAGCTGACTATGGTCTGGGGCAGGAATCAGGAGGCATTCTGTGACAAGGTCAAGGGTCAGTCCGTGGTGTCTGTGACTGGGTTTGGGGCTAGCCTTTGGCAAGGATCATAGGTCAGTGGGCCAGGGTCAGCAAGGCTGGCTGAGTTATAATTAGTATGTGTGTAGACCAGAGGTCAGACCCCTGGAGTTAGGACCCAGCCAGTGACCAGCCTCAAGGAAATCTGGCCAGGATCCAGGCTCAGTGCGTGACGAGGTCTGAAGTCACCCTATTGGCAGGGATGGGTCAGCACATGGCCTGTGTCAAAGTCTTTACCCCAAAAAATAATAACAATATAAATAAATAAATAAATAAAGGGACCAGCAGTTGGCGTAGTGGCTATGTCGTTGAACGCCCATAAAGTTGACTGTGGTTCGACTCCTGGACTCAGTGGCTTAAACTCACACCGGGTGCATGTGTGTGCGTGTCCAAGACCCTGAGAGGAGAATGGAGGAGAAGGGATTGTGGTGTGGTCATCCTCCCTGGAGGGTGATTTCTCGCTTTCTGACTCTCTGTCTCTCTGTGTCTTTCTGGTGAGCACATGTGCCCCATAGCAAAAACCTCTCCAACCCCCCCCCCAAAAAAAAAAACACAAAGTCTTTACCTAGGGCAGGAGTTTGGGCCCTGTCATGGTGAGTCCTCTGTCTCACTGAAGCCAGAACATATTTGTTCTGAAGCAAATTTGTCTAACAGCTGCAGGTTCTGGTGCTGCAGATCAGGTGAGGAGACCTGGGTGGGGAGCATAGGGTTCCTGAAGGGAAAGGGGGCTGGATAGTGGCACAGAGGTAAAACGCAATGCCCTGCAAGGCCACACACATGGAGGGTGCTGGGTTCGCATCTGGAGACCTCCTTGAGTATGCCAGACACACGTGTACCCACGAGCCAGAGCTGGCTATAGCTGGGGGTGGATCCTAGCATCGAGACCCTGTTGGGGGTCCTGTCTCTCTCTATTTTTTTTTTAAGAATTATTTGGTTTAATTTTATTTATTATTATTTTGAATTTGCTACAGGGCACTTGTGCTCACCAGAGAGAGAGAGAGAAAGTGATAAAGCAAGCTGCCAGGTCTGGGACATGAACTGTGGTCAGCCATGTGGGAGTCCACTGCCTTAACCACCATGCCACCTGCTGGCCCCTCCATCATGCTTTCTAGTGAAAGAAATATGCTTTTACAGAAAAAGATATCAAGGAGAAAAGTCAGTCACCACTGCTTCTGCAAATGGAGTTTGAGGGGCATGGAATTAGCAGTCCAGGCTCGGCTCCTAACCTGCTGTGTGATCTTGGACAGATCACCTAGCTTGTCTGTCCTCTTCCCCGTCTCAGATTCCCCACTCTGGGTTCGAACGCCTCCTCCCTTAATGTTTCCGTGACAGAGCAGGGAGCCTGTTGCTGTGTGCCTTGTTGATGCTGTGGCCACCCCTGCCCAGTGGGTAGATCCAGGCCTCTCCTGTCCTTTGCCCGGTGCAGGCGCATGTTCCCGGCTTGCCGAGTATCAGTCACTGGCCTGGATCCAGAGGCCCGGTACCTGTTTCTTCTGGATGTGGTTCCTGTGGACGGGGCTCGCTACCGCTGGCAGGGCCGGCGCTGGGAGCCCAGCGGGCAGGCAGAGCCCCGCCTGCC
>NW_006159706.1:2153233-2156066 GCF_000334495.1 Tupaia belangeri chinensis | reverse complement strand
CGCCACTGGTGCCCATGGGATGCGGCAGCCTGTGTCCTTCCATCGCGTCAAACTCACCAATAGCACACTGGATCCCCATGGCCACGTGAGGCCCAGGCTGGGGCCCCAGGAGAGGGGCTAGGGTGGCACTGGATGGGAGGTCAAGGTGAGGGCCCAGGACAAGGAATCACTCTCTTTTCTTCCCTCCCAGCTGATTCTGCACTCCATGCACAAGTACCAGCCCCGAATACACCTGGTGCGGGCTGCCCAGCTCTGCAGCCAGCACTGGGGGGGCGTGGCCTCATTCCGCTTTCCCGAGACCACTTTCATCTCCGTGACAGCCTACCAGAACCCACGGGTGAGTGAGCCTGTTTGAAGGGGTGGCAGCACCCCGTAGAAGTCACAAGAGCTTTGACGCTGTGCATGTGCCCCCAGATCACACAACTGAAGATTGCAGCCAATCCCTTTGCCAAAGGCTTTCGGGAGAACGGCAGGAACTGTAAGAGGTGGGCACTGTTCATTCATTCATGCATTCATTCAACGAAGGTTTATTCATCCCTTACCATGTGTTGGGCAGTGTGCAAGATGTCAGAAATGCAATGATAAGTAAAAATATGTATTCACTAATTGATTCAATAAGTAATTATTTAGCACCCACTGTGAGCCGAGCACAGATCTAGGCACTGGGAATTCATCCATCAGTAAAACCAGCCAAAGCCCCTGTCCTCCTGGAGCTGCTATCTAGTATGCAGCCTACAAGTAGCCAAGAGAAAGAAATCAAGTGTTATATGTTAGGGCTACAGTCTAAAGTGAAGAGAAATAAATCCGGGAAGAAGAGTAGGAAGGATGGGTATTAGATAATCTTAAAAAGGTTTCACTGAGAAAAGAGCACCTGAGAAAACACCTGAAGGAAGGGAGGGAGGGCCATGTGGATACCTGGGGCTGGGGGAAAGCATGTGCAAAGTCCCTGACGTGGGACTCGTGAGAAGGCAGGTCCCGGAGGTGACGGGGGAGCCAAGTTATGTTGGCCAGAAAAGGGTTAGTAAGGACTGGAGCATCAATTCTACACTCGATCTTAGCCAAAAGGCCGAGAAGCTATTTGTTGGTGTCTGTTTCTTTTTCTTTCTTTCATTTTTTTTCTTTTTTTTGAGAAGTTTTTGCTATAGGACATGTGCGCTCGCCAGAGACAGAAAGCGAGAGATCACCCCCTAGGTGGGGTGTTCATGGTGCAATCCCTTCTCCTCCATTCTCCTCTCAGGATCTTGGGCACGCACGCACATGCGCCCGGCGTGAGTTTAAGCCACTGGGTCCAGGACTCGAACCGCGGTCGACTACGTGGGAGTCCAGCGACATAGCCATTACGCTAACTGCTGGTCCCTTTCTTTCATTTTTTAAAGTTTCTCTTCTCTGAGTGAAAGAGATAGAGACCCTAACAGGTCTTGACACCATAATCCACCCTAGCCTCAGCCAGCGCCCCCTCACAGGCAGCCCCATTCCCAGCATACTCCGGTAATGCCCAGACTGAATCTGGAGCCCTCCCATGTGGATCGTGTTCTCACACCGTGTTCTACCACTGCACTACCGTCTGGCCTCCAGATTTTTGTGCATGGATCTGAGGACAACTCCATCAGAGTGGGCCCTTGCCCTCAAGGAGCTTATAGCCTATCAGAAAAGACAGACCTTCACCGAAGGAGGCACTAGTCAAATGGGAAGTGCAACTGATTCATGTCATGAGGGAGGATGACTGGCACTGTGGGAGGTCACAGAGGACTTCCATGCTTGAAGAAGGGACAGAAAGACGACGACAGCTAGTGGAGATGGGCAGTGTGATGAGCCGGATCAGACCACGCCCTGGACTTGCAGTTTAGGGAGGGATTCCTATTGCTTCCAAATGCAATAGGAAAACTCTGAAAAGCTTAAGTGGGGAATAAACCCCAGCTCTTTCTAATCATTAATTCTCTGGCCTTCAGTTCCTTCATCTGTAAAATGGGTATATTTATGGCACCTACCTGAGAGGGCCCCTGCGAGGGTGAAATGCCTAGCACCTGGTAAGTACTGTTATTACCATCATCACCACCCTCATCATCATCATCACTATCCCCCAGGGAGCGGGATGCCCGTGTGAAGAGGAAACTGCGGGGCCCAGAGCGAGTAGCCACAGAGGCCTATGGGAATGGAGGTGAGTGTAGTCCCAGTGCTGGTGGGACCAGGCCTGAGGCATTGGTCCTCTGTAACTCCACCTGTCCCTTTCACCTTCCCAGATGCTCCAGGTGGTCCCTGTGACTCCACCCTTGTTGGGGACATTCGTGAGTCAGATCCAGAGCAGGCCCCAGCCCCCCAGGAAGCTGCCCCTGCCCCAGCCCCTCCATGTGGCCCCAGTGCGGAGGCCTACCTCCTGCACCCTGCAGCTTTCCATGGGGCCCCTGGGCACCTTCCATCCAGGTAAGTGGGATGAGGGCACAGGCTGGGCTATTCCAAGCTGGGGATCCTCTTCCCTTTCCTGATACCACTCTCTTCACTTCAGGAACCCCAGCTTCCCAGAGGCTCCAGAATCTGGGCGCCCGGCCCCCTACTCGGCTGCATTCCTGGAGCTGCAGCCCGGGCCAGGGGGCTCAGGGTACCCCGCAGCTCCACCAGCAGGGACTTTTGCCCCACACTTCCTCCAAGGTGGCCCCTTCCCCCTGCCATACCCTGGGCCTGGGGGTTACCTGGATGTGGGCTCCAAACCAATGTACTGAAGCCACTGCCAGCTCCTCACCTCCATCTCCCATCACCAACTCCAGCTCCCTTCCCCCAGCCCAGAAGCCCCCTCACTTCCACTGGCCCCATCCCCCACACCAAATGGCTGCCTTAG
>NW_006159706.1:2145988-2152954 GCF_000334495.1 Tupaia belangeri chinensis | reverse complement strand
ATCTACACCAAATGGCTGCCTTAGGCCTGCCCCCCCACCCCCTACTTCACACTTTGATTTCACTCCCACCCCCTCTGGCTTCAAAGCTTGGGCCTAGATGCTGGGAGTCCAGCTGGGGCCAGCTTCCCCCTCTCGGCTCTCACCTCAGTGTGAATGGAAGGAGGCTCTGCCTGGCCAAATGGGGCCACAGACCAGGTTCCCCACCTCCCAGCCTCCCCCTGGGGCTCTGGCAAGTTCTACCCCCTAGCCACTGGTGCGAGCCACACCAGTTTGTTCTCAGGACCAGAGTATTTTTGTTAATAAAACTCAAAAGACATCGGTGCTCAGGAAACGCTGGGTGTTTGGCCCTGGGCGGGGCTGAGTGAGCAGAGGCTTTGAGGGGGATCCAGCCAGTTCCCAGCTCTGACCTGCACATAAATCAGGAAAGCAACCCCCAGTACTAGCTGTTCTGATAATTCATCATGGCTGCCTGTGGGAACCCAGCCCTAGGCCTAACCCTGAGGAAGTCCCCAAGCGGTCCCTGCGCCTACTGCCTGGCCACAAGCCCTGCCTTCCTGGCAGCACCAGGGCCCTGAGGCGATCAAGGCCCTGAAGTCACCTCAGGCCAGCAGCCCGGCTCATCCCCAATCACATCTGACACAAGCTCAAAGAACATTTTTCTCCTTTTATTAGAATTTTTTCACTTTTTCTCAAAATGTTTATCTAAAAACAAACAAAAAAAAAAGGAAAAAAGAAAAACAAAAAAAAATTATTGGAAATTTCATAGTTCAAGTGGGGAGAAGGAGGAGGAGCATGGAGCTAAGGCTCCAAGCCTCTCCAGAGAGAAGTCCTCGCCCTCGAAGCGCCCTCTCTGGGGGGAGAGCAGAGTCGGGGACAGCCCCCCACGCCCAGCCTCCATCTGAGGAAGAGGGCAGAGTCACAGTGGTCCAAGGGCCAGAGGGGTTAGAGGGGGCAGGGGCCGAGGGCTCACAGGAAGTAGTCAGCCACGGGCTTCTTGGAGGGGATGCCTCGTGTCTCCTGGGGAGCAGCCTCAAAGATGATGAAGTCCTTCTGCAGATGCTCATCCAGCTCCAAGATGGCGGCCACATTCCCGCAGCTGGAAGTAGGCAGACAACAGCGTTAGAGGTGGGTCAGCCTAGACCCCCATCCTCGCCCCCACGCAGCCCAGGTGGCTCACCGGTAGCAGTAGTTGGGTGCTGACCACACAGTGAGTACGGTCTCATTGAAGTGCCACTTGTAACCTTCCATCACCAGTTGGTGGGCCCGGCAGATCATGTCAATGTCGTTGGCTGCATTGAACTGAGCCACCACGTCACTGCCAAACAGGTAGCCAGCTCCACGAGGGCTCACGCCCCAGCCTGTCGTGTCTGAGGTAAATAAGGTTAAGATGGGGAGGTGATATTCTCAAGGTTCTTCTTGTTGCCCACTGCCCCTTTAAGGTGAATGCCCTCCCCAGCCTCCCACTCCCACCCCAATCAACCAGAAGCCTGTGGGGCAGAGGCAGGGGGAGTCTAGGGGACAGGACAGCAAACACTGGAGCACAGAGCACCACAGGAAGAATGCCTGGCTGGGATGACGCCACAGTCCCAGTGACCACATGATTTACTGTCCAGACGGACATGCCGGAGAGTGACAGGCAGCACTGAGTAACCATGCCAGTAACGATGGGTGTGAACAGCGCTGTCCCAGCTGAATGGGACGCAAGGTCACTCTATGCCCTAATGGAGCAGTCTGGGAGTGGCAGTGACAGGATGGGTGCTGTGTGTGTGAGAGAGAAGAGTGGACAGGCCTGGACTGGTACTCAGGAGACTAGGTTTTCAATCTGGGAACCCCACAAAATGAGGGGTGCTCAGCAGGGTATCATTCTGTGCATCCAATCTCTGAAGAAGCTGCTGTCAGGTTCCCAAGCCCCTTCACATGCAGGGAGTCCATGACTTTGCCCTAAATACCCTCCAGGCTGTGATCTGCACGCTACCTGCCCCCGGCTCAAAGTGTTCTGCCACCTAGGCCCCCTGCTCCTCCCGAGGGGTCCAGTCAGCTGGCAGTCCAGAATGGAAGCTGGGCAGGTCAGCCCTGCTCCTGCACTTCTCCAAATTCCTCTGGCCTGACTGTCCCCAATTAAGGCACTTGGCTTAATTGGCTTAAGTCTCCACAAGCGAAGGGCAGAGCCAGCCTGGCCTGCCCTGCCCGCCCGCCCTCACCTTCAGGGTCAGACCAGAGAAGGTCACACATGGGCCCGTCGTGAGGCACCTCTTGCTTCCGGTCAATCGTCCGGATCTGGTCCAGGGTCTGGATGGAGGGGGAGAGGCCCCCATGCACACAGAAGATCTACCGGGAGAACCAGACCAAAAGGAAGAGAGGCTGAGGGCCAGAGCCTCCCTGACCACTCCTGCCGCCATGGCACCCCGTGGGGGGCCTACCTTGCCATCGATGATGGCTGACAGGCTGAGGTAGTCAAAGATCTCCGTGCAGTAGCGCCACACGGTCACCGAGCCATACTTGCGCAGACACTCGTCGTAGAAGCCGTAGACCTGGGTGATCTGGCGGCTCTCGTGGTTGCCTCGGATCAGCGTGATGCGGTCGGGATAGCGAACCTGGAGACAAGCCAGGGCTGGGGTCCGGATGCTGCCTCTCTACCATACCCTCTGGCATCTCCACACACCCGCCGGCCCCACGGTCCTCACCACTGCCGCTCCCGGTCCAGACTTGTCCTCTCTTGCCTCAATCCTGTCGCATCATACACCTCACAGGCCCCTCTTCCCTCCTCCAGGGAATGCAAACACAATGTCCCCTCCTCATCAACTACAAACCCAAAGGCTCACTCACCTGCCAGAAGAGACCCAAGTCCTTCGCAAGTTATTTAAGGCCTGCTGATACCCAGCCCTTTACCACCTCCCCCACCAGAGAGTACAGCATCCGGCCATCCTTGGTGACTTGCCACTTTCTGAACACAGCAACCTTTCGTCCCCTACTGGAACGCTGCCGCTGCCAGCCTTGTCCCTGAGGGCCCAGGCAGATGTCCCTAAATAAGGTGACCTCTCTGACCACCCTCTGAGCGGAATCTGTCCATCGGCAGCAGCAGCACAACCCCAAGTTGGGGTGGTCGGAGCGGGAGAAGGCGACAGAAAAGACGCAGACAGACCCGGCCTGAAGTGGCCAGGGGTCAGCCGTTCTCACCTTAAGTGCCAGCAGCAAGAGAAACGTTTCGACGCTGTAGAAACCACGGTCCACAAAGTCCCCCATGAAGAGGTAGTTGGTCTCAGGAACGTCACCACCCACCTGGAGGGAGAAGGCGCAGCTTGGTCCTGAACGGTCCCCTGCCACAGTGGTGGCCCGAGATCCTGTCTAGTTAAGACCCTATTTTCAAGAAGAGTCCATCTAACTAGAGGCCTCTTGTCCCCTTTCCAATGGCCAAATTAGTCTCCCACTCCCAATTAAAGGGTCTTCCCGTTGCCTCCCGGGCCCAGGCTCTCAGTGCTGCCCGTACTTACTCTGAACAGCTCCTTGAGGTCATAGAATTGTCCATGGATGTCGCCACACACCTGGGGAATAGGAAGGTGGTTGGCGCCCATCCCGCCCGGAAAGCCTGTTCCCGGGGCTGGCCTTCAGAGCACCACAGCTTAGGAGCGCCTGGTCATTCTTGGCTATGCCTCTCCTTCCCACCCCAAGCTGGCCTGGCTTGGGATCAGCCCCCACCCACACTGAGCACCAGCTACTCTGTGGGCAAGAACTGGAGCTGCCTTTCCAGCCAGGCCTGCCGTTCCTGGAGGGTCCAGCGCCCTTCTCTCCCTACTCCTCTCGAGGTACCCAGAGCGAAGTAACTAAAACACCCAGAATCCCGTGAGCAGTAACACTCACCGAACGAAGAGTCCTTCCCCCTGGCTGGGAGTAACCCCCACAAATCACAAGACTCTTCCCACGACATCCACTTCTTACAGCAGGACTCCGCTGAAGGACTGGAGTCCAGAAATGAAGGGTGTACTTATAGAGCCCATGAGATGAAGGGGAATGTCCTTGTGCCTAAGAGACCAGGTCAGGCCCTGCAGGGTCAGAGGGTACTCACTGTGACCGGCGAGTCCACCCTCTGCACGTTGCTCTCTTCTACCAAGATCTCTCTGGAGAGAGAACACCAGGGTCACCACAGCTAGGACAGCCCAGCCCAACTCCTGACCTTTTTTTGTGAGGAGGGGAGGATAAGAAGGTCCTTGAACCTCCAGGGGACAGGAGTGAAGTGTACAACTGCCCCAGGATAAGCTAACCATGGCCCTCCACTGCTCAACACCCTTCTATGGCTCCCTGCTGCCAAGAGGACAGAGTCCAAGCTCTCAGCTCAGCACTGAAGCCCTTCCGCATAGGCTGTGCCTCTTCCAGCCACAACGGCTCCGGATGCTCCCTCTTGCACGTCCAGCACTCACCACTGAACAACAGGCCTCACCCTCTCCACAACAGAACCCACTCTTCCCCAACACTCTCCATGTCCTTGGGGAGCGCCTACATCCCTCTCTGCCAGTCACAGGGCCCTCTTCCCAGACAACCCAAGGAGAAAGGCGGGACCCCGCAGACCAACCATCAGACACCCCAAGTGACGCGCTGGTACCACAACTTCAATGCCTGTTTAGGGGCAGTGAGGCTCTATTTCTCCTTGCGGTGCAGCCTACTGCTACTTGAGGGCACGTGCACTAGAATCTGTGAGCCACGGACACCCCCGAGGTAGCACTGTATTCCCCAGTTTTGCCCCACAACAGCAGCAGTGAGCACTGAGCACATACCACCTGCCAGGACCATATCAGGAGCTTTGCGTGGAAGAACGCCATTGAACCACCATCCGCCAAGGTAGGAAGGCACAGGGGGAGAAACTCGAGTACAGGAGGTGGCCGTCTTGGCCACAGTCATCAGGAGGGAAGGGAACCAAGGCAGCCTGGCTCCTTCATAAGCTATTCTGATGTAGGAGGGCCATAGGCCATTGTCCAGCCTTCACTTCCCGCCAGTCTCTTCCTACTAGACTGTGAGCTCCCTGAGCTCAGGAGCCAGGAGGATTCGCAGATGGCCACAGGGAAGGAAGTCTGCCCCAGTTTCCTAGGACTGGGAGGTGGCACTGGCCCAAGAAGCCCGAGCAGAAACCGGGCTCTCCCACCTGCACTGCACCTTGGCCTGAACAACCTTCCCACCAACTGCTTACAAACCTCCCTTACTGGGAGGCTCTTTCCATCACCATGACAGACAAAGACACTGAGGCGGGGTCAAAGCACTCAAGCTGGAGAGCAGCTGAACTGGAACTCAGAAGTCAGATTTCCTGAAAATTGGTGCCAGCCCTTCCCCATAGAACCTGAGTCAGTCAGGTGACAATCGGAACACTTGCTCCAGTGTGGCCTGGGAACAAGGTCCAGGTTCCGACCTCAGCTTAGTCACCTGCAGGACTCCACCAGCCCTATCGTGACTTGCCACTGCTCACCTTTACTTACACACCGACAAGACCTTCAGTAAATGCCTACCAGTGTGGCGGGCCCTGTTACTGGATATGCAGAATCTCATTTGAGCCTTCTTTCAAAAACTCACAGGCAAAGGGACTTGGCCAGCGTCCTATTTCTTATAGGTGAAAAGCTGAGATTCATTGAGTCAAATCTCTGCTCTCTCAATACGCTAATATTTTTAGTAAGAATAATTTCAGCTCGGACACGGCAGGCCGTTGTGGTTCTGGGGCCCGGCTTAGGTCTTCACTCTTGAAGCAAGCGAAAGCTCCTGACACTATTAATCTCAGGCTGGGTCTCCGTGGGTCTCCAGGAGGCCATGACCCGGCACTAGAGTCAGCCCCCTTTCAGAATGAGCCCAGGACGACAGCGAACAACTCAGGATTCAGCCTAGTACCTCCGAGCTTCATCGCAGTTTCACCTGGGGAGGGCCCTCCTGCCATAGCCTGCCACAGCTACCTGCTGCCTCTCACACAACACAAAATTCCGAATGTCCCTGCCTGGCTATCAACGACCATGGAGCATAGCCCAGCCCCAGTGACAAGCAGTGTGATGCTCTGCCACATGGGAAGCCATGTGGAGACCTGGGATCAGCTGACCTGGCCACACTGTCACACATGCCTGTGCTTGTGATGCTGATTGGCTGGGAGAGGCCAGATGTGGGAATCACGACATGGAACCCCGTTATGGGACCTGTGTGTGTCCACGTCTGTACATGTGTTTCTCTCTAGCTCTTGTGAAAGAAATTTAAAAAATAAAAACTTGGGGAGAAAAATGACCATAAGTACTCAAAGACCTGGACCCAAAACTACCTTCCCCTCCCACTAGTTGTGTGAGATAACCTCGACTCTGAGGCTCAGTTTCCTCTTCTGCGAAATGGGGTAAATACTCACCCCTGTCCTGCCTATTCCACAGGGCTGTTGCAAGGAACAATGGAGACTGAACACATAACTTCTCTGTTATTCTGAAAACTCCAACATGCTATCCAAGCATTATCTATCACCACCACCTCACCGATCCAGGTCCTGTGGGGGAGATAAGACTTACGGGGAAAAAGAATCGTGCCAGGTGGCAACTGGTTTAAGTTCCTAAAAATACCAACAGTGGGCCAGCTGGTGGCGTGGTGGTTGGGAGCTCTGGACTTCCACATGGCCGACCACGGTTTGAGCCCTGGACCTTATGGCTTGCTTTCTCCCTTTCTCTCATTCTCTCTCTCTTTCACTCTGTCCTTCTCTGGTCAAATTAAAATAAGTAAAATAAATAAAGTTAAAGTACAGTAATTCTTAAAAAAAAAAATACCAATAGCAATCAAGGAGAGGGGGAGACAACTAAAAATACTGTGTGGCTGGTCTGGTCAGGCGACCTCCTTGAGCTGGCCAAACAGAAGTGCCATAGACAAGCATTTTAAAAGGGGCCTAAGCTGCATTAGCAGGAGCCACATGGAGGCCTTGAGTTCTGTTTTCAGACTAGCCTCAAACACATTCGGTGACAGTGCCCA
>NW_006159706.1:2142251-2144865 GCF_000334495.1 Tupaia belangeri chinensis | reverse complement strand
TGTGTCCACGTCTGCACATGTGTTTCTCTCTAGCTCTTGTGACAGAAATTTAAAAAATAAAAACTTGGGGAGAAAAATGACCATAAGTACTCAAAGACCTGGACCCAAAACTACCTTCCCCTCCCACTAGTTGTGTGAGATAACCTCGACTCTGAGGCTCAGTTTCCTCTTCTGCGAAATGGGGTAAATACTCACCCCTGTCCTGCCTATTCCACAGGGCTGTTGCAAGGAACAATGGAGACTGAACACATAACTTCTCTGTTATTCTGAAAACTCCAACATGCTATCCAAGCATTATCTATCACCACCACCTCACCGATCCAGGTCCTGTGGGGGAGATAAGACTTACGGGGAAAAAGAATCGTGCCAGGTGGCAACTGGTTTAAGTTCCTAAAAATACCAACAGTGGGCCAGCTGGTGGCGTGGTGGTTGGGAGCTCTGGACTTCCACATGGCCGACCACGGTTTGAGCCCTGGACCTTATGGCTTGCTTTCTCCCTTTCTCTCATTCTCTCTCTCTTTCACTCTGTCCTTCTCTGGTCAAATTAAAATAAGTAAAATAAATAAAGTTAAAGTACAGTAATTCTTAAAAAAAAAAATACCAATAGCAATCAAGGAGAGGGGGAGACAACTAAAAATACTGTGTGGCTGGTCTGGTCAGGCGACCTCCTTGAGCTGGCCAAACAGAAGTGCCATAGACAAGCATTTTAAAAGGGGCCTAAGCTGCATTAGCAGGAGCCACATGGAGGCCTTGAGTTCTGTTTTCAGACTAGCCTCAAACACACTAGGTGAGAGTGCCCACCTATAATTCTAGCTAACCGGGAGGCTGGGGTGGGA
The DNA here is from genome assembly GCF_000334495.1 of Tupaia belangeri chinensis. Taxonomy (NCBI): domain Eukaryota; kingdom Metazoa; phylum Chordata; class Mammalia; order Scandentia; family Tupaiidae; genus Tupaia; species Tupaia belangeri. The sequence continues at coordinate 2,144,029 of NW_006159706.1, read as the reverse complement.
GGATCGCGGCACGGCAAGACCCTGTCAGAAGTACCTGTCTCTCTGTCACAAATGAAATGTGATTAAAGGGGCTTTTTCATCAAACCCACACAAGCCCTGCCTGTCTGCACAGACTGTCTATATGGGGCAGAGCCAAGCAAACAGCCTGAAGGCCACAGACTTAGAACTAGAACCTGCTTTGCCACCTGCTCACTCAATGAACTCAGTCAAGTCACTGAACCTCTAGGAGCCAAAGGGTAATTCTTCTGAGTCTCCTCCCACAATTCTCCAACTTGCTAGAAGCCACAAACCGTTCCCTAGAGGAGGCAGGTAATTAGTCTCTTCACTGTTGCCCACATGGCTCAGCCTTTACTACCCTCCTCCTGCTCAGAACCCTCTTCCTAGTTAGCCTGCCCACATCGGCTAGCTAATTAATCTTCATCCTCCGGGGCCTACCCCTTCTCTTAGAAAGCCTTCCTGATGGCTTCAGCCTGTGTTATCACTGCCTTCTAACACACAGCAATAACACCTAGCGAGGATCCAGCACTTACACTGTACCAAGACACGAGGCTGAGTTCAGCTCAAACAACCCCCTAGATTGTCACATCACCTTACTAAGAACTAACATCTCTACTTTACAAATAAAGGTACTGAATTACAGACACCTCAAGAAAACCAACACAGTAAGGACTAGAGCTTGGATTCAAACCTAGAGCCATAATATTCCAAAGCCTGGACCCTTAACCACCACACCGTTCTACTTCTCATAGACCTCTCCCGCATACCATGCTTAATTCTTCTCTGGTTTGTCTGCTATAATTTCTTAGACTCCCACACCCAACATGAGAATGACCCACCTCCACCTTCTTGCATTATGCCTTGAGAAGGAGCAGCACACAGAGAACTGACCTCAGACTCCACTCTTCACTTGTAACTATGAACAGGAGAGTCCTCACCTGTAAAGTGGGGACGGTACCAGCTAACTTTAAAAGTTGTTGGAATTAAAAGAAACCACAGGATGTTTAGCTTTCCTATCTTGAACCTCCATACTTGCTGACACTTATTCTTCAAGGCCTGTTGCAGAGTTCAGCCCCACCAAGAATCCTCTTTCTCCCTCAAGACTGAAGGGCTTGTTTCTTGACTTTCCTAAGTACTTTCTGTAATTCTCTTACTCCCCTGGAAACACATCATCTAATACTTTAAGCGTCTTTATCCAAGTCTGTCTTCTCCGAGCTGGATTTACCCCAGGCTGGAACTCCTCGGCGGAGGCTTGGTCTCCATTCCCTGGGGCCACGGGGCTCACCTGGCCTTAGCGCACAGGGCCTTGACTTCACTCTCCTTGATGAGCTCGCAGCGTCGCAGCTGCTCGATCTGCCGGTCCAGGTCGCTGATCTCCGCCATGGCCCAGCCCCCGGCGCGGGTCAGAGCCGGGGCCGCCGCCCCCTCCGCACCGCACAGGGGTGTCCTGGGAAAGATCAAGACCAGCCCACGAATCAGAGTGTACGCGCGGGGTGGGGGTGGGGACAACTCGACTCTGGGGCTGGCCCGGTTCCCTTACCCCCGCCTCCCGTCACATCGGCCCGGGACCCCTAGCTTCCCACTGCCCTGGCCACAATCCCTCTAACTTCTGTCGAACCCCGTGGTCTCGCGCTAAGGACGGCAGCCTAGAGGGGTCTCGGACTATTACCGCCGCTGTGACTCCGACTCGGGTTCGGGCTCTTGGGCTCTCGGGTTCTCGGGGTCCTGCCTCCTTCCTTCCCTTCGCTTTGGGCCGCCGCCACCGCCGCTTCTACTTCCCG
>NW_006159706.1:2139949-2140260 GCF_000334495.1 Tupaia belangeri chinensis | reverse complement strand
AGGGGGGTCTCGCCCTATTCCCGCCGCTGTGACTCCGACTCGGGTTCGGGCTCTTGGGCTCTCGGGTTCTCGGGGTCCTGCCTCCTTCCTTCCCTTCGCTTTGGGCCGCCGCCACCGCCGCTTCTACTTCCGGCCCCGCCGCGGAAGCAAAGGGAGGCCAGTTCCGCCGCGCGCCGGATGTGGCGTCATACACGCCCCTCCCCCGCCCTCGCCGCGCCCCGTACGGCAGCTCTCAAGCCTCGGAACGACACAGAGCGGAAGGAACCGGATGTGGGCCGCCCGGGCGTAGGGCGGGGCGGGCGAAGGGCACA
>NW_006159706.1:2124198-2139918 GCF_000334495.1 Tupaia belangeri chinensis | reverse complement strand
AGTCGGGTCCGTTAAGGTTAGGGCAACATCTGAAGCCGAGTTGTGGCTGGGCCCTGGAATTTTCTAATACGCGATTGTGTTTACCTGTTCTAGTCGGCCTCCCCAGCCACAATCCTTGGGGCACAAGACTGGTCTCGGTGCTTAACTAAAAGGCCTGGCACGGTACGCATACTTAAATACTTGGTTGATGGACTAAGGAATCTCTAGTTCAGTCCACATCTCTTTCCATAGGCCCAAAGAAATCTTTACCAAGGAGGACCTCCAAAGTTGGAGAGGCCGCTCCCCCCCACCCCACCCCGCGCCCCTGCACCAAGGACCCTCTGCAATTCCAAAACGGTCCTCTTGACACCCTCAGTTGCTTTCCATTGCCTCAAACTTTTACGTTTTAGAGGAAACTGCTCGCGAGTTTAGTAACTTGCTCATGGGTTCTTAGCTAAGAATCTGGGACTTGAAAACAAGGTTGAAATTTGAACCAGGAAAGCTATATTCAGCTCTTTTCTCCTCCTAGCATTTCCTCTTTCTGGAACTCAGATCGTTGTAAAATTAAGAAGTACAAAGCTCCCCAAACCGGAATTTGAAGTCCTCTCCTTTTGTAGTCTCTTGTACTACAACAGGAAGTTATTCATTTTTAAGCAATCTCTCCAGTCTGAGCCCTTGTACATGATGCTTTTAGAATATCTTTTGCACCTTGACTTGTACTGACCCTCGGTTTTTATTTACTTTATTCAGATTTTGTTTCCTAGAGAATTGGGTGAAGGTAAGCAGAAGTGCGGCCAAAGTGTAGAGGTACCAGGTGATGCTGGATGTTGACAACAGATGCCAATGTGCAGAGAGAAAGGGAGAACCAAATTTTTAAAACTAGACAGTCCTAGGTAAGTTAAAGTGACTGCAGGAAATCTGTAGATCCTTAGAGACCAGAAAGGTCAAGATTTTTTTGAGAGGGGAGCTCAGATCCAAAAAGACCCAGAACAACAAAGGCTGAAGGTAAGAGGTTGTCAGAAATTTGGAAAACAGTGGGACCAGTATAGGTGGTGTGGTGGTTGGGGCACTGGACACTCCCACATGGGAGACCGTGGTTTAAGCCCCAGACCTGGTGGCTTGCTTTCTCACTTTCCCTCTTTCTCTGTCTGTCTCTCTCTCTGGTCAAATTAAAATAAATGAATGAATAAATAAAATTAAATGAGTAATTAAAAAAACTTTGGAAGAAAGGAGGACGAACTGCTTCCCTAGTTATGCTATGATCTGCAGCAGCCAGGACCTGGTACAGGGATTAGGAAAGGGTTCAAGCAAGTGTGGGGCCCTCCTTTTGGCTACTGGGCTACAGAGGACATTCCTAACCTGGATGAGCACCACCCTTGATCTTGTGTGTATCTACATTGTTGAGTGGGGAGGGTGGAGAGGATTCCAGGTTCTTCAAGGGGTTCTACAGCCCTAAAGAGACTAAGAAGCCATTTCTAATCCCCACCTCTGGGGAAACAGAGCTTATACTGCAGATTAATGAGAGATGCATTAAACTAAATATGCATTAATCCTGTTTTACAGTCTTGGCAACCTTGCCAAGAAATCCTTGAGCATAAAGTAGGGATAACAGCACCTACTTATGTAGAACACCTATTAGACTATCTGGCTCACAGTATCCAGGAAAGGTCAGGTTTGATCAGTGGCTGTGTTTGGCACTGGGGCTTTCTGCATCCTTGAATTCTGGGCCTAAAACTGAGGCTGAGGCTGAGGCTGCAGCCTCCTAAGACTTAAGCAGTCACACACCCACATGCTCCAACTGTGAGCCTTCTCAGCTGCTGCAGGGGTGGGACACACAATGGCTAAAATAAAACTGCATGGGTCAGCAGGTGGCGTGGAGGTTTAAGGCCGTGGACTCCCACATGCTCCACCACTGCTGGAGTCTCAGACCTGGCGGCTTGCTTTCTCACTTTCCTTCTCTCTGTCTCTGGTGAGTGCACATGCTCTATAGCAAATTAAAATGATAATAAAATTAAATAATTCTCTAAAACATTAAAATTAAATTAATGCAAGCTTCCTGCCATTTTCAAAGCCCTGGGCAAGTATGAAACCAAGCAGGAAGGTCCTGCCCCACCCTTTTACCCCTTTCCTGCCCAGGAAAGAAGAACACAAAACAAGGGCTCTTTCTTCTGGGCTCTGCCACCTACCGAAGCCCTTCCCTGCCCTAGACACCACCAGACACGGACAGCAAACTCCCCCTTAAATAGTTGTTTATTGGCAGTGGGCTGGAAAGGGTGGAGTTAGCATACACAACAACACCACACACCAGTGTCACCAGGGAGGCAAGAGTGATGGGAGAGACAGCCTGGAGACCCGGATGAGGCCCCCTCTTAAGAGTGCGTGTTGGGAGAGGGCAGGGCCTGGAGTGTTGAAGGGGCAGCCTTAGAACACCTCCACTTAGTAGGCGTGGTTAGAGACGAAGAGGGACTCGCTGGCTGCAGCCCCAGCCTGCCCACTTGGGGTGTACTTTCCTTGACAGGCGAGGCTGTTGGCCTAGGAGGGGAGAGGAAGCAGAGTGAGAAGGTGTCTTCTCAGCACCCTGCCCACCCAGGCACCCTGCCCACTGCCTGTCCCATCCTTACCAGGGCACGCTTGATGTACTCCTCCTGGGCAGCTTTCAGGTTCTCCTTCTTCCCACCCCACGCCTTCAGGGCAGAGGCCTGCAGGGCACGGCCGTAGGAGAAGGTCAGGGCCCATGGCTTCAGCAGTGGGCACTTGTTGATGGCGTTGAGGTTGATGGATGCCTCCTCCTCACTCTGGCCTCCAGACAGGAAGGTGATCCCTGTAGAACCGGGCCAGAAATGGGTAAAGCAGTCAGAGACCCAGAGGACTAGCAGGAGCCCCTAAAAGTTGTCTTGGAAATCAGACCAGATAGGCAAAGGGTTGTGCGTATAGTTCATCCACTTCCTAGAGCCAAAGATGAGGGTGTGAGCCTCACCAGTGACAGCAGGGGGCACTGTGCGGCGCAGCGCTGTGACAGTTGCCATGGCAATCTCTTCGTGAGAGTACTTCTGGGTGCAGGCGTGGCCTGGAGTTACCATATTAGGCTTCAGCAAAGTGCCTTCCAAGTAGATGTGGTGGTCACTCAGAGCCTTGTACACTGCAGCCAGCACCTGGAGCACCACAGGACCAAGACAGGATGGAGGACAGGGCTTAATCCCAGGGCCCCGCCCAGGTCCCAGCCCACCACACTGACCAGGCAGGCGGGCAACCTACCTTCTCGGTCACATACTGGCAGCGCTTCAGATCGTGGTCCCCATCAGGCAAGATCTCAGGCTCCACGATGGGCACAATGCCATTCTGTGGGGTAAGGGACAAGGTACCCATAAGCCCACCTAACCCAGAACCCACCTACAGCTCTTCTTAGCCATGGCCAAGATCCTATCATGATGGTGATAGGAACTCCTGGCTTCAAAGCTCTCTGCAGAGAGGGGAGTCAGGCATCTCCTCTGATCCACCCACGCACTCCCTGCTCTGCCCCTCTGCCTCACACTGAGCATTCTCCGTGGGCCAAGCCTGATGCTGGGTGAGGATCAGGAACAGCTGCTTTGGGAGAGGTGGGTATCCTGGCAGATGACTGGCAAGCAAGCTGACACTGGAACCAAATGAGGTGGGATGTGGCCTACTGGGGATCTGTAGGCACACCTGCTGGCAGATGCTGGCATAACGGGCCAGAACGTTGGCATTCTCCATGATGGCGAGGGCTGAGGGGGTGTGTTCCCCAATCTTCAGCACACAGCGCCATTTGGCAAAGTCGGCTCCATCCTTCTTGTACTGGGCACAGCGCTCAGACAGCCCATCCAGCCCTGAAGAGAACACAGAGGAGTCAACATGGGGAGGTTCCCGGTTTACATCTGGAGACTTCCCTATGCACCCTGGGCATCCATGTGCCCGGGATCCAGGCTGGCTGAAGCTGAGGGTGGATCACAGCTTCAAGACCCTGTTAGAAGCGCTTTTCTCCCTGTCCCTACCCCGATCCCATGGAAGAAACTAAAAACAAAAACAAGACAACTCCTCTCTTTTTTAAAAAAAGATGAAGGAGGGGCCAGCAGGTGGCATGGTGGTTAAGGGCGCTGGACTCCTACATGGCTGACCACAGTTTAAGTCCTGGACCTGGTGGCTTGTTTTTGCTTTCTCCCTCTCTCTCCCTCTCTGGTCAAATTTTAAAAATAAATAAAGTTAAATAAAATAATTCTTTAAAAAAAAAAGATTGGAAGAGTCAGAGCAGATGGAAGAGAGGGTCACATGGCTGCCACTGAGCTCTGGCACCCAAAGAGGCTACCCAGGTGAGTTGGACTGGGAGGGGAGGGAGTCACACAGTTCTCACCTTGGGTGGTGGTCTCGCCGTTCGTCCCTGCCAGGGGTACCACGCCTTTGTCTACCTGTTGGGGTGAGGTGCAACACAAGATGAGGGAAATCATCTTTAAGAACCTTTCCTCCCTGTGGCCCCAGTCTTTCCCATCCGTGCTTTACATCTCAAGCAGCATTTGGGGTTTGTAAATATTTTCATTTAGTTAACAACGCATGTTAACTGCACTGGCTGTCAGGAGACCTGAGCTCCTGAGCAAAACACTTCTCTCCCCTGAGCTTCTGGCTGTTCATCTGTAAAACAGAAACACCACCTCCCTCAGAACTGACGAGTAACGGTGCCAAGCAGGGTGGACTCCATCCAGGTCTCCAGGCTTCCAAACCAGTGTTCACCCCTGCCCTATTAATCTGGCTCTCTCCCCAGGATCCATCCCAAACTTCATGTCCCGAGGCCAAGGCCCTTCACCTTGATTCCCACAACACCGCCCTTGGACTTGATAACTTGGGGGAAGGGACGCCCATCGTCAGCCTTCTGGTAGAGTGTCTCATGGAAGAGGATGACACCCCCGATGCAGGGGTTCACGCGGTCGTCAGCAGTCAGCAGCAGCTGGCGGTAGAAGCGCCGGTTCTCCTCAGTGTTCTCGGTGCCAATGGACTGCAACCGCTTGGCGATGCTTCCTGGTGGGGTGTCACATGGGAATATGGGGGTCAGCCTGCCATTCCCAGTCCCGGGCCTCCCCCCACTGTTTCCTGTGCGCACCGGTGGACTCATCTGCAGCCAGGATGCCCTTGCCCGGAGCCACGATGCGGTGAGCAATGTCAGAGAGCTCCTTCTTCTGCTCCGGGGTCAGCGCTGGGTATTGGTAGGGCATGGTGCTGGTGGTCACGACTTCCTGAGTCGAGGAGACAGACAGGAAGGACTGGTCAGCTGGGTCTTACCACAGTCTCCCCTGAGCAGGGTCCCTTGCCTGGGGGGCAGGACAGATGTTCCCTACCTCCCCTGCCCCACACCCAGCAAGTCTTGGGGCACCTCTTGTCCCCGGCTCTCCCTTATACCCAACGTCCCTAACCTAGGCCTACCTCCTGTACCTTTCCTAACTGTGTTTGTTGCTGGGTGTTGCCCAGCTGAGAGTGGGGTTGCCCACTGGCAACTGGGGTAAAGGAAAAGGCCAGAGCCGTGGACAGGTGGCTCATGTAGAAGTAGGACCCTTCTGGCTTGCGCTTTGCCATGGGGTCACCTTGCCTAGAAACAAAATCGAACCGAGGTATTTTAGAATTGAAAGGTCATCAACAGGTTATGACAGGACAGAGGGCCAGATACAGTCATCTAAGCCCAGAGAAGAAAAAGGTCTGCTTCAAGCTACACAGCACCCCGAATCTGAGATTAGAACCCAGATCAGACTGCATGGGGTGCTCCTTCCAATCCACCCAGGATCCTAGGGCTAGCCCAGGCTCCAAGCTTCAAGGACATCCCAAGGTCAGCCCCCCGCGGGTGGGGGCAGGGTGTTTGGAACCAGGTGGTAGGAAAAAGGAAGGAGGGTGTCAGACGCCCAGAAAAGGGCAGCCGAGCAGGCCTAGCCGGTCGTAGAAGAGAGGCATAAGCCTTGCCCCTCTCACTGCTCACAGGGAAAGAACCAGGAGAGTCAAGCGCCCCACCCCTTCCTCGAAAAATGCTCCTGTCCTTATGCGGCGGCAGCTGTTCCAGACTCAGAATCAAGGTCACGCGATAAGGAAAGATAAGGAAAACAATAATGGGTCAGCAAGCACTGCCAAGGGGGTTCCCTCCTTGCAAGAGGCACCCCATCTCCCAGGGCAGAAACCAAGGCCCACTGGGGGGCTGTGATTGTGAGGGCCCCAGGCAGTGTGTGAGCCGACCCCTCCCCTCGCTGTCTGTCGGGATCCCTCAAGAGACAGAGGGGCCCTAATCTTTGGCACCAGGGGTCCTGCGAGAAAAGGGGAGGGGGAAAGGTTCTCTATCCCGGCCTGCTTCCTCCCCCGCCATGACTCAGCGCCGAGTTGCTGCGGTTGCGCAGCAAACCCAGGGTGCTCACGCAGGAGAGGGCTGGGGAGTCCGGGCTGGGGGCAAGTGTGTGGGTGGTGGGAGTAGGGAGATGGCTGGGAGGGGTGGGAGTAGGGGCGCCGCGTCGCTGCCCGCCCCGCCGCTGCCCTCAGGACCCTTCTCCGCTGTCCCAACCTACATGTGACAAGAAGCGCTCACCTGGCCCCGGACGAGGGCGGGCCTGCGGGGGGGCGGCGGACGGCGAACGGCGAGTGGACTGCGGGAGCGAACGCGGTGGCCGTCACCAGCACCCGGTTCTGCGGCGCGTTCCGAGAGGAACGCAGCCTATTCAGCTCGCGAAGGGGCGGCGCTGGCCGGGGCTGACGTGCGGGAGGTGGCGCCCAGCCTTTAAAGGCACCGCTCCTCCCTCTGCTGGGGTTTTTCCCTTGCAGGGAGCCGGACTGTCCAATGACCAGCGAGAACGGTGGGGAGCCTAACCCGCAGAGGCGAAGCTGGAGGCGGCGCTAGGGGGGACTAGGCGGCGAGAACATGATCCCTCCCTGCTCTCCTCGGACGTGACTCGGGCCACATCCCGCGGGTCGCCAGAGCCCTCCCCTCCCTCTCGCTTTCCCCGCGCCTGGCGCGCTCTGGAGCGCCGTGACTCAGCTCTTACTTTGCCATCGGAGGAGTAGGGGATGGGGAAATGGGGGAAGACAGTGGTAGAGTCAGAAAAGACGAAGGCTGAAGGCTCGGCTTCCCCTCCCTGACCCAGCCCCGCGGCCCGGGGCAGCCCCAGCTTCCGGCTGCGTGGCTGCGGCGTGTGTCACTCGGTAATTTAATGGAGAGGTCGGGCGTCTGCCAGCCTGGCCGGCTGTGTACTGCGTAGGGCATGCGGCCGATCCCTCCTGTCCCCAGTCCAGGCGTGAAAGAGGCAGAGCAAAGAGCCGCAAGTAGACGCTCGGGTGAGCGGAAAGGGCAGCAGGGGCTTCCCCTATCCATGCAGGGCCCTGTCCTTGAGAATGCCATCTCTTGTGGTCTGGCTCCGAGTGCCTCTGCCCCAGGAGTGCAGGGTCTGGCTCCGGGAAGGCCCCACCCTGGTCTGCAAAAGTGCACGCGCTCTCCGCCCCAGGCCGGCGCAGACAAGCCAGTATCCCCAGCCGCCACCGAGAACCAGACTACGCGGAAATTGACCGGTCAGGGCTTGACTGAAGCAAGTCTCCGGGGTGTGACACAGTCCCTGCAAAACGTCTTCCTTGAACCTGACTTTTTTTTCCTCCAAAATAAAATCCGTCCCTGAGCAGATCCGCCTTCCAGAGACTTTCCGAGCCCTCTATTCCTACCGGCTAGCTTTCCCCTCCTCACCCGAACCCCGCAGGCCCAACCCCACCTGCGTTCAATCCGCTAGCTGCCCACCTGCGGCAAAGCTGAAGGAGCCGGCAGAGCCTGGTCAGCAGCGAGTGAGTCAGGCGGACCCGGGCTGGGTTATAAGGCAGCTCCTGCCCTCCCCCTCACCAGTGTCCCGAACCTTCTCCAGTGACCCCTGCCCTTTCCCCACAACGGATCCCCTGGCAGACACCTATATTTAGGGAAACCTGAAGCCCCTGACATTCATGCCAGCGTGGGGCCCAGCATGGGGGAAGGGCAAGGAAGCCTGGGTCTGCCCCTATTGGGGGGAGGAGGGGGCCCCCTGCCTACTCACTGGTTTTTCAGAGGCAATTTCTTCCTGAGAAATCGAGACTGAAGTCCTTGGTTGTCAGGAGAAACAAATCTTTGCACAGGGATCTGCAGGGAGGAAAAGGGGTAAGGAGACGGGTCATGTGACCCTCCCCGCCTTCCATGCCTCTTTGCCTTGATGGTGGCTGCTTTGATTCTCTGGAGCCCCCTCCCCCATTTTGTTTCAGAGGGAGCCAAGTTGCAGGCAGGACACTTACCTAAAACCACCAAGAATCCACGGAAGAGGTGTGGCTGAGGTACCCCTACTTCCTGCCACTCAAAATCCAAGTTCCTCCCATAGTGCAGTCTGTGGTGAGCAGTGTCCCCCCCCGCCCCCACCTTCACATGTCATCATTTACTTGGGGAAGAGGGGCAGGTGCACCTGCCAGAGCACTAGCTCCCCTCTCTCCTGGTCCTCCAAAGACGCTGCACTCCACCTGGCCAAAGGCTGTCTGAGTCCTGCCCTGCCCGGAGCCAGGCTCTCCACTGCTGGCTCCCAGGCCAGTGAGCCAGGCAGGCCATCTGTGGTTCCAGCGACCTAGAGAAAGATGCCCTAAAGTTCCTTAGGGCAGACGGCACGTGGGCCCTGGGGGTTGGCTGCTGCCCAAAGGGCAGGGACCCTGAGTCCTCATCGGAGCTTGATCTCAAAGCAGAGGCAGTTGAGGCTCTGGCAGTCGGGCAGCTGGCACGCGCAGGCACAGTCGCACAGTGGGCAGCAGCGAGGGCAGCGAGGGGCCCAACCCTGAGGGAGAGGAGAGAGGAGTGAGGGAAATGGGGCAGAGGGAGCCAGTCTGTTTCCCTCTAAGAGGAGATGGGGACAGAGAGGCCTAGAAAGTCCTTTTGCCCAGTGGGAGAGAAGGTACCACCCACCATTCTTGGGAATAAAGCAGTTCTGTGCTATTGGAAAACCAGCAAGGAGGCAACTGAGTTCAGGGGCTGAGAGCAATTATTCAAGGGCTCCCTCCTCTTCCCAGAGAGCAGTGGGTCCTGGGTTACATGCTATAAACGGGGTGTCCTGATGTCCAGCTCAAAGACAGTTCTGCTCTGTCCTCATGCAACTGAATCAAGAGGCAGAGAAAGCACACACATTTTTCTTTTTTTGCAGAGGTTTTTGCTATAGGGCGCGTGCGCTCACCAGAGAGAGACAGAGAGACAGAAAGCAAGAAATCACCCCCCAGGGGGGATGGCCACACGGCAATCCCTTCTCATCCATTCTCCTCTTGGAATCTTGGGCACGCACGCACACACCCGCGGCATGAGTTCTAAGCCACAGGGTCTGGGACATGAACCACGGTTAACTACATGGGAGTCCAGCAACATAGCCATTACGTTAAGTGCTGGTCCCAACACACACATTTTTCTGCCTATCATGAAAATAACTTGTGAATTTTGTGAGCTTTCTCATCAGAATGAGCTCATACTGCAGCCTCATGCATTATTTTTTACCTACTCTGTGAAAAGCAAAACAACATTCACAAGTTATTTTTAAAATCTTTCTAGTTTCCTTTGAAAAATGGCAATTTCGGGAACCAGCAGTTAGCGTAATGGCTATGTCGCTGGACTCCCACGTAGTCGACCGCGGTTCGTGTCCCAGACATGGGGGCTTAAAACTCACGCCAGGCGCGTGTGCGTGCGTGCCCAAGATCCCGAGAGGAGAATGGAGGAGAAGGGTTTGCGGCGTGACCATCCCCCCTGGGGGGTGATTTCTCGCTTTCTGTCTCTGTCTCTGTCGAGCGCACGCGCCCTTTAGCGAAAACCTCTCCAAAAAAAAAGGCAATTTCAGGGCTGGCAGATGGCATGGTGGTTAAGGGCGCTGAACTCCCAAATAGCTAACTAGGGTTCAAGTCCTGGACCTGGCAGCTTGCTTTCTCGCTTTCTCTCTCACTCGCTCTCGCTCTGTCCCTCTCTGGTCAAATATAAAGTTAAATAGAATAATTATTCAAAAAAACCTTTTGGGACCAGCAGTTGGTGTAATGGCTATGTCACTAGACTCCCATGTGGTTGACCACAGTTCAAGTCCCAAGAGGAGAGTGGAGTAGAAGGGATTGTGGTGTGGCCATCCCCCTGGGAAGATGATTTCTCGCTTTCTGTGTCTCTCTCTGTCTCTCTGGCGAGCACACACACCCTATAGCAAAAACCATTCAAAAAAAAATAATAAACTTAAAAAACATTTTTGTTAAATGGCAATTTCCATACTGTAAAAAACTGTGAAGTTTTGGGGCCAGCAGGTGATGCGGTGGTCAAGGCACACTGGACTCCCACGTGGCTAACCACAGTTCAACCTGGTGGCTTAAAAATCACTCTGGGCACATGTGCATGTATGCCCAAAGTCCCAGGAGAACAGAGGAGAAGGGACTGCAGCATAGCCATCCCCCCTGGGGGGTGATTTCTCACTTTCCCTTTCACTGTCTCTGTCTCTCTGGACAGTACGAAAGAGGACTCCTATGTGGCCGATAGCGGTTTGAGTCCCGGACCTGGCAGCTTGCTTTCTCACTTTCCCTCTCTCTCGTGCTCTGTCCCTCTCTGGTCAAATTTTAAATAAATAAATAAAGTTAAATAAAATAATTCTTTAAAAAGTAATGAACAAAATAAATAATTCTGTAATGTTTTAAAAAGAGTGCTACCTCTAATGATCAGAAGCCTGAGAAGCAGACCTCTTTGCAATAGAGGAAGTGGAGGTTGCAGAGCAGTGACCGGCCCAAGGGAACAGACAGGGAACGGAGCTGGGATGAACCAGCATCTGCTCGCTTCCAGTCCCGGGAGCTCCTCCATTGCCTCCCAGGGCCAGAATATCAGCTCCTCTTCGGATCTGTAGGGGCACGGACAGTTCACTGCATGCGCTCCACTGAGCTAGAGCAGGATTTTGTTTAGCAAGTGTCTGAGATACAGACAAATGTTTAACAAATAGATGAACCGAAGCATCTCATTTCTTTTTTTTTTTTTTTTTTAAGATTTTTGCCATAGGATGCATGTACTCACCTGCTCACTAGAGACAGAGAGACAGAGAGGGAAAGTGAGAAATCATCCCCTAGGGGGAATGGCCGTGCTACAGTCCCTTCTCCTCCAGTCTCCTCTCAGGATTTTGGATACTCACGCACGTCCCAGGTCTGGGACTCGAACCACAGAGTTGGCCATGTGGGATCCAGTGCCTTAACCACCATGCCACTGCTGGCACATTTCTCACTCTTTAGGCGAAGAGGTTTTCTCAGCTCCCAAGGGAAACAGGAGGTCTGTCTCTTGGGGACTAGGAACAGCATGTCCTCAGAGACAGAACTGGCCCTCTCCAACCTGCTGCTCCCCAGCCCTGGGACAGGGATGACCAGCGACTGCCTCAGGCATGGACTGGAGTCGGCCAAGTGGCTGGAGAGACACACCCAGATGGCTGCGTGACAGAAGATTGGCTCCTCAAGGCCAGAGGCAGAGCTAGTGACAGTCACAGTTGCACAGCTCAATCAGGGACTGGGCCAAGCCAGGAATAGGGGAATGACCTTTCCAACAGCTGAGGTTTGGGGTGCTGTGTCAGATGTCTGGTGAGATCAGATATCGCTAGGGGCTCCAGCAAGGGCAGGTATGAGGAAGGGGTCTGCACTGGGCCCTGCTATGGCCAACAGAATCACCTCTCGGGGAGGAGGCCAGAGAGTCATGGTGGAGAGAGAGAAGTGGTTTTCTTGTGTTTGATGGGGGTGTGGTTCGGGGTGTCTCTGGAGAGTCCCAGTCGTGGTATGAAATTGGCTCTGTGGGTTCTTGGAGGACCACACCAATGTTCTGTGTGCAGAAGCGGTGGCTGAGAGAGGCTCCCTGCCCTTACCTCAGAACAGAGCGTATTAAAAGCATCTCTTGGCGCTGTCCACTGGAAGGGTTTAGATCCAGTCATTAATAACAGGCTAATGGACTTCTCGACTCTCACAGCAGCCATGTGGCTTCTGGAAGGAATCTGCTGTTTAAGTACGTTAAACAAGAACGCTACAAGACTGTTAACCCTTGCGTTTCTCTAGGCTCTTGGAAGAGTTTTGCACTTGGACTGTTTTCTTTGTAACTTTGTGAGGGCTGGCCATCATGTTTGCTCGTTAGAGCTCAGGCCACAGTCAGTGAGGCCTGGTTTGAATCTCAGCTTCAACTCAGGTCTTGAGCCTCCGTTTCTTCATCTCTGAAACAAGTATATAACACCTACTTCATAGGGTGACATGGGAAATCAGTGGAAAGAACTAACTTGGGCTGGTTCCATGGCCTTGTGGTTAAGGCAGCTGGGTCCCAGGGCCAGCAGGTGACATGGTGCTTAAGGCACTGGATTCCTACATGGTCAACTGCAGTTCGAGTCCCGGATCCAGTGGCTTGAAGAACATGCTGGGCACGTGTGCATGTGTGCCGAAGATCTGGAGAGGAGAGTGGAGAAGAGATTGTGGCATGGCCATCCTCCCTAGGGGTGATTTCTCAATCTCCCTTTCTCTGTCTTTGTCTCTCTCCAGCAAGCACATGGCAAAAACCTAAAAAGCAAAGAAATTAAAAAAAGAGTGGCTGGGTCCCACACAGCCAACCATGTGGTTCAAGCCCTGGGCCCAGCAGCTTGAGAAACATTCCAGGCACATGTGCATGTGTACCCAAATCCCAAAAGGAGGAAGAGAAGGAAAAGGGATTGTGGCATAATCATTCCTCCTGGGGGATACTGTCTCCTCTCCCTCCCTCTCTGCCTTTCTCTGGTAAGTACACACATCCTGTAGCAAAAAGAAAGAAAAGAACAAAGCCTAATGCCTGATACATTTCCTGTTACGGGGCTGGCAGGTGGCATGGAAGCTGAGGTGCTGGACTCCAACATGGTCAATCATGGTGCAAGTCCTGGACCTGGTAGCTTGCTTTCTCACTTTCTCTCTCTTGTCAAATTCAAAAATGATAATAATAACAAATCAAATAAATAGTACTTTAAAAAAAGAGCTGTTGTCATCAAAACTGTTTCCCCTTAGTGTTCGTTCTAACCCCAGTGTGAATCAGAACCACGTAAGAACTTGTACACACACTACAGCCCTCGTGCACACCTACTGAGGGAGGAGCCTGGATCCCAGTTTTCCTTTTACTTATTTATGTTATTTATTCATTCATTCATTTTAATTTGACCAGAGAGAGACAGACACACTGAGAGAAGGAAAGTGAAAAAGCAAGCCACCAGGTCCAGGACTCAAACCGTAGTCGGCCATGTGGGAGTGTCCAGCGCTTTAACCACCATGCCACCTGCTGACCCCTGGCTTTCCTTTCAAGTCCCAAACCTGCTTCAGATGGCACAGAGGGCTGAGAACCAACCACTGCTCTGTAGTTCAGTATTTGGTACTTTCTATTATAATTGCTCATTTCTTTATCACCAGAACGCGATTGCCCAGCCCTGTGAGCCCAGGACCGGGTCTGCCTTGTTTTTGCTGAGCTCCTGGGGCTCAGCATGGTGCCCCAGCAATGATACCATAAACATTTGGCGAGTAAATGAATAAATGAACAAATGAATCCTGGCCACATGCCTGTGAGAGGAGGCACACAGGTTTGTCCTCCAGAAAGGAAGACAAGCCTGGCTTTGTGCTCCGGCTGCCTCAGAAGTATAACCTCAGGCAAGTCACTCAAGCCTCTCTAAGCCTAGTGTCTCTGGCTGTAAACAGGGTGAGAGCTCAGACCTCTGTACTTCTGATTGTTCCTATAAGCACGCTGAACAGAGGGATTTGAATGCACTTAGCAGAAAGTGCTCAAGGACAGAATGACCCTGCCCCACCCTCCGCCCTTTCAGATCCTGCCTGGTTCTAGCAGAAGTTGGACTGAACCAGGCCCTTAAGTCTGCAGGTGTGGAGTTCCTACAGTCTTACAGGGACAATGGAAGGACCCAGTCTCTCTACAAAGCACTTCACCCCATCTTCTCTCCTAAGGAGAAAACGGGTCCTGACTATTCACTTTGTATGGACAGAAGAGGAGGGGGCGGTGTTCCCAGAACAGGGGACAAGCAGCCATTTTGTGGCGGGGCATCTCCTACAAGATGAGAATTTTTAGAACACAGGGCAGCAGGTGGTGTGGTGGTCAAGGCACTGGACTCCCACATGGCTGACTGTGTTTCGAGTCCTGGACCTGGGGGCTTGAAAATCACACCAGGTACATGTGCATGTGTGCCCCAAATCCCAGGAGAAGAATGGAAAAGAGGGGTCTGCAACGTGACCATCCCCTCTGGGGGGAGTGATTTCTCACTTTCCCTCTCACTATTTCTCTGCAGTGAACGCATGTGCCCTATGGCAAAAACCTAAAAAGAGAGTTTTTAGAACCCAAGATCTCCTCCTTTCCCCCCTTATCCTCTTAGCCCCAATCCCTCTCCTTGTTACCCTTGAGAAACTATCAGTAGAAGCAGATTTTTTTTTTTTTTTTTTAATAAAGGAGAGCTCCTTGCCCCACAATTTATTTTGAAACTCAAAACACCTGCCAGGGATTTGCACCAAACACAGTCGGTCCAGGTGGTGAAATTTCTTGGGCTTGGTCTTTTTTTCCCACCCCTCCCCACACCCCACCCCCCCCCACACACAGGGAAGGTCGCTACTCCAAGGGCAGGAGCTTTGCAGTCTAAATCTCTGAGCCCAAAATATCACTGCCTAGAAAGGTGGTCGATTACAGTAACGTCTTTAAACCCACAAATGCAAGAATGGCCTGTCTGCTGCAAGGCAGGCTTCTCCCCTGAGGATTCTGCTTCAGCTAAGACTGTGGGGCTCTTGGCTATACGAGGCTCCACTGTGAGACTCTGGAGAAGCCACTAACTTTCCCTAAGCCAGTTTACTCTCCCTGCAAAGAAAAGGTAATAGCTATGGGGTTGTCAAGAAAGTCATGACATTTTTTTCGTGTCATGACTTCTCCAGCAACCTAATATTTATAAGTATAGGCATAGATAGGTGGTCAAGTTAAAAGGGCAGATGGCAGGCCAGCAGATGGCATAGAGCTTACGTTATTGGATTCCTACATGGCCGACCATGGTTCCAATCCTGAACCTGGTGGCTTGAAACTCACGCCGGCTGTGTGTATGTGTGTGCACATGTGTGCCCGCGTACGCACACGCTCAAGATCCTGGGAGGAGAATGGAGAAGGAATTGCAGTGTGTGCAGTGTGGTCATCCCCCCAGGGGGTGATTTCTCATTGTCTCTGTCTCTCTCTCCTCCCACTCCCTCCACCCCCATAGTGCATGTGCCCTAGGGAAAAAAAACTCGAAATACATAAAAAAATAAATAAATAATAAAATAAAATAAAAAGGGCAAGTGGTAGTTGTGATGAAACAGTTCATGTGGCACGAGCCCATTTTTGCCCAATAAGTGTATACAGCAGTGATAATAAGCTAGTTTAAAAAGTGATTCATGGGGTGGGGGGAACCAGCAGTTAGTGTAATGGCTATGTCGCTGGACTCCCACGTAGTTGACCGCGGTTCGCGTCCCGGACCCGGTGGCTTAAAACTCACGCCAGGCGTGTGTGCGTGCGTGCCCAAGATCCCGAGAGGAGAATGGAGGAGAAGGGATTGCGGCACAACTATCCCCCTGGGGGGTGATTTCTCGCTTTCTGTCTCTATGTCTCTGTCTGTCTGGCGAGTGCACGCGCCCTATGGCGAAGACCTCTCAAAAAAAAAAAAAAAAAAGTGATTAATGGGGGAACCAGCAGTTGGCATAACGGCTATGCACCTGGACCAC
>NW_006159706.1:2120647-2124083 GCF_000334495.1 Tupaia belangeri chinensis | reverse complement strand
CCCTAAAAAAAAAAAAAAAAAAAAAAAAAAAAAGTGATTTGTGGGGGCGGGGCAGAAAACCTTACCTAGAACATAGTACTCACTCAGTGAACAGAAAGAACACTGCCTGTCTTTCTTTTCTTTAACCCGCCACTTTCAGAAGTGCTGACTATGTGCAGGACCATGTGTCCCCACATCACCTTTCTCCAGCTACCCCCCATTTTCTTCAAGTGGCTTTCATCACCGGAAATGACCTGAGATGTTTGTTTTCGGCTCCCTCCACATGGTTCTGCACCTGGAACCACGCCTGGCCTGGAGTGGGTGCTCAGGAATAAATGGTGTGGAACAGGAAAACGGACTGCATAGCTTGGACTTAGATCAGGTTGCCAGGGCAAGGAGAGGAATGGAACTCACAGCTTCGGGGGGCGGGGGGCAGCACAAGGCACTGGACTCCCACATGGCTGACTGTGTTTCGAGTCCTGGACCTGGGGGCTTGAAAATCACACCAGGTACATGTGCATGTGTGCCCCAAATCCCAGGAGAAGAATGGAAAAGAGGGGTCTGCAACGTGACCATCCCCTCTGGGGGGAGTGATTTCTCACTTTCCCTCTCACTATTTCTCTGCAGTGAACGCATGTGCCCTATGGCAAAAACCTAAAAAGAGAGTTTTTAGAACCCAAGATCTCCTCCTTTCCCCCCTTATCCTCTTAGCCCCAATCCCTCTCCTTGTTACCCTTGAGAAACTATCAGTAGAAGCAGATTTTTTTTTTTTTTTTTTAATAAAGGAGAGCTCCTTGCCCCACAATTTATTTTGAAACTCAAAACACCTGCCAGGGATTTGCACCAAACACAGTCGGTCCAGGTGGTGAAATTTCTTGGGCTTGGTCTTTTATTCCCACCCCTCCCCACACCCCACCCCCCCCCACACACAGGGAAGGTCGCTACTCCAAGGGCAGGAGCTTTGCAGTCTAAATCTCTGAGCCCAAAATATCACTGCCTAGAAAGGTGGTCGATTACAGTAACGTCTTTAAACCCACAAATGCAAGAATGGCCTGTCTGCTGCAAGGCAGGCTTCTCCCCTGAGGATTCTGCTTCAGCTAAGACTGTGGGGCTCTTGGCTATACGAGGCTCCACTGTGAGACTCTGGAGAAGCCACTAACTTTCCCTAAGCCAGTTTACTCTCCCTGCAAAGAAAAGGTAATAGCTATGGGGTTGTCAAGAAAGTCATGACATTTTTTTCGTGTCATGACTTCTCCAGCAACCTAATATTTATAAGTATAGGCATAGATAGGTGGTCAAGTTAAAAGGGCAGATGGCAGGCCAGCAGATGGCATAGAGCTTACGTTATTGGATTCCTACATGGCCGACCATGGTTCCAATCCTGAACCTGGTGGCTTGAAACTCACGCCGGCTGTGTGTATGTGTGTGCACATGTGTGCCCGCGTACGCACACGCTCAAGATCCTGGGAGGAGAATGGAGAAGGAATTGCAGTGTGTGCAGTGTGGTCATCCCCCCAGGGGGTGATTTCTCATTGTCTCTGTCTCTCTCTCCTCCCACTCCCTCCACCCCCATAGTGCATGTGCCCTAGGGAAAAAAAACTCGAAATACATAAAAAAATAAATAAATAATAAAATAAAATAAAAAGGGCAAGTGGTAGTTGTGATGAAACAGTTCATGTGGCACGAGCCCATTTTTGCCCAATAAGTGTATACAGCAGTGATAATAAGCTAGTTTAAAAAGTGATTCATGGGGTGGGGGGAACCAGCAGTTAGTGTAATGGCTATGTCGCTGGACTCCTGGGGGCAGAAAACAGCACCTTACCTAGAACATAGTACTCACTCAGTGAACAGAAAGAACACTGCCTGTCTTTCTTTTAACCGCCACTTTCAGAAGTGCTGACTATGTGCAGGACCATGTGTCCCCACATCACCTTTCTCCAGCTACCCCCCATTTTCTTCAAGTGGCTTTCATCACCGGAAATGACCTGAGATGTTTGTTTTCGGCTCCCTCCACATGGTTCTGCACCTGGAACCACGCCTGGCCTGGAGTGGGTGCTCAGGAATAAATGGTGTGGAACAGGAAAACGGACTGCATAGCTTGGACTTAGATCAGGTTGCCAGGGCAAGGAGAGGAATGGAACTCACAGCTTCGGGGGGCGGGGGGCAGCACGCATCCAGGTAATGGGCTGGGCTAGGCAGAGGGAAGTCGCAGGCTTCCGCGCAGGTCCAGCAACAGTCTTGGGGCCCGGAGGAACCTTGCTTCCCGCAGGGGGAGCTGCAGTCTGTGCAGCAGCCCTGGGCCTACAAGACAGCAGGGCTCAGAGTTGGAACCAGGCAGCAGGCTGGGGCAGCCAGACTCCGCTTTCCAGAGTGGGGCAGAGAAGGACGTTGGGCTTGGACAGGTCAGGATGGGGGGACCCATAGGTGCTGCAGAAGGGAGAGACGCAGGGACTACATAGCAGAGGTGTCTCAGGGCGAGAGCCTGCAGATGCAGGGAGACATGAACTGGGCTTTTCCTCCCCAAAGTCCACCCCTTCTCACCAGCAGGCAGCGCCTGGTCAGCAGCACTAGGCCCAGCAGCAACAAATAGATGCCCACAGCGATGAAGACGATGGCGGGGATGGGCAGCAGCAAGGGAGGGCTGCTCACGGGAGCTGGGGCTGGATTCCAGGGGTTAGGGGAGGCCTGCTGAGCACAGGAGGAAGGTGGGGCAGGAGGTGGGGGATGGAGGACCCCAGGAGTATCAGGAGGAGAGGAGGTGGCTAGGGCCAGGGACCACCACCAGTTGGTGGGGAGAGCCTGAGACACCCTGACTTACTATCTTGTCCCACAAACCTGCCTCTTCCCCTGATATCCCCACCTCAGCATCATCAAGAATTTGCTGGTCATTCTAGAACCTTCTGAGGTTTACCATCTTCCTTTCTCAGTGTGTCTCCAAACAGATCTCTGTCTCTGCTCCACTGCCACGACCTTAGCATCCCTCAGCCCTCGTGACAGCAGCGAACTTTCGGGACTGCAGTTCAGTGCCTTGCCACACCAGCTGCCCCGGGGTGCGCCTCCCTTCCCCACAATCCATCAGTGGCTCCCCTGGACTTGGTGAAAACGTCCTGTCTCGGAGACAAAGGCCGGGGCCAACCCTGCCTACCTCTCCCTGGCTTCCCCAGACTCCAGCCACACTGAAGTCGGAGCAGATCCCCAAATGCTCTCAGCCAGCCCCCTTCCACGCTGGGGCCTCGGCCTGAAAGGCCTTTCTTCCTACTGGGTGACTCCCCTTGCTAGGACCACGGAACCGTGCTGGGGACGCCCACCGCGCTCTTCCTCTGCTCTCGCCCTGGGCTGGAAGGGTGTGTGCGGGCGGGTACGAAGCCCTGCTCAGTCGGGGCGGTAGGGCGGCAGGTAGGGAGTGCGGGCGTGGAGGGGCCACTCACGGCCATGTGGCGGGGGCGGGGGGGGGGGC
>NW_006159706.1:2111662-2116902 GCF_000334495.1 Tupaia belangeri chinensis | reverse complement strand
GCACCAGAGCCCCGCCCCGCCGGCGCCCGCCGAGTCCCAAACCCGCTTTTCCCGCCTCGCTCCTCCCGCCTGATCTCCCGCGGCCTCCGCTCTTCTCTAGAGCGTCCTCCGCGACCCGCAGCGACTCTCCAGGGCAGGTCGGCTCTCAGCGGAGGCCGCACAGAGGAGCCCTCCTGGGGTCGCGGAGGGCTGAGCCCTGGGCTTCTCCACCATCCGGCTGCGTGGCTCGACCCAGGCTCCTGCCCTCGCTGAGGCCGGTGCCTCGTCTGCGAAAGGAGAAAACGCCCACCCCACAGGCTGCTGTAAAACCAAAGCTCCTGGGGCCGGCAGGTGGGGTGCTGGTTGAGCTTCATAGTCCCAGACTGGTGGCCCGAAATTCACAACAAATGGATAAATACATATTTTTTACATCAAATCTACTTGCTCATAATTTGGGACTGGCAATACTTTTCCAGCCTGATCCCACTTCTCCATCTTTCACTCCAGTTTTACCACCTCCACGTCACTGTCCAAGTAATTTCCCACCACCCACATCAGATCTCGCTCATCTACTTTAAAACTCCAAGGGCGGGGCCAGCAGATGGTGTAATGGTTACATCGCTGGACTCCCACGTAGCCGACTGCGGTTTGAGTCCCGGAGCAGGAGGCTTAAAACAGGCTCTGTGTGTGTGTGTGTGTGTGTGCAGGAGGCTTAAAACAGGCTGTGTGTGTGTGTGTGTGTATGCCCAAGACCCCAGGAGGAAAATGGAGATGGGATTGCAGCATGGCCATCCCCCCAGGGGTTATTAATTTCTCTCTCTCTGTCTCTCTGGTGAGCTCACACATGCCCTATAGCAAAGAAAACTTCCAAGGGTTTCCCACTGACTCCAGGATAAAGCCTACCTGCTTCACACCCTCCACTCGGAGCCCTGCCTACCTCCCACTGATTCATTCACCAAGACACTGCTGCCCACGCGGCAGTAGGCTCCGGAGCTCCAGCGGAGAGTAAGGCAGATTCCTGGCCCTTCCCGTCCTGACATTCCACAGGAAAAAGAATTTGTGCCCCATCAGTTTCTTTTTATTTATTATTATTATTATTGAGAGGGTTTTTTGTTTGTTTGTTTTTGTTATAGGGTGCATGCCCTCGCCAGAGAGACAGAGAGAGAGAAAGCAAGAAATCACCCCGTGGGGGGGCTGGCCACACTACAATCCCTTCTCCTCTATTCTCCTCTTGGGATTTTGGGCACACACATATGTGCCTGCTGTGTTTCAAGCTGCCAGGTCTGAGATTCAAACTTCAGTCAGCCACATAGGAGTCCAGCGTCTTAACCACTATGCCAACTACTCGCCCCTATTATTATTTTTTAAAAATTTGACGAGAGAGTGAGAGAAAGCGAGAAAGCAAGCCTCAAGGATTTGAACCACAGTTGACCAGATGGGAGTCCAGCTCCTTAATCACCACACCACCTGCTGCATACCAATCAGCTGTTCCTAGGCTCCTCTTGGGATCTGTTGAAGGTTCCTGAACAACACGCAGAGCCTCATAGCCCCACAGCTTTGCAGCTACTGTGCCCTCTGTGTACCACACTCCCCGTTTCCTCCCTGACACATTCTTCTCACCCCTCCACCCCATGCCCAGTTTTGGCTCAGTGAGATCTTCCTGCCACCCTCAGGCTGAGTTCTCAGAGCACCACAGAGATACTGCTATTCTAGCACTTACCATGGGGTCTTTCAGTTCTCCAGGTGATGTCTGCCCCCCAGGGGCTGCTCAGAGTCACGTCTGTATCCCACTAGCATCCGGCCTAGCCCTGGGGCCCTGGTGAGCACGCACAGCTTGTGTGGATGGCTGCAGCACAACTCTGTCCAGGAAAAAAAGTGCTTGCTGCAGCTGTGGCCTAGTTCCCTCCGCAGTCAAGGTTCTCAGCCTTCCTGCTTTCCTTCTGGACCTTTTGGGTGCCGCACACGCAGGCTTGCACACATGCACACTAGCACACCTCCCGTGGAGGCCTCGAGCGTCTGACACGACTGCTGCACCTGGACAGTCCCCCCGCCCCCAGTGCAGTCTGCTGTGTACCCGCCTCTATTCACATTCTCGACTCTGGTGCACCCCACAGCTTCTGCCTCGGGGAGCTCCCTGCACCACGAGACAGCCACAGAAATTGCCCCGGTCTGTGTCCCTGGGTCCTAAATCTCCCCTCTCACCTTTGTCCACACTGACAGGGTCCCAGTCACCCACTCTGCCATGCCTAGCCCTCTTGGAGGGGATTTCAAGTCCAGAAAACGGGAGTCTAATTGTCCCCAACATCACCGTTGTTGATTCTAAGGCAGGGTCAGACCGCCTTCTTGGGGGCTGTCTTCTTGTCTGACAGAATCCTGAGGACCAAGATGAGGCCACCTCCCACCTCCACCCCAGAAACGGCCTCAGGTGACACGTACTCCCTCTCTTCGGCCCCTGCCAACACAGAGACGTCAGTCTTGGCAAGGCTTCTGGACACCATGGCCTGCAGTGGTCAGACTCGTGGCTGCTGGTGTTCTGTTCCTACCACGAGCTCGTACATTATGCAGAGGGTGGACAGGGACCAGGCCTGCTTATTGCCGTGCAAGCCAATGGGAGGGGTGATACCTACACCCCACTTTGCCAAGGCCCCTCTTCTACCACATCACACCACGTGTTGGAGGCAGGGAGAAACTGACTTCACAATAAGCCAGATAATCACGAAGTCTCCTTCTTAAAGTTCAAAGCTGGACATGTCAGCTAGTGTCGCATGAGGTTTTGCACTGCCCCTGTGACAGGGAAGGATCTGTACTCTCTACTCCCAACCATTAGGGGGTGGGTGAGAGATCAGAGATGCAGAGAAGGCCCAGATGAAAGCAGCCTCGGCAGGCTCCGGCTGGGGGCGGGAAGGGAACCTGGCAGTCTTGATTCTGATCTAATGTGCTCAGCCCCCTCCTATGGCCAGCAGACAATGCAGAGATTAGGTCAGATGCTAGGCGTGTAAGCAAGCGCGATCTCTGTGCCCCATCAGTTCTTTCAGGGCTCCTCTTGGGATCTGCTGAAGGTTCCTGAACAGTGCACAGAGCCTCACAGCCTCCTTTATTATGAGAATGAAAGGCCTGGGCTTAGGTAATTACCCTGGGGGAATTAAGACGCTGAGCTGAGGCAGAGTTAGCATCAACAGAGGCCTCTCCACAGATCTTATCTTATTTAATCTTCACAGTACTCCTGAGTGGCAGAAACAATTATTTCCATCTCTTAGGTGGGAAAGAATTACAGCCCAGTTGGAAACAAACAAAATGTTAGAGGTTAGATCTTGGTTTAAATTCCGGTTCTGGCATTGTGCGTGTGTGTGTGTGTGTGTGTGTGTGTGTGTGAGAGAGAGAGAGAGAGAGAGAGAGAGACAGACAGACAGACAGACAGAGAGACAGACAGACAGAGAGACCTTGGGCAATTCAGTTGACTCTCTGAGCCTCCATCTTTCTAGTAACTGGGGATTCCTGTGAGAGATGGGCAGGGCTTATTGTGAAATATGATTAGAAAAACTGTATGTAAAATATCTGGCATAGAACATGGGCTCTGTAAAACATATAACAATAATGGCCACTGTGTTTTTCCAAAGAATTATTCATTTAATTTTATTTATTCATTCAATTATTTTAATTTGACCAGAGAGAGATAGAGAGAAGGAAAGTGAAAAAGCAAGCCATTAGGTTTGGGACTTGAACTGCGGTCATCCATGTGGGAGTGTCCAGCACCTTAACCACCATGCCACCCGCTGGTCCTCAGTGACAACTTTTTTTTTTTTCCTGAGAGATTTTCGCTATAGGCCGGTGCGCTCGCCAGACAGAGAGAGAGAGAGACATAGAGACAGAAAGCAAGAAATCACCCCCCAGGGGGGATGGTCACGCCACAATCCCTTCCCCTCCATTCTCCTCTCGGGATCTTGGGCACGCACGCACACGCGCCCGGCATGAGTTTTAAGCCACCAGGTCTGGGACGCGAACCGCGGTCGACTACGTGGGAGTCCAGCGACATAGCCATAACGCTAACTGCTGGTTCCCCAGTGACAACTATTAATGAATACCACAATAAATACCGATTGACATAGGAATGGCATTTCACCTATATCTCATTTAATCATCCCAGCAGCCTGATGTAGAAGTGCTGTTGTTTTCTCCATTTAAAATTTTATTTGTTGGGGCCAGCAGGTGGTATGGTTAAGGCACTGGACTCCCACGTAGCTGACCATGGTTAGAGTCCCAGAACTGGTGGCTTGGTTTCTCACGTTCTCTCTCTCTCGCTCGCTCTTGCTCTCACTCTCTCTGTCTCTCTCTGGTGAGCACATGTGCCCTGTAACACATTTAAAAAGAATAATAATAATAGCTGAAATTTAAAAATATTATTTGCTGGGCCAGCAGGTGGTGTGGTAGTTAAGGCAGCTGGACCCCATATAACCAATCATACAATTTGAGTCTCAGGCACTGCGTGAGACTCATACACTTGGTGTGCCCAAAATCCCAAGAAGAGGATAGAGAAGGAACTGCAGCATGGCCATCCCCCCAGAGGTGATTTCTCACTTTCTCTCTCTCTTTCTCTCTCCTTCTCTGTCTCTCTATGGTGAGTGCACATGCCCTATAGCAAACTAAAAAAAAAAAAAAAAAAAAGGGATTTATTTGTTTTTATTCATGATAGAGCACACGTGAAGTCAGAGAGAAAGAGAGGGGCACACTCCCCAGGGGCTGGTCACACCATGATCCCCACTAGCCCTCCAGCCCATTGAATCCTGGGTACTCACATTTGCACGGCGTGTTCCAGGCCAAGCAGGCCAGGAACCTGAGCTGCAGCCGCGATGTGGGACCACCTTTCCTTGAGTGTATTTTCTCCATATTATAGTTAGGGAGGGGGGGTGGCTCCGAGGAGTTAAATAATTTATACTAGGACTTCTGGGAGAACCAGGACTTAGGCCTAGGAAACAAGACTTGGTGTAGGTACAACAGAGACTCAGAGAGGTTCTGAAACTTGGCCAAGGTCACACAGCCAGCCTACGGGGGTAAGAAAAGGCTGGGCCCCTTTGTTGTGGGACCCCAACTCACCTGCTGTGCGCTTTTCCTCACTTTGTTTCTGGTGTGCAGATAAAGGGTGGGACTGAATTGCTTGGAACAGTACCTAACCTGGGACAGGGACAAATAAAAGTCCTAAATAATACATGCCCTGGCATCCTGGCCAGGACTCTCCCCAGAGCACGGTGGGCGGGGGGGGAACC
>NW_006159706.1:2095150-2111319 GCF_000334495.1 Tupaia belangeri chinensis | reverse complement strand
GCCCGGGACTCCCCCCAGGCGCGGGGGGGGGGGGGGGAACCCTTCCCTGGGTATCACATGGGACAGCGACCAGAGGGCCGCTTATTGTTTACTTACAGCCTCAGACGGTATCACCCTATGCACCTCACCCCTGCGCGCCTCCGCGGGCCCACAGCCCCGCACGGGAACGAGGCCCGGCTGCACAGCGTTTGGAAGGAGCAAAGGTAAAGTCTAGGTGCAGGGAAACTGTGTGGTCTGTCTGTGAGGACCGGGGTAGGGGAGAAGTGTGTGGGGGGCTGAGTCTCACCTGTAGAGCCGGCTAGGGGAGGGGAAGCGGTGGCAGAAGTCCAGGAGCCAGTGGGCCCTCGGGCAGCTGCACCCGCCCAGCCCGCCCCTTCTCCCGCAGGCAGACCAAAGCATTCAGACTGCCGGGCCAGGCCAGCGGGCGGTGGTCTCCCTTCCTCCACCGCCTGGTCCAGACGCTCCTACAATACAGACCAGGTTAGGAGTGTGCGCGACACCCCATCTTATCTTGGGTTTATGCCAGGTGTACACACTTTGGCAAGCACGCACACACACACACACACACACACACACACACGCCTTGCCATTCTCTTTCCAATTCCCTTTCCACACTTCTGATGGCTCCAGGACAAAGTCTCATTTTGCTGCCAGGAGCCCTTTAACACTTCTCTATCTACCCTTATCTTATCTTTCTTTTTTTAACAAAGAGGCTTCCAGCACTGAATGCCTGGCTGGGGGTAGGATCTAGCCAGGATGTTGTAACATATTGTAGCATGTTTTTTTCATTGTATGTATTGTTGTTACCTTTTATCCACAACAGATGATACTGTTTTCTTATTTTCTATAGTGATAAAAAGTTTCCTTTTGGGACCAGCAGTTGGCATAAAGGCTGTGTCGCTGGACTCCCATGTATTCTGCCGTGGTTTGAATCCTGGACCCAGTGGCTTAAACTCACGCTGGGCGTGTGTGCATTTGTGCCCAAGACCCCAAGGAGAGAATGGAGGAGAAGGGATTGCAGCGTGACCATCCCCCCAGGGGGTGATTTCTCCCTTTCTGTCTCTGTCTCTCTCTCTGTCCTTCTGGAGAGCGCACCAGAAAAGTCTCTCCAAAAAAAAAAAAAAAGTTTCCTTTTAAAATACATGGTTAGATGCAGGTACAGGGTCAGCCTGTGTTGAGGTGGTTAAGGTGCTGGATCCCACATGGCTGATTACACTGTTAGAGTCCAGATTGTTTGCAAAACACACCAGATGGGCCGCACCTGGGTATACCCAAAATCCAGAGAAAAGAATGAAGGGGGGAGGGGAAACACATACCTCTGGGGGTAATTTCTCACTTTCCCTTTCATTCTCTGTCCTGTCTCTCTCCAGCAAGCACATGAGGCCTAGGCAAACAAACAAACAAACCCACCAGATGCGGTACTCTGGAAATCAGACTACCAGGTTCAAATCCCAGCTGTGCATGTACTGCCTGTACCACCGGGACAAACCACACCGCCTCTCCTTGTCCCAATTCCCTCGTCCATACCAGGGAGAGGGTGGTATCTCCTAGTTCATTGTGAGAGCCACACTAGTTACTGTGTGTACAGGGCTTCAGTTAGCTGCTGTGCGACACCCAAATCGCTACATCAATGTTTGCTGTGATTAAGTCAAATAAGGCAAATAGATATGATAACAGAGGCTGGGGGCACTTGTATGCACTGATTCCACCCTCGTCCACATGGGGAAACAACGGTTTGGAAAAGGTGAGAGACCAAGCTAGGTTCTTGAGCAGTTTCTCCGTACCGAATCTAATGACCAGTCATTTCAAGCTTTGATCATTAATATAATCTTCCAGTCTTGACATATTCACCTGCAAAATGGGAATACTACTCTCCCATCGGATGTCCGACGGTGTGTGTGAAGGCAGCTCAGAGCGAGAGTGTGGGTGTGATGGCTCTCAGACATTCTCAACTGGGGTAATGTCGCCCCCAAGGGGGCAAAAATTGGTTCTTGGGGTCCAGCAGCAGCTGCTTGGAAGGTGAAGTAGGAAAGATGACAACACAGCAAAACTGTGTCTTGGAAAAAAGAAGGCAAGTTTGGTTGCTAAGGGAGAAAATATGTATTCTTTGTAATATGTGTGTAAAAGCACTCCTCCACCTGAACACACACAGTTTTATGATGGACAGCGACGGGGTGGGGAGGAATAGAGCCTAACAAGGCTCCTAGGTGGAGCCAGGTGGTGGCACAGAGGCAGGAAGTTGGAGCCACACAGGAAGCATCCGGGGTTCCTGTCCCTGGGTCTCCCTGAGTATGCCGGGCATGCACACATGCGCCTGTAACCTGGCTGAGATGAGAGGGTCACAGCATGAACACCCTGTTGGGGTATCTCTCCCTCTCTCATGGCAGGAAATGAATGAATAAACTTTAAAAGGAGGGGAGGAGTCTCCTGAGGGGAGTGGTAACTATAATTTTTTTTTTTTTGAGAGGTTTATGCTATAGGGTGCATGTGCTTGCCAGAGAGACAGAGCAAGAGAGACAGAAAGCGAGAAATCACCCCCCGGGGGGATGCCCACACCGCAGTCCCTTCTCCTCCATTCTCCCCTCAGGATCTAGGGCACGCACGCCCACACGCCTGGTGTGAGTTTAAGCCACCGGGTCCGGGACTCGAACCACGGTCGACTACATGGGAGTTCAGCAACATAGCCATTACAACAACTGCTGGTCCCAAAAACTATACTTTTTTTTAAAAAAGGGGCCAGCAGGTGGCATAGTGGTTACCACAGTAGACTCACATATGGCTGACTGCGGTTCAAATCCCAGACCTGTTGCCTTGAAAATCACACCAGGCACCTTGCGCTTGTGTGCCAAAAATCCCAGGAGGAGAAGAAATTGCAGCATGGCCATCCCGGCTGGCGGGTGCTTTCTAACTTCCCCTCTCTGTCTCCCACTAACACATGAGCCCTATGGCAAAAAATCTTTTAAAAAGAGAGAGAGAGGGAGACAGAGAGTGAGAGAGGCATAGTAGTTAGGGTGCTGGATCCCACGTGGCCGACTGTGCTGTTCAAGTCTCGGACCCAGTGGGCTGCAAGGGTCATGGGGCATGTGCATGCATGCCCAAAATCCCGACAGAAGGGAGAGAGAGAGAAGGGATTGTGGCATGGCCATCCCCCTAGAGGGACGATTTCTGACTACCTTTCACTCTCTGGCAAGCACAGGCACCCTCTCACAAAAAAAAAAGAAAAAAAAATTTAAGTTGAGAAACACTGCTCTAAACCAAGGTTTTTCCTGCTTAGGTCATTCCCCACTAGTGGGTTTTGAAATTGTCTTAATGGATCATGATCAGGATTTGGAGGAAAATGACAGAAGAAAGGCCACAGAGCACTGCAGACGCTAAGGGTAGGTATTGTGAGAAAACCGCTTCCCATTCAGCACACGCACGCACACATGCTGGGCCGCGAGGTGAGGGGCACTTCCGAGCCAGCCCTGTAGCCTCGTGGTGAAGGGAGCCAGATCCCACACGGCTGACCACGGTTAGAATCCCCCCCCAGTGGCTTGAAGGACATGCTGGACTGAGTGTGTGTGTGTGTGTGTGTGTGTGTGTGTGTGTGTGTGTGTGCGCGCGCGCGCGCGTGTGCCCGACGCCCCACAGGGTGGAGGAGAGATGGCGGTGCGGCCACACCCACCGGGGAGTGCCTTCTCCCTCTCCCCCTCTCTCTGTGGCAGTGAACACATCTCTGGCAATTAAGACAAAAAAAGTCCTTTAGAAGGTATTTCTGTGGTTCGCTGTAAAACAGAGGAAAGCCGTTGCTCCACACCGTTGTTTTCTCCCCTTGTTTTTTCTCTCTCACACAAGCCAGTGCAAGTCTTGGCCTGTTTTATTTGAAAGAAGAAGAAATGCGGGCAGACAGTGGTGTGGTGGGTAAGGCAGCTGGATCCCACATGGCCGACTGTGTGGTTTGAGTCCCAGACCTGGTGGCTTGAAAAACATGCTGGGTGCATGTGTGCGCATGCCCAAAATCCCAAGAGGAGAGTGAAGAAGGGATTACAGAGTGGCCATCCCTGCAGGGATGCTTTCTCTCTTTCTCTCTCTTCCTCTGCCTCTCCCTGGTGAGCATACGTACCCTCTAACAAAAAATCTTAAAAGAGGGCCAGCATGCATGACTGTGGTTCACATCCCAGACCCGGTAGCTTGTTTTCTCACTTTTCCTTTCTCTCTCTCTTTGGTCAAATTATTATTATGTAAAGATAATCATAATAAATAAAATTAAATAAATAAGATAATTATTTTTTAAAAAAAGGAGAGAAAGAGGGCCAGTAGATGGCATGCAGTTTAAGGTGCTGGATCCCACATGGTCAGCTACATGATTCGAATCCCAGGCCTGGCAGCCTGAAAATCACACTGGGCGCATGTGCGTGTGTACCCGAAATCCCAAGAGGAGACTGGAAGAGAAGGGATGGTGGCATGGCCAGTTCCCTGGAGGGTGATTTCTCACCCTGTTCCCCTTCTCTCTCTGGTGAGCGCACATGCCCTGTAGCAAAACAAAACCAACAAACAAAAACAGAAACAAAAAACTTAGAAAGGAAGGAAGGAAGGAAGGAGAGAATTCAGATTCAGATTCTGATGAAACTTAGGCCTGACCTTAACCAGCTCATGGCTCGGGAGCTCCTTCCCTTCCTCATTCTATATTCTGGGGTGACCACAGGTACAGAGGCGAACAACCATCCCTCAGCACCAGAGGAGTGCTGTGGCTCCTCTGCTTTCCTCGCTGTCCCTCCCCTCTCCTCTCCTCTGCTCCCAACTTGAGAGGCGGCAGTTACGCGGGCCTGCGGCTATCTTAGTTCTACCTCTGCCATTAACTATGTGATTTGGGCAAGCCACTCAACTTCTCTGACCTTCTGTTTTTTCAGCAGTAAAACGGGAGTTATTTGTAACATTGTAGAAATGATTACCTGAGAGCGTGTATGAAGTATTTCAGCACGAGGCATTGTATACCATGGGCGTTCATAACAGCAGCCCCCGATACGAATCCAACTGCTTTATGATCCAGCAATCCTGACCCTGGGCGTTGATCCGCAGGAAGGAAATCAGCGTCAGAGACATCTGCACTCCCCAGTTTATGGTAGCCAAGAGATACGATCAACCCAAGTGTCCCGGATGGATTCATGGATGAAGAAGAGGTAGTATACATACCCACATGAATACTATGCAACTGGGGCCAGCAGGTGGCATGTGGTTAAGGACGCTGGACTTCCGCATGGCGGACTGCGGTTTGAGTCCCGGACCTGGCGGCTTCTTTCTCACTTCCTCTTCCTCTTCCTCTCTCTCTCCCTCTTTTTTTTTTAAAATAACTTTTTTTTTTTTTTTTTTAAAAAGAATACTATTCAACCATTAAAAAGAAAGCAATCCTGTCATTCGAGGCAAGATGGGCAAGTCTGGAGGATAATATAGGAAGTGGAATGAGCCAGGCACAGAAAGAGGAATGCCACACGTTCTCACATGGAGAAGCCAAGAACAAAACAAAAACTGAGCTCATGAAAGCAGAGTAGGGCGATGGTTGCCATGGGTTGTCGGAAGTCATGGTGCATTTTGCACAGTACAACAGGAAAGTGTATCATGGCTTTTCCGATGACCTTATGAGGGTCAGTGGGGTGGGGACAGATTTATTTAATGTATTGCAAGGCTCCTGTTATGTAAGGTTTTTTTAAAAAGTGTATTCATTTATCTCCCCCCAGGAGGGGGGAGGGGCAAATAAAGAGGGAAAGGCACCCCGGCAAGGTCTTGCTGCCATGACCCACCCCGGCCTCGGTCAGCCCAGATCACGGCACACACGTGCACAGCCTGGGGTACCAGGGAGGCCCTGGGGTGCAGGCCCAGGACCCTTCCCATGTGGGTCCAGTTTCACTGCTACCGTGCCTCTGCCTGGCCCCATGTTTGTTTGCAAAGGTGATGAAAATATACTGGATTGGGACCAGCAGTTAGCATAATGGCTATGTCGCTGGACTCCCACCTAGTCGACCGCGGTTCGTGTCCCGGACCCGGTGGCTTAAAACTCACGCCGGGCCCGTGTGCATGTGTGCCCAAGATCCCGAGAGGAGAATGGAGGAGAAGGGATTGCAGCGTGGCCATCCCCCCGGGGGGTGATTTCTCGCTTTCTCTCTGTCTCTGTCGAGCGCACGTGCCCTATAGCAAAAACCTCTCAAAAAAAAAAAAAATTAAATTAAAACTGATTTTTTGTGGTGGTGATGGTCATACAATATTTTGAATTTCCAAAAGCCATTTTCCTGCACAGTTTACAATGGTTAACGTGTGGTAAATTTCTTGTTATTGTAAATTTATCTCCATTTTTAGAATATGAAAATCCATACGTAGAAGCTGGAAAGAAGCAGCGCTTGGTTGAAGCACTTGGTTCGCATTCTATCGACTCCTCACAGGGAGGCCGTACGGGAGCTGGGGAGGTGGCTGGGGATGGTGGAGACAGGCTGCCTGGCCTCCAGTCCTCGTGCAACATCTTTTTATCCCTGTAGGGCTATCTGTATATCTTTCTCTGCGAATTGCACTGCTGCCCTTTAAAAAGGAGCTTTCTGGGGGCCGCCAGGTGACATGGTGGTTAAGGCAGCTGGACTCCCACATGGCTGACTGCAGTTTGAGTCCTGGATTTGGCAGCTTGCTTTCTCACTTTCTCTCTCTCTCTCTCTGTCTGCCCCTCTCTGGTCAAAATAAAACAAATAAACAAATAAAGTGAAATAAAAAAATAATTCTTTTTAAAAAAAGGAGCTTTCTTCACAACCCTGTATACTAGCTTCTAATTAGGTCACATGACCAGACCTCTAGCTGCAAGGGAGACTGGGAAATAGACAAAGGAACTTCAGAAAGTTTGTGGAAAGTGACTATTATAAGAAAAGTATCATAGATTTCAAAAATTTTTGCACCCAAAGAAATTCATGCTGTAATTCTATTTTTCACAAACTTTTTGAAATCTCCCTGTAGTTTCTTTTCTTTTTTAAAATAAAAGAATGAATTATTTAATTTAGGTCTAAATTATTTTTTAGAGAGAGATTTTTGCTGTAGGGTGTTTGTGCTCGCCAGAGAGACAGAAAGCAAGAAATTACCCCGCAGGAGAGATGACCACACCACAATCCCTTCTCCTGTTGGTACTTTGGACACACACACACAACTGTGCCTGGCATGAGTTTGAAGCCATCGGATCTGGGACTCCAACCACTGTTGACGATTTAGGAGTCCAGCAATGTAACCATTACGCCATCTGCTGGACCCCATTTAATTTTATTTATGATTATAATTATGGTTATGATTATTTGACCAGATAAAGAGAGGGAATGGGAGAAAGTAAGCCACCAGGTTCAAGACTCAAAATGCAATTGGCCATGTGGGAGTCCAGCATCTCAACCACCATGCGACTTACTGGCCCCTGTTTTGTTTTTTTCTTTATTCACGATAGACTGTGTACATGGGCGTGCAGCAGGGTCAGGTCGTGCCACAGCCTCCTTCCTCCAGTCCTCTAACCCATGAGGTCTTCGGCACTTGTGCACATGTCTAGCGTGTTTCAGGGTGAGCAGACTGGGGATTCAAACCAAGGTTACCACGTGGATTCAGCTGCTCTGCTTACTACCACTACACCACAGAGCCAGCCTTCCACTCAAAGATTTTCTTTTAAGAGAGATATTTTTTTTTTGGAGAGGTTTTTGCCATAGGGCATGTGCACTCGCCAGAGAGACAGAGAGACAGAGAGACAGGGGATGGCCACGCCGCAATCCCTACTCCTCCATTCTCCTGTTGGGATCTTGGGCACGCACCCATATGCGCCTGGTGTGAGTTTCAAGCCACCAGGTCCAGGAGGTAAACCGTGGTCGGCTACGTGGGAGTCCAGCAACATAGCCATTACGCTAACTGCTGGTCCCAAGAGAGAGATTTTTGATGTAGGGCACGTGCACCCACCAGAGAGACAGAGAGACAGAAGGCAAGAAGTCACCCCCCTAGGGGGATGGCCATGCTGCAACAATCCCTTCTCTTCCATTCTCCACTTGGGATCTTTTTTTTTTTTTTTTTGCTATAGGGTGCGTGCACTCGCCAGAAAGACAGAGAGAGACAGAGAGACAGAAAGAGAGGAATCACCCTCCGGGGGGGATGGCCATGCCACAATCCCTTCTCCTCTCTCCTCTCGGGATCTTGGGCACGCATGCACACGCGCTCGGCATGAGTTTGAGCTGAGCCACTGAGGACTCGAACGGTGGTTGACTACATGGGAGTCCAGTGACATAGCCATTACACCACCTGCTGGTCCCCTGAAAAATTTTTTTTAAACAGAGGGCAAAAACACACCATTGAATACAGTTTAGACATCCTCATTCATATTTTGGGGGCTTATCTCTGTTCTTGATTCTTTAGCTACTTTGTTTTTCCCCTCTGGATGGGCCTCTGAAAATTCAGATTAAGCCAAGAGTAAAAAAAGATAAAGTAGCTGAAGATGAGGGTTCCAGTCCTGGACCTGGGGGCTTAAAACTTACATTGGGCATATGCATGCCCAATATCCTGAGAGGAGACTGGAGGAGAAGGGATTGTGGTGTGGCCATCCCCCCAGGGGAGGATGATTTCTTACTTTCTGTCTCTGTCTCTGTCTCTGTCTCTCTGGTGAGTGCATGCACCCTATAGCAAAAAATCTCTCTGAAAAAATATGTTCAGTTCCTTTAGGAAATAAAATTATGATTTTTCTCTTTTTTATTATTTATTTAGTTCCATTTTTAAAAAGAGTTTTTTTATTTTACTTTATTTATTTATGTATTTAAATGTGATGGGGGGAGGGAGGGAGAGAGAAAGTGAGAAAGCAAGACACCAAGTCTGGGACTCAAACCACGGTTGACCATGTAGGAGTCCAGCGCCCTTAACCATCGAGCTACCTGCTGGCACCTTATTTGTTATTGTTGTTATTATTATGTTTTAATTTGACCAAAGCAAGACAGAGAGAGAGAAAGGGACAGAGAGAGAGAAAGCAAGCCACTAGGTCTGGGACTTGAACTGTGGTTGACCATGCCACCTGCTGGCCCCAGATTATATTTTCTATATCTGCTTAACATTATAGAAACCAGTGAACTCTGGGGACTGGCAGGTGGTATTGTGGTTAAGGCGGCTGGACCCCCCACATGGCCGACTGCGGTTCGAGTCCCAGACCTGGCAGCTTGCTTTCTCATTTTCCTTCTCTCTCTCTGGTCAACTTCAATAAATTAAAAAAAATAAAATAAATGACAACGAATAAAATTAAATAATTCTTGAAAAAGAAAAAGAAACCAGTGAACTCTGGGCACGTGTGCCTTTGTGCCCAAGATCCCGAGATGAGGGTTTGTGGCATGGCCATCCTGCCTGGTGGGTGATTTCTCACTTTCTGTCTTTCTGTCTCTGGAGAGCACATGCACCATACATACATACATACATACATACATACATAAATTCAGAAAATACAATTGAAGGGGCCCAGCAGTGGGCATGGTGGCTAAGGGCACTGGACTCCCCCAGGGCTGACTATGGTTTGAGTCTTGGATCTGGCAGCTTGCTTTCTCACTTTCTCTCTCTCACTTTCTCTTGCTTTCATTCTCACTCTGTCCCTCTCTGGTCAAAACGATAAAAATAAATAAATAAATAAAGTTAAATAAAATAATTCTTTTTTTAAAAAAAGAAGAAAATATGATTGAAGATAAATCCTACCTCACTCACTTCCTGTGTAACCCTGGACAAGGAACCACACCTCTTCGTTTCTCTGTTTTCTCGTCTGTAAAAGAGGAACAATACTCCTACCCACAAGGTTGTTTTGAGGAAATGTCTTGACGTTGGTAAACACTCAGCTGAGTAGCTGGCCTGCAGCAAATGCTATCTAAGTGGCATTGCATGGGCGGGCAGTATTTTTATTATTTTTAGTTTTTGCTATAGGGTGCATGCACTTGCCTGGAGAGAGACAGACTCAGAGAGAGGGAAAATGAGAAAGCAACCCCCAGGAGGATGGCCACACCGCAATCCCTTCTCTGTTCTACTTTTGGGATTTTGACCACACAAGCACACACTCCCAGCATGTTTTTCAAGTCATGGGGTCTGGGACTCCAACCGCTGCACTTGGCCTGTGGGATCTTCTTCCAGGAGATGCCTTCTCCCAGTTTAAATGTTGTTTTTCGGATTTTTTACTGTCGGTGTTTTGCCTGTTACAAATTTCCTGAAAATGGAGCCATACAATATGTTTCTTATTGCTATCTTTGTTATCTTATGCTGCCAAAAGGAGATTTTTGCTATAGGGCTCTTGCACTTGCTGGAGAGACAGAAAGCAAGAAATCCCTGGGGGGGGGGGTTCACACCGCAATCCCTTCTCCTCTTGGGATTTTGGGCAAACACGAATACACCCAGCATGAGTTTTAAGCCACCAGGTCTGGGGCTTGAACCGCAGTTGACTATGTGGGAGTACAAAGACCATCTCTGGTCCCCTATGCTGCCTCGTAAAGAAAGAACTACTTAAGCTGTTATTTTCCCTCTGCCTCCTTTTCTTCTCCCTTCTACTCCATCCCTGCCACGTAGCTGTCCATCAAGTCATCACTGAATTCTAATTGGCCAATTCTACCGCTAGGGAACCGCCCCACCTCTTCCGCAGCAGAAACAAATCACAGGGCAAACGTGTCAAGAGGTTGGCCAATGAGAGGATGGCATAGTCCAAGCAGTCCACCAATGGGAGGGTGATGTTCCTGCCCTCTCCAACTGTCTCAGCAGCGCAACCTGCAACCTCGTGCTCTTGCAGTTTGACATCTTCCTTGTAACCTGCCTGAAAAGGTCCCTTCGAAGCCTCTTAAGGGATGCAGGATGGCAGGCCCAGACTCCCCGCAGCACTCTTGGGCCTTCCCCACTCCTCTCCTCCCAGGAGTGGATGGGAGGGGAGGCTTTTCCGCTCAAAAATAACATATTTGTAAATACATGTGTTTTCAGGATTTCTCCTTTTCTTTCTTTTCTAATGGAATGATAATTACTTCAGCTTTTGTTTTGTTTTGTCTTTAAGAAATGTTACTTTAAAATTTCAAGTATCGGCAATTTGAACATCCCTCTCCCTTTCCCCAAGTTGTGGGTGCTGAGGAGAAACATCAACCTCCTCTATCGTCTCACCTTGTCTCTCAGAGGTGAGGGCCTATGAGAAGTTAGGGACTGGGAGGGGACGTGACATAAAGCGCTCCTGTGGGCGTGTGCAGAGGATGGGGTAGGGTGGAATTACCAAAGAGCAAGTGCTTTATGGAGTGAAAAAGAGAAGACTTTTTAAAAATGTATTATTTTTTTAGAGGTTTTTGCTATAGGGCATGTGCGCCAGACAGACAGAGAGAGACATAGAGACAGAAAGCGAAAAATCACCCCCTAGAGGGGATGGTCACGCCGCAATCCCTTCTCCTCCATTCTCCTCTTGGGATCTTGGGCATGCATGCACACGCGCCCGGCATGAGTTTAAGCCACCAGGTCTGGGACTCAAACTGTAGTTGGCCACATGGGAGTCCAGCGACATAGCCATTATGCTAACAGCTGGTCCCAAGAGAAGACTCTTATGGTGTGAGATGGAGTGGGAGGTGTAGACCAGCTTCAGTGGTTACAGGAAAAATGAATGAAATTCCAGAATTGGATTTGAAACCAAAAATCAGAATGTCCGATTGCCCTGAGTGAGGGCTATTCACAGTACATTAAGAATTCAAAAGAGATTAGAGAAGTGGTATACCTGGTGACTTTCAGTGGTTACAGATGATGGGTCTTAAAAGCCATAGGGGTGTAGTCCCCAGGTGGCATGGTAGTTAAGGCACCGGACTCCCACATGGCCAGTGACAGTTCGAGCCCCAGACCTGGCAACTTGCTCTCTCTCTCATGAGCATATGTGCCTATAGCAAATTAAATAATAATGAATAAAATTAAATAATTAGTTTTTAAAAATAAATAAAAGCCATTGCATTGGGGGGAGGTGAAGGAGGCTGCTGCATGGGCTCTGAAAGATGCTGTGTTTTCATGGCCATCTTTATTTTCTTCCCCACCCTCTCTGCTTCAGACAGGCATGACTCTGCTCTTTGCACTAGGGTGCATCTTCTTCCCATTGTGCTTCGCTGTCCTACGCTGGGGCCTGCAGATGCACGCCAGCCTGCAGATGGGGAGGCAGGAGGCTGTTCTGGTGGCATCCAAGTAAGAGGGCCGGGGCGAGGCTGTCCTTCTTGGGGCCAGGGTTGGCGGGGCTGATCTCTTACTTTCTGGAAGAGCTGGTGGTGAAAGCACAAGCGGAACGTGGGGTGTGGACAGGGTTCAGAGTCAAAGGCACCAGCTATAGGATCTTTTACAAGTCAGCTAACCTCTCTGAACTTTGAGCCCCCCATTTATCAGTGGGTTTAACAATAACAACCATATTTTTTTTCATGGAGATGTTGTGTGAGGGTCTTGTGAGTCGATGTCAGTGAAATCAAGTTGCAAACTCCTGCAAATACTAGAAGAGATACATGTAGGTTCCCTGGGGACCTCGTGAGCTGGAGGACTCCCTTCCTCCAATGGGGAAGCAGCTGCTCACCACCAGCCAAATGTTATGGACTTAGAGTATGGGCCCAATGTCATATGTTCTTCTGATTCTCTCTCTCTCTTTTTTCTTAGTTTTAATTTACTTTTATTAATTATTATTTATTGTTTTTAATTTGATGAGAGAGAGAAAGCAAGCCACGAGGTTGGGGACACAAACCACAGATGGCCATATGGGAGTCCAATGCCTTAACCATCATGGCACCTGCCACATGCCATTCTCTCTTTAAAGAAGTTGAGTTTAGGGGCCAGCAGATGGCATGCTGGTTACATTGCTGGACTTCCACATGGCTGACTGTGGTTCAAGTCCCAGTCCCAGTGGCTTGAAAATCACATTGGGTGCATGTGCGTGCGTGCCCAAGATCCTGAGAGGAGAATGGAGAAGGGATTGCTGCCATCCCCCAGGGGGTGATTCCTCACTTCCCCTCTCATTGTCTCTGGCTCTCTTCGGTAGTGAGTGCACGCACACTAGGGCAAAAAACACTTTAAAATAGATTTAAAAAGGGAACCAGCAGATGGCGTGGTGGTTAAGGTGCTGGACACTCCCACATGGCCAACCATGGTTTGAGTCCTGGACCTGCTGGCTTGCTTTCTCACTTTCCCTCTCTCTTGCTCTCTGTGTCTCTCTCTGGCCAAATTAAAATAAATAAATGAATGAATAAATAAAATTAAATAATTATTTTTAAAAAGTAGATAAAAAAGAAGTCAAGTGGGACCAGCAGTCGGCGTAATGGCTACGTTGCTGGACTTCCATGTAGTTGGCTGTGGTTTGAGTCCCGGACCCAGTGGCTTAAACTCATGCTGGGGGCCTGTGTGTGCGGACATGCCCAGGATCCTGAGGGGAGAGTGGAAGAGAAGGGATTGTGGCATGGCCATCATCCCTGGGGGAGTGATTTCTCACTTTCTGTCTCTCTGTCTCTCTCTGTCTTTCGGCTGGTGCATGTGCCCTATAGTAAAAACCTCTCCAAAAAAAGAAAAATAAAGAAGTTGAGCTTTGAGGCCAGCAGGTAGCATGATGGTTAAGGCTCTGGATTCCCACATGGCTGACCATGGTTCGAATCCTGAATCTGGTGGCTTGCTTTCTCACTTTCCCTCGCTCTGTCTCTCTCTGATGAGTGCATGTGTTCTGTAGCAAAACTAACAAATAATAAGGACAACATTAAATAAATAATTGTTTTTAAAAAGAAAGAAAGAAAAGAAAAGTGTGAATGAACTTAAGTTGGGCCCGCAGGTGGCATGGAGTTTAAAGCGCTGGATCCTACATAGCCCACTTCACAGTTTGAGTTCTGGACCCAGAGGCTTGAGAATCATGGTGCGTGTGTGTGTGTGTGTGTGTGTGTGTGTGTGTGTGCGTGTGCCCAAAACCCAGAGAGAAGAATGGAGGAGAAGGGACTGCAGGGTGCTTTCTGTCTGTCTGTGTCTGTCTCTGTGGTGAGCGCATGAGCCCTGTAGCAAAAACGCTCAAAAAATAAATAAAATAAAGAGCTGTTATAAGAAAGGGCACCGCTTTACCCCATGAAAGCCAATTGTAGTGCTTTGGTCTAAAAAAACTCCCTGTAAATGGTTTGAAAAATAAAAGTAGAAACAGAGGTGGGCAGTGATGCTGCCAAGCATAATACTAACTATTACAATTATCATTAGTAGTTGTTACTATTATATAGCACCTTATAGGTTTACAAAGTACTTTCCCAGGCATAGTTTTTTGGTTCTCGTACAACAACCATATATATCTTCTAACAAAAAATATCACAGTGAATTTGAATTGAAGGGAATGCTTTACAGCACCTCCTGGGAGGGTTGAGGAGGGTGAATCTTCCTGGCAGAGTGGGGGGTGGGAATTCCAGACAGAAGGAAGAGCACAGGCAAAGATATCAAAACATAAAGTGTCCCGATACAAGGGGAACTCCAAGTACTTTCATACACAGCGTGATGGAACGAGAATGAATAAGGGCTAAGAGATGAGATTACAGTTTGAAAGCTTTTTCTGTGAAGGGCCAGAGTGAATATTTTAGGCTTTGCTGTTGTGCATCATCTCCAACAGCGTGTGTGTGTGTGTGTGTGTGTATGCGTGCATGTGCTCAAAATACTGAGAAGACAGTGGAGGAGAGGGGATTGTGGCATAGCCACCCCTCCTGGGGAAGTCTTCTCATGTCCCTTCTCTTCTCTCTCTGTAGGAGAGTGCACACATCTTGTAGCAAAAACTAAAGACAAAACAAAAACTTCAGTCACCTCACATCATGCTTAGCATGTAGTAAAAATTTGGAAGTTGGGTCCCTGTTTTCCCCTGAACCCCGAGGCCAGGAAGCTGGGTCCACTGCTGTCTCTAACTGGAAGGGAAATCTTCTCAGGGGCTTTCCTACAGTGCACCAGTAGAGGGCAGCACAAAATTGCAAATCCCAGCCCCTTGCCTCTCTTTAAGGAAGGAGCTGGAGTGGGCGTTAGGCAGAGAAAGGTGAAGCCTAGGGCCAGTTGTGGAGGTACATCTCAGGACAAGTCTGGAGACCGAAGTGCAGCTCGGTAGCAGACCCCACGGCTTCCAGAAGTCTGCAAGACAGGAAGAAGGAATTGCAGGGACACAACTTGAAAGAGAAGCAGCTTTCGCAGTGGAGCCCTGGCCAAGTCCCTGGGCCTTTCTATCCTGTGGTCAAATGAGCCAGCCAGTCCCCAAGGTCCTTCCCCCTCAACTAGACTGTCTCATAAAGGGAACTAGGAGCATCCTGAAGCTGGAGGAAGAGCCAGTGACTGGTGTTGAGGGGAGGCCAGGAGGGCCTGGGCAGCCTGGTACAAGCCCAGGTCATCCTTGGGCTCCTGGCGGGGTTTCTAGGAGACAGCATTTCCCACCTTTTCTTCAAATCCTGCATCACTAGGCCTGGTAAGAGGGCTCCTGCCACTTCTTAATTACGTGACCTTGGGGAGCCTCACTTACTGCCGCGGACCAGACATTTCCAGACCTGTAGAAACGGGCCAAATACGGTGTTAGGCCCTGTCACAAGTTACAGGAAGACAAGGGACAACCGTGC
This sequence comes from Tupaia belangeri chinensis, assembly GCF_000334495.1. NCBI lineage: Eukaryota > Metazoa > Chordata > Mammalia > Scandentia > Tupaiidae > Tupaia > Tupaia belangeri. Next base: position 2,095,741 of record NW_006159706.1, on the reverse strand, counting down.
AGCAGATCAGGGGTAAGGATAGGCGTCTGGGGTTCGTCTCTCTCCCTCCCTGGGGTGAAGGAGGGAGTGTCTCTGAAGGATGCCCTGTTAGGGTGCTTTTGCTCCCACTCATTTCTTCAGCTCCTCCTTCAGAGTGGGCAAGAGGCACCACTTTCTCCCACCCCCCTCCCCGGGAGTCCTCTCATCACTGGATCTGGGCGTCCCAGAGCTGGGACCCCAGGCAGGCCCCAGAGGGACACACGCCAGGAAGCCCCGGCAGAGGAGGAGACGCCAGGCGTTTATAAAGTATGATGAGGATTGGGGTCAGGCACATCTGGGGGCTCTGAACCCCCTCCCAGCTGGCCAAGCAGCCTCCGCCACCTGCCTCCTCAAGAGAAGAGCTGTCCCTTCCCTGGCCCTTGTCCCCAGCAGCCCCCTGCACTGCAGCTGCTGTCTCTTTAAGGGCCTCCCCCCTCCCTCTTTCTCTGCTCCCCCCATCTCTGTCGCAGCCTCGGCTGTGGCTCAGAGCTGCATGGGGAGACGCTGCTGCGGGTCCGGTTTCTCGGTGTCTGGTCGGTGCCATCATTTCCCCACCCCTCCCCCGCCCTCCCC
>NW_006159706.1:2092789-2095020 GCF_000334495.1 Tupaia belangeri chinensis | reverse complement strand
GGGCCCTCCCAGCCTCTCCACGTAAGCCTCCCCTCCCCACCTGCCTGGCCGCGGCCTCCCCTCCCCCACGGCATCCTCCTCTGTACCCTCTCCCTCTCTGTCCTCTCACAAGTCCTCCCCTCTCTCTCCATCCCTCTCGGGCTTTCTCCGCTCCTGTGCTCCCAGTCACCCCTCTCCCTGTTTCCTCAGTCTCCTCGAACTCCCTCTCCCCCTCCCCTGGCCAGGCCCCCTGCCCCATCCCATCCCGCCCTGTCCCCTTTGTGCCCCTTCCTCTCTCTCTCTCTCCATCTCTGTCTCCCTCCCTGGCTCGCTGTCCCTTCTCCACCTCTGACTCCCTCCAGCTCGGCCTCCCTGCCCCTCCCCGACCGAGTCCTGAGCCACCATGCTGACCCCAATGGTGGCTGGGGGGGTGGTGTTCCCCGGACTCTTCCTCCTCTCCAAGAACACGCTCCAGAGGCTGCCCCAGCTGCGCTGGGAGGAGGCCGACGCGGTCATTGTCTCAGCCAGGTAAACTGCACCCCTTCCGCTCAGCCCCCTCCCCTTCTCAGGCTTTGTGGGGATGGAGGGTACTCCAGCACTTCCCTGCACCCTTACCCTGGGGGGGCTGGGGGCCCCTGCAGTGGTCAGTGGGCTTTCCCTCCACGCTTCTTCCCTGCTCACCACCCTACTCACTGTCCCAGGAGACCTCGTCCAAAGCAGCCATCTGGTCTACTCGTGTTCAGACTCCTTTGCTTTCTCCCCCCACCCCCACCCCGTTCACCCTCCCACCCTCTAAAATATGGCCAGAATGTGACCAATACATTTCTATAATATGGTTTAGAGGACAAGGCGGGGGGGCAGAGAGCCATGTGTTATCCAGGGTGAGTGTTTGGGGACAAGGGACAGGAATGGTAGAACTCTGTCCAACCCTGGAAGAAGAGCCAGAGTTGGAGAGAGAGCAAAGTGGCAGTCAAGGAGAGGGGGGAAGTGGCGGGGAGCCCAAGGTTGCCCCCAAGGGGCCAGAGTGCTGACCTGAGCGAGGACCGGACCGAGGACAGGCAGGACAAGGACGGGCGGCTGAGTGGTGTGCAGTGGGCGAGGGCTCCCGGGTGCGGCGCCCAGGAAGAGGCCTTGTTCTCAGCATCGCCTCACCTCGGGCTGACCTCCCTGGTGTCCTTCTGCGAGGACGGTGACTCGGTATCCACAAAGCGAGGGTAGAGGGCAGGGAGAAGGGGGTAAGCTGAGGAACAGCAGCTGGACAAGTCCAGGAACCCTGAGGGGGCAGTGATGGGGTGATAGCTGGCAAGTCCAGCCTCGGTCAAAGGAGGGTGAGGACTGGATGGCCCTGGGGAGTGACCGAGCCCCAGATACAGTAACTCGACAAGTAAAGAGGAATCGAGGCTCATGTCTCTTGCACGACCACTCTCCCTCTTTGTCCCTAGGCTAGTGTCTTCTGTCCAAGCCATCATGGCCTCCACAGCTGGCTACATCGTCTCCACCTCTTGCAAGCACATCATTGATGACCAGTAAGTGCCACGCCGCCGTCTCTGCCCCGTTCCAGCAATGTGTGTGTGACCCTGGACTACCCCACACCTCCTAGGGAGCTCCAGTGGTCCCCAAGCCTTGAACATGGGCCTGAGGAAGTTAACTGCAGTAGCTGCAACTCAACACCCAGGGATAAATTTATCCTGTCCTGTCCTTAAAGGTCAGAGCTGGGGAGAAGACGTGGGGATCAAGGGACTCTTCAAAGCACTTCCTGGTTGGCTCCCCGGCCTCGTATTGTGGTGGGTTCTGAGTGCTGCTTCTTCCCCTGCCTCCTCCCACCTTTACAGCCCTCAGACCCCATTTCCAAGCAGTACCCAACTGGGAGGCTTCTTGCCCCATGCTGGGCTCACCCCTCACCTCCCCCCAGAATCCAGGTGTCCAGCCCCAGCGCTGCGCACGAGGGAGGAGAGAGCGATGACACAAACAAGGCCACCGACGGTCAGGCGGTGGGGGAGGGGAGGAGGGTGAAGAGGCCAGGATTTGGCACTGGCAGCTGCTGCAGTGCTCGTCGCTTGCCAAAGAGGCGCAGGCCTGCGAGGTGGGGCGAGGAGAGGGGCCCTGTCCGTGGTGCTGACGCGCGCTCGTGGTGACCACACTCCGAGTCGCTGGCGACGCCCCCTCTCCTAGCTTCTGGCCCTGCTCCTCTTCTCTGGCGGCCACCGAGCCACGGATTTGGATGACCCTGCTCTAGAGGGGCCCCCTGCTCT
>NW_006159706.1:2083296-2092247 GCF_000334495.1 Tupaia belangeri chinensis | reverse complement strand
ACCGAGCCACGGATTTGGATGACCCTGATCTAGAGGGGCCCCCTGCTCTCTGTTTCCCCCCCTTTCCCGCAGGCGAGTCCCCGCATCTGTCCATTGAGGTAGCACCCTCTGGAAGGGGCCGCCGTGACCGGGCAATGGGGCAGTGTGTGGTGGCCCTCGGCAGGTCTTGGCTGCCCTGGTAGATGTGGAGCCCTGTCTTCAGACTGCCCTGGGACTTGGCTTCTCTGCCTGTCTCCCCGCCCTTCCCGCCACTTCCCAGGTGAACTGGGCTCCAAGCAATCCCTCCTCAGCCTCCATGCACAGAGGTCACCTTTTGGCTCTTGAATTCACCTCTCCTCCCCCCAGGTCTGTTCTTGTCCCTCTTCCACCCTTTAATCCTCAGGTAGGTGGGGAGGATCAGGGTTAATCCAGGGGCAACAGCTGTTCCTACTTCTGAGCACCTAATTGCTGAGAGGGTGGGACGGATTTAATACTTTGCATGGCAGCACAGGGCCTGCTGGCTCTCCTGGTCCTCTCCACCGCCCAGCGGTCGCAGGGGTCCTGGCTCCTGCCAGGTCGGCTGGGCCGGAATCTGGGCCCTCCCTGCGGTAACTTCGGTGGGCCGGTCTGGCCTTCCCACTCTCCCCGTGCTCCTGCCTTTGCTTTCTGACCAGCTGCCTCCCACCCACATTGTCCACACGGCCGCACCTCGGAGCTCAGGTTCTCTCTTCCCTGAACTTGGCCCTGCTGGAGTGTACACTGCCTCTCTTCTTCCAGGCTGGCTCCTGAGCTTGCCTTCACCTTCCACCTCTCTGCTGTCCTTAGCTGGCTTAACCCTGGGTCCTTTCTCAGGAGCTGCTGGCCAACTTGGTGTTGGCTCCCCGGCCCCTGCCCTCCCAACCTCCTGCCCCCTCCTCAGACCATCACAGGATATAAGGGAAAGTGCCAAGGTGCTGACTCAAGAGGAAAAATGCAATGCTGCATATTCATGCACTTCTCGTTTTTGTTTACTCTCAAAGTACGAAGAACTTTCCGTGTTCTTGGCTCCTTTTGCTCCGTGTCTTCTCATGCTGGCTGTACATGAAAAATGAGAGATTCTGCCCACGTTTGGGCAGAATCGCAGGCAGGACTGACCCAGCACCTCTCAGTCCCCTGCAGGGCCTGTGTCTCGGATCTCCCAGGACACTGAGGCTGAGAAGGAGGGCCGCAGGGCCAGCCCCCCTGTGTGTACTCCTCCGCCAGGTTACTCAGCCTCGCCGTCCAGGGGGGATGCGATCCTGCCCACTTTTGCCTTTGTAAGTGTAGGTATGAGTGCTCTCGTGAGCGAGAGAGACAGAGAGGAAGTCAGGTACCCCCAGCAGGGCCTCCCTGCTGTGATTCAGCCCCCACTTCTGTCAGCTCCCTGTTACAAGCCGGGCATGCCAGGGAGGTTTCTGGATGAAAACCAGAGCCTTGCCACACGGGCAGGCCTTGAGGAGCACCCCACCACACCTATCGTTTATAGGAAGCTCGCGATGAGAGTAATTGAATTCACGCATGGGAATGTTCGGACTGTCCAAGTGCCAGCTGCGCAGAGGGAGGAGGCCGCCAGCGTTTGGGATCACCCCATGGCTCTCACCCTTCTCTGTCCGTTGCCCTAACCTCGGCTGTCTTCCATGCCTCACCTGTGCTCATATCCTCACTCTGTCTCGGCCCTTCGGCTTGTAGGCATCTTCCAGTCTCTTTTCCTGCTCCCCCCACCGTCCTGCGGGGCAGGGGGAGAGCGTGAGAGAAATGGGGGGTTCCGAGGTCGGTCCGGTCTGAATCCAGCACTACCACTGACTAGCTGCGGGGCCACGTGACCTCGGGCATATTTCTCGCCTCCCCTCGGGTCCCATCATGTGTAATGCGAGACTCCACTTCCTCCCGGGGTGTCGGGAAGATCACTTGAGCTCTGACTCACGGGAGCGCCCGGCAATGACCGGCGCCCAGAGCTGCTCTCACCGGCTCTTCTGTTCCTCCTCGAGCCCTTTCTCTCTCTGCCCTCCAGGCACTGGCTCTCCTCGGCCTACACGCAGTTTGCAGTGCCCTACTTCATCTACGACATCTATGCCATGTTCCTCTGTCACTGGCACAAGCACCAGGTCAAAGGGCACGGAGAGGACGGTGGAGGCACCCGAGCCCCGGGCAGCACCTGGGCCGTGGTGCGCGGCTACCTGCACAAGGAGTTCCTGATGGTGCTCCACCACGCCGTCATGGTGCTGGTGTGCTTCCCGCTGTCAGTGGTGAGTCCCTGCAGAGCCCAGAGGGCCGGGGCGGGGCCTGGGGAGCCCAGAGTGCAGGCACTGGCAGCAAAGCAGGCCTGGGATGACACCAGGGGCGGCCAGCAACAGGGACGGTTTACCAAGCACCAGCCCATCCCTGGTGCAGAGGCACGAAGGACCTACAGTGGGCCTGGGCTGGGCTGGGCATGCTCAGTGCGGTGTGTTGGAGCTGTCGTTGCGTGCCTTCGAGCCTCAGTGTCTTCTCTGGTAGTGTGAGGCTGCCAGTCTTAACCTGCAGGACTGGGGGAGGGATAGAAGGTGACACGCCCAGCTCTGCCTCTGCACACACACGCTCAGCCCCGCAGAGCGCACGTCTCCGAAAGCCACGGCGGGCAAGGTGAGACCCCGCGCCTCACCATCCTTCCTCTCCTCCCAGGTGTGGCGACAGGGCAAGGGAGATTTCTTTCTAGGCTGCATGTTGATGGCGGAGGTCAGCACCCCCTTCGTCTGCCTTGGCAAGATCCTCATCCAGGTGAGAGGGTGCCTGAGGGTACATGCACCTGAAGAACAGGCCTAGGAGGGGCGGGCACTTCTGGGGACCTTCATGGATCCCCTTTTTTTAAAGTTTTTTTTTTTTTTGCATGTACTTCCAAGATAGAGAGGGAAAGTGAGAAATCACCACCAGCCCCAAACCCCCCAGGCCATGCCGCAATCCCTTCTCCTCCATTATCCTCTGGGGAATTTGGGCAGGCATGCGCATGCGCCCAGAGTGATTTTCAAACCGCAGAGTCCAGAACGCACCAGCACCCGCGGTGACCATGGGAGTCTAGTGCCCTAACCACCACGCCAGCTGCCAGCTCCTGGCCCCAAGGGATTCTTTAAAGTACAGGCCCAGAGGTGGGGGGCACTACAGGCTGGGGCCAGGGGAGGCAGCAGAGGGGGTGGTCTAGGGCCCTGAACCTCACACCTACCTGGAAGGAGGAGGCTAGAGGGGCAGAACGGGAGCAGGGCCCTCCCTCCTCCAGCCCTGCCACCCCGCTCTGTGTCTGCAGTACAAGCAGCAGCACACACTGCTACACAAGGTGAACGGAGCCCTGATGCTGCTGAGCTTCCTGTGCTGCCGGGTGCTGCTGTTCCCCTACCTGTACTGGGCCTATGGGCGCCACGCCGGCCTGCCCCTGCTCGCCGTGCCCCTGGCCATCCCGGCCCACGTCAACCTGGGCGCCGCGCTGCTGCTCGCCCCGCAGCTCTACTGGTTCTTCCTCATCTGCCGTGGGGCCTGCCGCCTCTTCCGGCCCCGAGGCTCCCCGCCGCCCTCTCCCTGTCAGACCCAGGACTGAGCTGGGGTCTGGGCACCCTCCTGGCGCTGCCCCGCCCTGTGGGGACTGGGCTCTGGGGCTGATGGGTCGGGGTGGGGAGCCAGGGCCCTCTTGCCTGACAGACCCAGGACTGACAGATGGACTCAGAGCGCCGTGGGGGCACCTGTCCTCAGGGGTGAGGGCCGGGGCCAGGGCCAAGCGATCAGGAGGCGGACCCCTGCGCTGGCTGGCCAGCCCCTTCCTGCCCACTCCTGCTCTGGAGAAGCTCTGGAGAATGGCACCTCCCACCATGCAGGGCTGGAGGGCTGTGAGAGCCGGGCGGGGGGTCCAAGGAGACCGGGAGTCGGACACAAGGAGGCCCCAGCCAAGGACATCCCAGCCCCTCTGCTGCAAATCCCTCTCAGCTCCCATCATCGGGGAAGGAGAGGACACCCTAACTTGCCCCCTCTTCCATGGGCCCCCCCAGAGCTCCTCTCCAGGGGAGGCCAGCCTGAGGAATCTTATTTATTTTATTTTATTTTATTTATTTAAATGCCCAAATCCAAACTAGTTTGTTGGGGTGAGGGAGGGAGGCAGCTGCTACCCCCAGCCTTGCCTTCCCAGTGCTGAGTGCCCCCGGGGCAGGTGGGAGTGCCCAGCCCCTCCCGTATGGCCGCACATCTTGCCCTCGGGCCCTGGCATGTCCCTGGTGCTACAGAACTCTCAAGGCTTCCTCCAATCTGGGGTCGGGGACCCTGGGAGGTGCTTTACAGACCGCTAATAAAGACGATCTGCGTGACCGCCAGCAGCGCCCTCTCTTTACCCAGTTCTTTGGGGCCTGGATGGAGAGGTGGGGGCTGGGGAATGGAAGCAGGATGACCACAGGGAAGGGCAGGGACCTGGCTGGCCACCCAGCAGTCAGGGAGGAAGAAAGCAAGGACTTATTTCTCCGCAGGGGTGGTGGGGTCAACACTCAGGTCACGCTCAGGGCTCTTGTCAAGGTCTTCAGGCCCCTTTCTGGCAGCTCCTGTGGGACATGGAGGTCAGAGGTGGGAGGTCGCACCTGCCTGCCTAGGGCTGGGAAGTGGGGCAGGCATGGGCTGCGAGCCTTACACGTGGGTGCAGAACTGGAGGAGGAGGAAGAAGAAGGCCATCACGAGGGTGCCCGTGAGGATGCGATGGAAGAGCTTGGAGTTGGAACCTGCTCGACACGGGGGAGGTGGGACCCTTGTCTCCAACTTGAGAGTCAAGGCCAACTCTCCTCCAGGCCCCTACAGGAAGGGAGGCTCCTTCTCAAGCTGGTTCTTACCTGAATTCACAAAGACCACAGGTTTCTCTCCGATATACTGGGCCACAGCCAGAAGCCTGGCTTGGTCCGAGTCTGGGTAATCAAAGAAGTCAGGTGTGTCTATGAAGAATGGAGACTCTGCTTCTGGGGCGAGCACTTTGGTACCCTCTGGACTGGGCGCTAGGACCCGGAGCAACGTCTGTGACAACCAAGCCTACCCCTGCCCCTGCCCCAAAAGGCTGAGACTGACTCAGGGCCCCACTGGGTCACACAGTCACAGCGTGGCTATGGAGGGGCTTGATTTTGCTCCCAGGGTCAGCTGAGCTCGCTGGGACAGGATGGGATGGAAGGACTCAGAGAAGGATCCAGGCTGGCCTCCCAGTCCTAAGGCTGCGGTACCCCTTGTTCCCTGAACCTCCTTCCACTGCTCCCAAGACAGCTTCCCACCTGCTTCTGTGGCTGCCAGCCCAGCCAGCCACACCCACAGCGACAGCCAGTACCACAGCCTCATGGCCCCTGCACTCCGATAACAATGAAAGATTACGATGAAAGATTACCAGGGTAGGGCTCTATGAGGTCACAACCCAGAGCCATTCCAATGGTGACACCAGGGTGAGGGGAGAAAGGATGTGCTAGAGGCCGGGCCCTTCCTCCAAGCACCCATCAGCAGAGGTAGGGCCTGCAGAACCTTCATCCTCTGGGCAGCCCAGAATTTAGAAATAGGACTTGGTGGGGCAGGTGCTGGATTGAGGGAGCTGTGTGTACAGAGCAAGCACGCTTTGACATCGGGGACAGGGCTACACACCTCCAGTTAGCCCTGGATCAACCGCAGGTAGCATCTGTCAAGCACCATGCCTAGCACTTCACACAGATCCACTCAGCCACTGCAGGAACCCTGTGAAGTCGGCACCCGATCCCCCGATGCACAGAAGCGAAGGCCAAAGCACATGGTGGAAAGCAATGGGGCAATGCAGGGGTGTGTGCTTTCCTCCTCAAGGCTCTTCCTTGCATTGCATCCCCAAATCTATGGGCACAGGGGTCTCCCCCATTCACCCCAGCCCCGTCTCTCTCGGGCTCAGGGGAGAATGTCCCTGGGGTTGAACCACGAGCAATAAGAGGTTTGGCCCACTAGGTGGCAGCAGTGTCCGTGCCTGGCGTCTCACCCCGGCTTCCTCCGGGGAAGCCCAGCTGGGTGCCTCCCAGCCCTCCTCCCGCTCTCCCACAGGTTGCAGCTGGTGCTGCAGGAAAACGGGTGGCTGGGGAATGGCAGTCGCGGGGTCGTCATAGGAGGTCCCGCCCCATTCTGAGGCAGGCCTCCTGGACATCTCCAGACTTTCGCAGCCTCCCCTCATTGTGCCTCAGCTTCCCCCTTGGCCAGTGGGCTCCGGCAAGGGACACCCCATCTCCCCTTTCTAGTCCCAGCTTTTCTCAGTCACTTCCCAACAGCCATTTTCACTCCTGTGGCCCCATCTCAGCTTATGAGTTAGCGCCCCTCTGATTGGCACATAGGCCTGTCTGTCATACACATGTCCCAGCCCACCCAAGCCCAAGGACACTCCAGGGTCTCCTTGGTTTTACTGCATAGATGCCGGGATGGGGATGCCAGTTTACCGGCCTTCCACAGGTCGGCTCTGTGGCTGCCCAGAAAGCCAGGCATGTGTCTGTACTGCGTGGGTGGTCCTCTGCCCCACAAGTGGGGGCTCCTTCCTTTACTGCATATCCAGGGAACCCCAAATCCTAATGCACCTATTCACCTCTTCTCCACATGACAACCCTTGGAGGAACTTGCCAGTCAGTTTCTATTTCCTAAACCAGAGAAAGTCCAGGAGGAAAAACAAAGGGGTGCTTGGGAAGAGGAAGGGGACTAAGTGGATGGGGTCTGCTGTCTTTGCCCCCATCCTTAGCTCTTCTAGGAGGAGGAGATGACTCCCCAAAGCCACAGGGCTGGGAGGGGCAGCGGGGACTGCATCCTGGCTCCTGGCAGGGCTCCTGCCCCAGGCCTGCACACAGCTGATCCTCGTTTAGTCTTAGTCGGGAGAGCGTCCAGACCTGTGACCTTTCAGGTGTTTTCATTGCTGTTGTTTTTAGCTTCCTCAGTTGCCTCCAAAGAACACAATGGGACCCAGTCTAGCAGCACAGCTAGTAGCACACCAGAGCCTGCTGGAAGCCACACTGTTGGCCACCAGTTTGGATCCCTAGCTACGCTGAACATACTGGGCACCCTGGATCTGAGGAGCTTGGAGGGCTGAGGCAAGGAAACCATAGCGTTGGGAAAACCTGTCCGGGGTGCGTGCGTGGCTCTCTCTGGTACACATTCTCTATGGTGGATTTTAAAAAATAAATAAAATGGGACCAACAGTTGGCGTAATGGCTATGACACTGAACTCCCATGTAGTCAACTGTGGTTCGAGTCCCGGACCTGGTGGCTTAAACTCACGCCGGGTGCGTGTCGTACATGCCCAAGATCCCAAGAGGAGAATGGAGGAGAAGGGATTGCGGTGTGGCCATTTCCTCCTGGGGGAGGGGAGGTAATTTCTCACTTTCTGTCTCTCCTCTCGGTCTTTCTGGTGAGCACACGTGCCCTATAGCAAAAACTTCTCCAAAAATGAATAAATCAATCAATAAAACTGCGGCCAGTGGGTGGAACAGAGGTTAAGGTGGTTGGATCCCACATAGCTGATTCCATGGTTAAAGCCCGGACTCAGTGGCTTGAAAATCACTCCAGGTATGTGTAGGCGCATGCCCCAAATCCCCAGGAAAATGGAGAAGAAGGGATTGTGGTGTGGCCATCTCCCATCTGTGAGTGAGCACACATGCCCCATGGCATGTGCTTTCTTACTTTGTCTCTCTTTCTCTCTGTCTCTTCAGAAAGTGCACACATCTTATAGCAAATATTTTCAAAGGGAGGGGACAGCAGGTGGTGTGGTGGTTAAACCGCTGGACTCCCACATGGCTGACCACAGTTCAAGTCCTGGATTTGGTGGCTTTAGAACCACCCAGGTGTATGTGCAGGTGCCCAAAATCCTAGGAGGAAAATGGCGGAAAAGTGGTTGCAGTGTGGCCATCCCCCCGGCGGTGATTTCACTTTCTCTCTTTCTCTCTCTGTCTTTCTCCAGCTAGAGTACATGCCCTGTGGCAAAAACCTAAAAAAAATAAAAAAGAAAGAAACAGGGCATGGTGGCTAAGATACTAGACTCCCGTATGGCCGACTTCAGTTTGAATCCCAGACCTGGCGACTTGCTTTCTCACTTTCCCTCTCTGTCTCTGGTCAAATAATAAAAAAAGAGAAAGTATGAATAAATAAATTAAATTAAGTTAAAAATCTAAAAACCAAAGGAAAAAAAGAAATTCCCAGGGTGCAGTCTCTCAAGGATCACAGGGCAGAGAACTCATGGATGCATATTGTTTCCGTATGGAGAGACAGCTCCTGTGTGAGGTTGTTTACACTTTTTATTTTAGAATTGTTTATTTAATTTGTTGTTGTTATTATTTTAAGAGAGATCTCTGCTATAGGGTACATGCAGTTGCCAGAGTGACAGAGAGAAACAGAGACCGAAAGTGAGAAATTATCCCCCACGGGGGATGGCCATGCTGCAATATCTTCTCTATTCTCCTCTTGGGATTTTGGGCATGCACATGCACCCTGGTGTGAATTTCAAGTTGCCAGGTCTAGGACACGAACCGTGGTCAGCTACGTTGGGAGTCCAGCAATGAAACCATTATGCCATCTGCTGGTCCCTGTTATTACTTTTAAATTTAACCAGAGAAAGAGAGAGAGAAAGTGAGCAAGTCGCCCGGCCCAGGACTCAAACTGCAGTTGGCCTTGTAGGAGTCCAACACTTTAACCACCATCCCACCTGCTGGCCCCAGTTGTCTACACTTGCTGTCTCCACTCTGTCACCTTTATTTTATTATTTTTTTTAAGTTTAAGGTATTTATGATAGCACATGAGCACACATGAGAGAGAGGAAGCGAGAGAGAAATGCACTCTTGGGACCAGCAGTTAGCGTAATGGCTATGTCGCTGGACTCCCACGTAGTCGACCGCGGTTCGCGTCCCGGACCCGGTGGCTTAAACTCACGCCGGGCGCGTGTGCATGCGGGCCCAAGATCCCAAGAGGAGAATGGAGGAGAAGGGATTGCG
>NW_006159706.1:2077894-2083147 GCF_000334495.1 Tupaia belangeri chinensis | reverse complement strand
TCCCTCCAGCTTTGGGATGCGCTCGCACCCCTGGCGCGCCTCAGATTGACCAGGCATCCAAGCTCAGGTCAGCCATGTGGCTTCCAGCACCGCATTTCAGTACACTAGTGACTGCACCATAGGGACTGGGCCTCCCTCGCCTTTAACGTATTCTCCAACCTCTTTTGCTCTGGCTGCTCTCCCACTTCTCCACTGAAGCCACTTTGGTCAAGTCCATCAGGGACCTGATTTGCCAAATCTCCTGGTTACTTCTCTTTCCTCCAGGTTGTCTCTCAGCAGGGTGCACCCGTTCCTGACTTGGCCCAGGAACCATGCGCACCGTTTTCGGGACTCCTCGTTCTCCAGCCAGCTCAGCCTTGGGCCTTCTCTTTTCTATCTATATTTTCTCTCCCTAGGTGATCTCATCCACTCTCATGGCTTTAAATACCATCTATATATGCCGGTGACTCACAAATGTATATTTCCAGCCCAGACCTCTCTGAGCTCCAGACTCCTGTATCCAACTTCCTGCTTGCTGTCTCCGTTTGTATGTCCAAAAACATCTCCAACGCAATGGATCCTGAATGGAGCTCTTGACTCTCCTGAGACCCGCTCCTGTTCTTGTCTTTTCATCTGGGCAAATGGTTCCACCGTTCCTCTACATGTTCTGCTCAACACAGAAACCTAGAAGTCATCTCAGATCCTCTCTCTATCTCACCTCACAACCCCCAAATTAAGACTTGCTGGCTTGGGATCAGCAGATGGCATAATGGTTACATTGCTGGACTCCCAGCAACCGCTGACCATGGTTTGAGTCCCAGACCTGGTGGCTTGAAACTCACACTGAGTGCATGTGCCTGTGTGCCCAAAATCCAAAGAGGAGAATGGAGAAGGGATTGCAGCATGGCCATCCTTGCTGGTGTGTGTGTGTGTGTGTGTGTGTGATATTTCTCGCTTTCTGTCTCTGTCTCTCTGGCAAGTGTTTGTGCCCTATAGCAAAAATCTCTCTTAAAAAAAAAAGAACAGAAAAGAAAATTGCTAGAAAGCACGTGTGCTCACCAGGAAGAAAGTGAGAAAGCAGATGCCAGGTACAGGACTCGAACTGTAGTCAGTCATATGGGAGTCCGATGCCTTAATCACCGTCCCACCAGCTGGCCCCACTCCTTGCTTTTCTAAGTTAAAAAGAGATTGTGGAACAATTCATGCAAGCACAGAGGGAGCCCCTTCTTTTTTATAGCTGCATACTTTTTCCTCATATGAACTAATTTAACTAGTCCCTTACTTGCCCACACTTTGACTGCTTTCAGTCTTTTTGAACATGCCACAATGAAAAACTTGGAACTGGGGGCCAGCAGGTGGTATAGTGGTTAAGGCGCTGGATTCCCACATGACCGACTGCGTTTTGAGTCCCAGACTTGGCAGCTTGAAAATCACACTGGATGAGTACGTGTGCGTGCCCCAAATCCTGAGAGGAGAATGGAGAAGAAGGGAATGCAGAGTTGCCATCCTCCCCAGAGGGTGATTTCTCACTTTCCTTCTCACTGTCTCTCTCGCTCTGTCTGCGGCAAGCACACACCCTATGGCAATACCTAAAATAGAAAGAAAGAAAGAAAAAAGCTGAACTATTATTTGCTTGTAGATTAGCATATCTGTAGGCTAAACCCCTAGGAGTGGAATTTCTTATCCAAAGAGTACATATATTTGGCATCTTGGTATCCACTGTGAGATTGGACGGTGCAGAGCTGAAGCTCATTCACCCACAGCCCTGCCGTCCCTGGGTGTTAACAGACACGTTGAAATTTGCCCATTTCATAGGAGACAAGCAGTATCAGAGTGTAGTTTGACTTTACATTTCTCTTACTTTTTAAGAAATTGTGGTAAAATACATCTAACAGAATTGACCATTTTAACAATTTTTTAAAAATAGTAGTTGCCAGAGTGTTTTTAAAATTTTATTTATTCATTCATTCATTTTTAAAACTTTGACCAGAGAGAGACACAGAAAGAGCGAGAGAAAGAGAGAGAGAGAGAGAGAGAGAGAGAGAGAGAGAGAGAGAGAGAGAGAGAGAGAGAGAGAGAGAGAGAGAGAGAGAGAGAGAAAGCAAGCCACCAGGTCTGAGACTTGAACCATGGTTGGCCATGAGGGAGTGTCCAGCGCCCTTAACCACCACACCACCTGCTGGTCCTCTTAACAATTTTTAAAAAATGCACCAGAGGGCATATGCTCTCACCAGAGAGACTGAGAGACAGAGGGGGGGGAAAGCACCTCCCAATGGGACATGGTCACACCACAATCCCTTGTCCTCCATTTCTTTATCCTGTTGGGATTTGGGGCAGGTACACACATGCAACTGGCGTTTTTTTTTTTTTTTTTTTTTTTGAGAGATTTTCACTGTAGGACGCGTGCACTCGCCAGACAGACAGAGAGAGACATAGAGACAGAAAGCGAGAAATCACCCCCCCAGGGGGGATGGTCACGCCGCAATCCCTTCTCCTCCATTCTCCTCTCAGGATCTTGGGCACGCACGCACATGCACCCGGCGTGAGTTTTAAGTCACCGGGTCCGGGACACGAACCGCGGTCGACTACGTGGGAGTCCAGCGACATAGCCATTACGCTAACTGCTGGTTCCCTGGCATGTTTTTCATGTGGGAGTCCAGCGCCTTAACTTCCACACCACCTGCTGGCCCCCACTGGCATGTTTTTCAAGCCACTCAGGCAGGGATTCAAACCATATAGTCAGCCATGTGGGATCCAGAACCCTTAACCACCAGGTCATGGAGCTGGCCCAACCATTTGTTCAAAAGTTTACTTATTTGGGGGAACCAGCAGTTAGCGTAATGGCTATGTCGTTGGACTCCCACGTAGTCGACCGTGGTTTGTGTCCCAGACCCGGTGGCTTAAAACTCACGCCGGGCACATGTGCATGCGTGCCCAGGATCCTGAGAGGAGAATGGAGGAGAAGGGATTGCGGCGTGACCATCCCCCCTGGGGGGGTGATTTCTCGCTTTCTGTCTCTATGTCTCTCTCTGTCTGTCTGGCGAGTGCACGCGCCCTACAGTGAAAATCTCTCCAAAAAAAAAAAAAAAAAGTTTACTTATTGGGACCAGCAGATGGCATAATGGTTACATCCCTGGAGTCCCACGTAATGACTGCAGTTCGAGTCCTAGACCTGGCAACTTAAAACTCATGCCAGGCGCGTGTGTGTGCGTGTGCCCAAAATCCCAAGAGGAGAATAGAGGAGAAGGGATTGTGGTGTGGCCATCCTCCCTGAGGGGGTGATTTCTGGCTTTCTGTCTCTCTGTCTCTGTCTCTCCAGTGAGCATATGACCCCTACAGCAAAAATCTCTCTCTAAAAACAAGAACAAAAGAAAGTTTACTTATTTATTCCATGAGAGAGAGAGGAGGAGAGGGAAGGAGAGAGGCACCCCCAACGTTTTTTCTTTTATAGAATTATTTATTTGATTTTTATTTATTCACTCATTTATTTAAAATTGACCAGAGAGAAAGTGAGAAAGCAAGCCACCAGGTTCAGGACTCGAACTGTGGTCAGCCATATGGGAGTGTCCAGCGCCTTAACCACCACGCCCACCTGCTGATCCCACCTGCAACAGTTTTAATGCTCTGACCCACCTCCATTCACAGGGGGCCAGGATCACCGGCACATGTGCATGCCTCCAGCATACTCAGGAAGGTCCGGGCCACAAACCTAGGACCTCTCCCAGGTGGGTCCAGTTGCCATCCCGCTGTGCTGGTAATGGCCCCGGGGTCACCATTCTCCAGTGAAGTTAGGGGGTGCTCCGTAGATTCACACTGCTGTGCAGCCACACTTCTCTTGCTTTCAGTGAAGCGGCTAGAGCCAGGCCCGGTTTGGGGCACCAGGGACTCGGAGATGAATCAGCCTGTGCTCGCGGTGGAACTCCCTGGCTGGTGGGAGCGACCGTAAACAGGCATCACAAACGTGTCAGCGGAGCCCTGTGTGAGCGGCGCCGAGAGCCCAGGGGCAGGAGAACGGGGTGCGGCCGCCGCAGGAAAGCTCGAGGAAGAGGGGTGACCCCGAAGCACCCCTGAAGGAAGGGAAGGTCTCCAGGTAGAGGAGTGTGTGCGAACAAGGTCCAGCAGCCTGAGACAGGTGTGCTCGGGAGCTGCAGGTAGGTGTCCTGCCAGCCCCGCGGGCAGAGGGAGGGGCCGCCCTGCGGGGGTCTCCGGAGGCCTCTGCGAGGACTGTCTGCAGGATGGTAAGTTTGCGAGAACCGGAGTGAAGACCGACGGCTAGGGTGAGGCAGGCAGCAGGGTTCAGCGGCAGACGCCGACAAGGACGGCTGGCTCTGGGGCATTGAGTCAAGCCCTGGCGCCCCGCACACCTGTGGGTCAGAGCCGGAGAGGACAGGGGGTGGGGGTGAGAGTGAATTCCCAAAGGAAACGGCCTCCCTGAGAAGGGGACACCGGCCCCTGGGGTTGAGCTGGGTCACAAGCAGAGGCCCTCGGCAGCCAAAGGGAGCAGGCGGGAGGAAGCCACAGCTTTGGCCCTGTTCCTGCCTCAGGCTGTGAGGTTCCCCTACCCGGGGCGGAGACCCCAAGATCCCAGGCCAGCCAGGCAGGCAGTTCGGACCCCTTTCGCCAGTCGGCCCCTAGGTCACTGCGGATTTCCAAGCCCCGCCCCGCAACCCCACCCTGACGGATAAGGGGAGTGGGAGGACCAGCACCCTCTTTCCGCCTCCGCGCTCTCAGCGGGGGAGGGGCGTGAAGATGTGCGAGGGGGGGCAGATGAGCCGATGTCGCCATGGCAACTAGGCCGGTGGTCTGGCCCTGGAGACCAGGAAGGGAAGGAAGGAGAAAGCGAGGGAGGGAGAAGCTGTGGGTTCCGCGCGCGGGGGCGGGGGCCTGGGTCTCCCGGGAGGAGTTGGGAAACACCTGGCAATTCTCGCTGTTGGTTCTTGGTGGCGCAGGGAGCCCGCGTGTTTGCGAGTGTGTATGCGAAGTTCTCCGGGTGAGTGTGCCGACGCCTGTCTGGGTTTGTGCATGCGTGTGAGTGTGCACACGTGGGCACAGGCATGTGCGCGCAGGAGTGCCCGGCCAAGATGTGTGTGCCAGCCTATGTGCTCACGAGGGTGTGCCAGCCCGTGTGCCCATGCGTGTGCGCGCGCGAGCACACGTGTCTGTGTGTGCACTCGTGTGCGCTCCTGAGCGTGCCCTGGCGGGCGTGCGGACGAGTGTGGGCTGGAGAGTCCCGCACCCTCACCAGCCTCCGGCCGCCCCCCCCCGCCCCCCGCC
>NW_006159706.1:2065129-2077809 GCF_000334495.1 Tupaia belangeri chinensis | reverse complement strand
CCCCTCCCCGCGGCCCCCCCCGGGACCCCCCCGCCGTCACCGCCCGGCCTGCACCCGCCGTCCCCCCAGTGCCTGGGCACCTGTTGGAGGCACGGACACAGGTGCAGGGGGCTGGGCCAGCTGGGGCGTGAGGGTGAGGGTGCGGGTGAGCGCGGTAGCCTGTGTGCTACGGGGGTGTTTAGCTCTCCTGCGGCTGCATTTCTGGCTCTCCTGGGAGACAAGCTCAGGAGGCATCTGAGGCTGGGGTCTCCACCTTGGGCTGCGGGTGGGAGGCGGGGACTAGGCTCAGCAAGACAGGCAGAAACTGGGGTTGAATAGACAGTGGGAAGTGGGAGTCTGGAGTCTGATGGGTGACACCCTAACCAGACCAGCGCCTGGTGCAGAGAATGGTCAGAGCTTCAGGGAAACAGAGGCGGGGCCCTGTGTGGCTGCCTGTGGGTAGCAGGGCTGAGGGGCAGATAGGAGCCCAGAACAAGAGGAAGGAGCTGGGAAGATGACAAAGGGACAAACTATAGGCGCCCTCAACCTGCCCAGTGCGGGCAGTGGCTGGCAGCCCAGCCTCTGGGGAGCCAGGCTTGGGGTCTGGAGGGCCCGGCCTCCTGCCTGCCTGCCAGCTGGCATGGGCGCCCTCACCCTGGACACCCAGGAAAGGGGCTATTGAGGGCCCCAGGACAAAGGAGGTTGACTCCTGGCCATCGGCCAACAGACAGTAGGTAGGAGGGGTTGGCCCGGGGCTCAGGCTCCCGCGCTCCTCCTCCCCCGCCAGGGTGCTGCATGAGGGGCCGCAGGGGCGACCGCATGACTGTCAACATCCAGGAGCACATGGCCATCAACGTGTGCCCTGGACCCATCCGGCCCATCCGCCAGATCTCTGACTACTTTCCCCGCCGGGGACCTGGACCCGAAGGGGGCGGTGGGGGCTGTGGAGAGGCCCCGGCTCATCTGGCCCCTCTGGCTCTGGCCCCCCCAGTGGCACTCCTTGGGGCCACCACGCCCGAGGATGGAGCTGAGGTGGACAGCTATGACTCAGACGATACCAGTGAGTCTGGGGGCTCCAAGGGCCCGGGGTGCTGACAGGGAGTTCTAGGCTTGTGGGGAAGGGATGGGTCCTGCTGGTTATGCATGGGGGTGCGTGTGGGGGTGGCAGTTCGCGTGGGGATTACAGTTTCGGCAAGGCTCAATATTCAATATTTCTGCTGAGACACTCCACCACCCACACAGCCCCAGTTGCGGCCGAACCAGGGCCCCAGACGCACACACGCGCATGCTACAGCCTCTTCACACACACCTGCAGCCGACAGAGATGCGGCACGCGTCCAGCACCCGTCTGCTGTCTCTAGCACACAACCGACTTGACACACTGACTCATGCCACCTCTCCCATTTCCACCAGCCGCCCTGGGCACCCTGGAGTTCGACCTTCTCTATGACCAGGCCTCCTGCACGCTGCACTGTAGCATCCTCAGGGCCAAGGTGGGTACTCCTTGGCTCCCACCCCGGAATGGAGGGCTGGGTTCCCATCTTTCCTTCAGCTTCCAGGCTGGACTCCTACTCCTTTCCCCCGCCCCACACCTTCCTCCTGGGCTCTCCATTCCTCAAGGGTCCAGCTTTGCAGAGGGAGGTTGAGAGGAACCAGGAGCCCACATCCCTCTCCCCTACCTCCTCCAGGGCCTCAAGCCCATGGATTTCAATGGCCTAGCCGACCCCTATGTCAAGCTGCACCTGCTGCCCGGAGCCTGCAAGGTAATAGCCTCTTCTCTCCCAAAGCCTGACCCAGCTTGTGGGTCTGTCCTAGATGTCCCCAGCACCTGCCTTCAGCCTCTGTGGGTCAGGGGGACACGCATTCAGAAGGCGTTGTCCCCACACCCCAGGCCAATAAGTTAAAAACGAAGACTCAGAGGAACACCCTGAACCCCGTGTGGAACGAGGACCTGACATACAGTGGCATCACGGATGATGACATCACTCACAAGGTGCTCAGGTGAGAGCTCGTCCTCCCTGTCACCGTAGCCCAGGACCTCCTCTTGGGACAGCTGTCCCTGGAGCCTTTGTAGGTTGTTCCTTTACCTTGTCCCACTAAACCTCTTCCTCTGATGCTAAACTAACAGTCGGGCTCCCCATCCGCTTCAGCAGCAGGGAAAATACTTCCCTGGCATTCCTGCCCCCAAAGGATCTCCTATTGTTGCTGGGACACAGGACTGCCTCCTTCTGACTGGTCAGTTTTTTGTTTTTATTGAACTCCATCTGTTATTATTATTCATTTGATTATACAGAGACAGAGAGAAAGGGAGAGAAAGCAAGCCACCAGGTCCAGGATTCGAACCATGGTTGGCCATGTGGGAATCCAACACCCTTAACCACCATACCACCTGCTGGCCCCCCGACTGGTCAGTTTTATAACTCGACCTTTCTTTGTCTGTTGTGTCTCTTCCATCTGCAAAGCACTCTTGGCTTCCCCTCTGCTAGCCTCAATCCACTTACTTGGGGCTCAGTCTAAGCTCTGCCCCTCCTGAAAGCGTCCTCCCGGCTCCTAGACCTGAGTCTTGGCTGAGGTCACAACTATGCATCTGTCTGGTGGTTTTGCTCCTTGCATTTCCCCTACACTTTCTAGGGAGCAAACTCTGCAGGGACAGGGAACTTGCTCCATGATGCCAGGAGATGGGTTGTATGAGGGAGGGCACGATCAGGGCTGTCTGAGAGGTCACCTTGGGGCTGGGTAAGGGAGGAGACTGGAGGGACCAGAAGCAGAAACCAGAAAGGCTGGCTCCAATTTCTGAGGCAAGAAAATGAGGCCTAAGGTTAGTGCCCACTAGTGCTCAGCCCGTCCTCGGACTGAGATCACCTTCAGTTCCCGGGGCCACCCTGATAGCTTCAGGTGTACCCGTGCTCTCCATTTCCAGAGAATCAAGGCTTGGGGAAGTTCTGTGAATTCCAGGAGGGGGCACAGCCAGTAGGTGGCAGGCAGGGATGGATCTGAACAGTCCCATGTGCTGCGGCTGCTCAGTGCAGCAGCTGGTCACGGCAGAAGCAGTGCAGGGGCTGCGGGAGGGGACGAATGGTTGGTCACAGGAGCAGTGCAGGGGCTGCGGGAGGGGACAAATGGCAGTAAAAGCAACCATTTCCGAATGTCTGGGCTCATATGCTTCTGCCAGGCCAGCTCCCGGCTCCCGGCTCCCTGCTCCCTGCATAAAGGACAGGAGGGCCTGAGGGGTAGGGTCCTCGGCTAGATGCCCCAGGAGCCTCGAGGCCCTTCTAGCTCTAACAGCTGCATCTGTGGCCACATCCAATGTGCCCTGATGTGTTCAGCCAGATCGTGCCCCCAGGCGTGAGTGGACGCAGTCAGGGGGGTGGTCGCCAAGATGAGGGCTTCCTGATGGATGGGGGACAGCCTCGGCAGCTGGAAAGGGAGAGGCAGAGAGCAGGGCAAACCCAGTCCACTTTGCAGAGGACATGGACAGTGTCTGAGCAGAGCTGGGACTGGTCTGAGCACCTTCTCCTTTGTGGGAGTGGGGCTCAGGTACCCCAGGGGGCCCTGACCCTGTAGTTCCTCTCCAGGATCTCTGTCTGTGATGAAGACAAGTTGAGCCACAATGAGTTTATTGGGGAGATCCGAGTGCCCCTCCGCCGCCTGAAGCCTTCACAGAAGAAGCACTTTAACATCTGCCTTGAGCGCCAGGTCCCGGTCTGTGTGAGGGCTGCAGGCGGTCAGAGGGAGGGGAACCTGGGGAAGCCAGGTTTCCAGAACCTTCTCTCTGCCCCCTCAGCTGGCTTCACCCTCTTCCATGTCAGCGGCGCTGAGGGGCATCTCCTGTTATCTGAAGGAGGTGAGGCACCCCTCAGGGACTGTACCTGGGTGGGAGGCGGCAGAAGACCCAGGCTGACCCCCGTGTTGTCCCCTGCAGCTCGAACAGGCGGAGCAGGGGCCTGGGCTGCTGGAGGAGCGTGGACGCATCCTGCTGCGCCTCAGCTACAGCTCTCGGCGCCGGGGGCTGCTGGTGGGCATCGTTCGCTGTGCCCACCTGGCCGCCATGGACGTCAACGGCTACTCTGACCCCTACGTCAAGACGTGAGCGCTAGCTCTGAGGTTTTCCCTCTCCTCCCCCAGGGAGCCTGACCCCTGCCACATACTCCCTGGGGGCCCATCCCGTCCCTAACTGTGTGGCCCCGTTCCCTCCACCCTCTTCCCCAGGTACCTGAGACCAGATGTGGATAAGAAATCCAAGCACAAAACCTGTGTGAAGAAGAAGACTCTAAACCCAGAATTTAATGAGGTAAATGGGACAGGGACTAGAAAGCCAGGTGGGCTGAGGGCGGGGTGGGGCTCCACGGAAGTTGTGGCTTGCCTTGTCCCCAGGAGTTCTTCTATGAGATAGAGCTCTCCAGTCTGGCCACCAAGACCCTGGAAGTCACAGTGTGGGACTACGACATTGGCAAATCCAACGACTTCATTGGTGAGGAGGAAGCCTGGCTGGGTGGTACCAGGTGCAGGCAGAGTGGCAGGACACTAGGCCCTGATTCTGCCTGCCTATCCCCGCACCCCAGGTGGCGTGTCCCTGGGGCCAGGGGCCCGCGGAGAGGCCAGGAAGCACTGGAGCGACTGTCTGCAGCAGCCGGACACAGCCCTGGAGCGCTGGCACACCCTGACCAGCGAGCTGCCCCCAGCGGCCGGAGCTTTCCCCTCGGCCTGAGTGGACAGCACCTGCCCAGCACAGGCCCTTGCGGCCAGGTCCAGTACCCAGCCTTCGCACGAGTGTGTTGCACGTTTACACGGGGTGGGATGCCCCTACCCCGCACTACCTGTCTTATTTTTGTGAGAGTCTCCGTGACCGTGGGTCTGTCTTCTCGTGAAGGACTGTGGAGATCTATATTCACATATGCAAACTTCCTCCTGCCTGACTTGCTATTCCACGCAAATATGCAAACTCCCACCTCTGCACACCTGCCGGAGCTGTCAGAGCAGCCCCAGCCCCAGGCCGGCCCCAAGGCCCCTGCCTCCTCTCCTGCCTCTCCAGGCTGCCCCGCCCCCTCCCTCCACAGGGAGGAGGTCGGATTAGGGGAGGTTCTGAGGAGGAGAATGTTTCCAAAAAGGACCAAAAAAAGAAAAAGCGCCACTCCTTTAATACAGAATCTTCATTAAAAAACAAGAACAACAACAACACAAGCCCTGTACAGCTGCCCTCTTAAAGGGGTGGCCACCGCGGGGTCTCTGCCTCCCACAGGTGGCAGATGCTCCCCGGGCCACTCATTTAAATAACTGTCCCCTGTAAGGGCAGGGCCCCTGCCATCTTCCTGGGGGACATTCGTGCATGTTTACGCCTTTTCTGATCGTGGCAGTGGCCGAAGCATGGCAACTGGGCGTCAATAAACCTCTCTGAGTAAGCTGGGGCTCACGTGTGCTGGCGTGGGGTGGGGTGCTGGGCGGGCCTTGGCAGCCGGCAGTGGGCAGTCACTCCGGGATGTCGATCACCAGGTCATCGTCCCCATCCAGGGCATCATCCCCGCTGCCTGCATCGCTGAACATCTGCCGAGGGACGGTGCTCAGGATCGTGTGGGGGGGCATCTTTGGAGGGGGCAGGGGGGTCAGCGCTGCCCCGACCCCGGCCCCAGGACCCCGGCCAGGGAAGGTCAGCGGCCCCCCCACAGGGCAGTCGGGGGGTCCCACCGACATCTGCAGCAGGGGAAGAAACAGGGAGGATTTGTCAGGGAGGCAAGGGCACTGCTGGGAGGCTGGGCACTGCCCCCTTAAGGCAGTCCTGGGGGACAGGGAGGGGCAATGGACACAGCAAGCAGCCAATGGCAGCACTGGGGGCCTGCCCACCCCAGTCTCTTCAGACTCTCAAGCCAGCAAGTGCCTGAGGGTGAGGGGTGGTGATGAAGGCGGATGAGGTCAGGTGGGAGGGTCTTACAGGAAGCTGGGAGGGAAAGGCAGGGCCCTGGCCTCTCCAGGGAAGCACCAGTGCTGCCCCAGGTCAGAGTCAGCGGGAGTGCCTACCTGCCTGCCTCGGGCACCAGGCACCAACGGCCACCACTGGCTTCCTCTCCCTCCTACTGTGGACTCACTGGTTCAGTGGAAGGTACCAGGCGGCCTGAGCCAGGAGCATGGACTGCTTTTTTGCCCCCCAGAAGTTTCTATATCTGGGACAGGCCCCTCCTTGGGATCCCCGCAGCCACTGGCCTAGGCCAGGCCCTCCTCTCAGCTCACCTGTGCTACGGGACCAGCCTCCTAACTGGACTCCCTGCCTTCAGCCTCTCCCAGATCGAGCTCCTCCTCCACACTGCAGCCAGAGTGATCTCTCTAAAACACAGACCTGGGCATGTCATTCCTCCCCGCCAGGGCCCTGGGGCAGGCACTGCGGTGTGCCTGATGACAGGCTGTCCCTCCACCTGGAGTGTCCTATTTGTCACAAGTCCTGCTTTGTCCTCTGAGGCTAGGAAGTGGCATTCTGCCCAACCCTCCAGCCCCACCCCTGCCAACGCTTCACAAATTCTCCCACAGAGGGCTCTCTGCTCTCAGCCACAGCCCTTGGGCTTTGCCTAGACACACAAATTGACCCCTCTTCTGTGTGTGGGGATGTCTATTAATGACCTCCCACCTTCAGGGCCACCCCAGGAGGAGGGAGGGAGCAGAGACCATCTGCTAGAGGAGGAAAGGAGATTGTAGGCCCACAGGTCCCCACTCTGGGGCAGTATCCAGTGTGGTCCTGGAGTGGGGTTGGTAGGGCAGGAAACACCCCATCTGTTCTTCACAGGGGCCCTCCTGATTGCTTAAACACACTTGCCTCTGCTTCTCAAGAAGCCCCTAGTCTCCCTCTGGTCCTGGGATAGATGAGGGGAGGGCAGAGTGGGTCAGGCCTCGGAGTCCAGGAGCCTGCCAGGACTGATGAGACAAGTGGCTCAGTTCTGAACAAGCAGCCTTGGCCCCAGTAGCAGGCCGCATGTGGGCACGCAGGAGCAGACACGCTTGCCTGACTGAGGACAGCGGCCTGAGGACTGTCCTCCTCTGGCTGCCACCTTGATCCCCATCCTACTCCCCAGAGGTCTCAGCAAGACCAAGAGCAGCACAGTTTACCTGTGGCTTACTAGAGACCAGACGCTGGGTTGAGTGTTCCAACCCCTAATAGCCCCACTGAACAGAGAAGGGGGCTGAGGCTCAGCGTGGCACAGGCCCAAGGTCACAGGGCTAGCGCAGAAGTCTGGGAGGCAAACCCGAGAAAGTCAGACTGAGGCCCAGACCCTCCCCTGACCTGCTTCCTCTCACGGCTGCCCCACACCTGCTGCTTCCCACCTCTTCATGCCAAGTCACCCAGCAACTTCGGGGTGATTTTTCTTTCATTCTTTTTTTAAAATTATTTATTTAATTTTGCTTATTCATTAATTTATTTTATTGTGGCCAGAAAGACACAGAGAGGGAGAGAGAGAGCAGGAAAGTGAGAAAGCAAACCACCAGGTCCAGGACTCAAACCATGGTCGCCCATGTGGGAGTGCTCAGCATGAGTTTAAGCTACTGGGTCCAGGTCTCAAACCAGTCGACTACATGGGAGTCCAAAGGCGTAATCATCTGCTGGTCCTCAATGTTGTTATTAACTACTGCTCCTGCTCCAACCCAGATCACGCTCTTGCCACAGCCCTGCCTCTGCGCACTGTCTCCGCCTGACGAGCTCTGGACTCGAATGTTCTCTCTTCTCTGAGCCATTCCCTCATGTAGTGCCTTGGGCCCTTTCCTGGCCAACATTTTCTCTCTTTCATGTACAGAACTTAGCTCCCCTGACATCACTCTACATCAGAACACAGCGCCAGCCCAAAAGCCTCAAACTGCCCATGCCCAGGCTGGGCCACATGGCCACCCATCTGCTCCAGGCTCTGCTGACCTTCGCTTTCTCCACCAACCTGCCCTACAGACCAGACACCAACCCTGCAAAGCAAAGGAACAGCCAGTGTATCACCCCAAATGTCCAGGCCTGAGAGATTAAGTCACACAGAGAATACACGGCAGGGTTGGGGCATGAATTCCAGAAAAGGCACTCCCCCCTGCCCCCACCCCCACCCCACCCCCAGTTTTTGCCATAGAGTATGTGCACTCGCCAGAGACAGAGAAAAAGGCAAAGTGAGAAATCATGCCCAGGGAGGATGGCCAGCCACAATCCTGTCTCCTCCATTCACATGCATGTACATGTGTGTGCCTGGCATGATTTTCAAGCTGTGGGTCCAGGACTTGAATCATATAGCTGGCCATGGGGGATTCTAGCAGCTTAACCTCCACGGCACCTGCTGGACCCAGAGAACCTGTACTTTTAATTGCCACAAACATGGCTTCCCATTATTATTTTTTTTAAGACAGTCTTGTTTTGTGGTGATGCTCCAGCCTCTACCTTGCAGCTGAGACGACAGGTGTGTACCACCACATCTGGCTCTTCGGGACAGAGCCTCACTTACTATGTTGCCCAGGCTGGCCTTGAGCACACTGTGCTCCTGCCTCAAGGCTCCTGAGTTCATGTAGTTACAAGCACCTGCCTTCACACTTTGCCCTTAGGTTGGATCAGGAACAGAACGTGGGCCTCCCCTGTGGCCTCCCACACGGTTCCAGCCTGCAGAAGACAGTGGGTTCCCTCGTGGTTTTAGCCATCAAGCATGGTTGTGGCCACCCATTTTGCTCCCGGTCCAGAGCCTCAGGAGCTATCCAGTCTAGTCGCCACTCCAGATGGATTCTGAGGGCCCTGGGCCTGTTTCCTCAGTTGGCTCCTCCTCATCTCTCCTGCGGCTCAGCGCTCAGCCCTCCCCTCTTCTCCACACCCTCACCCAGACAGGCGCATCCACCCCCATGATGACAACTTCCAGACACGCATCCAGCGGTCCAGCTGCTGCTTCCAGATAGTGTCTACACATGTCTAAGAGCAAATTAATCTTCCCTCCAAAGCCTGCTTTCCCACAGGCTCCCATCTCAAAAACGCAACTCACTTTTTCAGATGCTCAGGCTAAAATCCCTGGGGCCACCCTGATTCCCACACCTAGTCCTGCAACCCACACACGGTCTCTTACAGGAAGTCCTGCACTGCATTCTCTGAAATGGACTGCTGGGAGGTCTACTTTTTACCCTCTTCACAGCCTCTGGCTTTACTGCAGTGGCCTCCCCCGCCTATCCTACCCCACACCCTTCCACCTGACTAGATTTTCCCACAGCAGTGTCTGCAATTTTGCTGCAATGTAAATTAGATCAGATGCCCCACTGCTCAACTTTCTCCAACGGCCCGTTTCATTTACAGTACTAGCACTAGATGCAGAATCAAGAAGATCCAGAGGGTCACAAAGACCCGCTCAAGCTCACATGGCTTTTAACTGGGGCAGCCTTGATTTGATCCTGGATCCCATGATTCTGCCCTTCCTCTGGGGCTGCCACAGAACACTCACCACCATGACGACGGGCCTCTTTCCAATACCTCTAAGGCCCACACCTCACCCCTCAGCTACGGAGGTCTCTAACAGGCTCTCTGCCCACGCTCCCTCTTGCTTTCCTCCCTCCACACTAGACTTCCTCGGACCCTTGAGGAAGCCAAGCACACTCGTCCTCGGGCCCGCCCTTTGTACTAGGTGCTCCCCCTGAGATGCCTGCCCGGTGGGCCACATGGCTTGCCCTCAATTCTCTCGAGTCTGGTCAAACAGCCCAGACCACCCCACCTCAAATATCAGCCCTCCCCACTCTGATGCTCCCTGATCCCTTTAGCTGTCTTGGTTCTTCGCCACTGGCATGTATCCTCTCCACAAACACGTATCTGTTTGTTTCCTGCCTATCTGGCTAGAAGGCAGTCTCCTGAGGGCAGGGGTTTCTGCCTCTGATTCTGCACCTAGAACAGTGCCTGGCCCAAAGCAGGTGCTCCACAAACACGTGATTTAGATCTAGCTTAGTTAGTCTCTTTAGGGATGCAGACTCTAGAAGACCCAGAGGGCCAGAAACCTGAGGGAGCTCCGTGGCTTTAACTGGGGCAGCCTTGAGTAGGTTCTAGATTCCATAATTCCGCCCCTCTGGGCTGCTACAGAACACTCATGTCCATGAAGACGTGCCTCGCCCCAGGCACGCCGCAGCAGGTAAGGACAGGACCCCAGGCACCCTCACTCTGAGTCCCCCAGGCTGGTTCTGCCCCTGATTTGTCTACACAGTCACTCTGGGAACCAGGACTTCTCTGACCCACCCCTTAGTGCCTGGTCCTGGGCAGAACTCCTGGCAGTTCCCACCCAATGTTTGAAGTTCTTAGGCCCCTAGCCTGTCTTGAGCCTCCCTCGATGGCTGTCCTCCTGCTGTGGGCCCCTCCCTAACGTCCCCAAATAGGGTACCTTGAGTTTCCGGGGCAGGCGGGGCCGTTTCTCCCGCTTGGGCCTCAGGGGGCTGGGCTCGGGCAGCTGCAGGGCCAGGTAGTCAGAAGGGAATGGGGGGTAAGGGGGGGAAGCCAGCTGCAGGTGGGAGTAGGGGTGGAGATGGGAAATGGAGTGGATCAGGTGAGAGGTGAAGGGAGGAAATGTGAACAGGAGAAAGAATGGAAAAACAAAAAGATGGTGATGAGTGTGGCTCCCAGGGCTCCTGAGAACAGAAGGGAGGGGATAGCAGCAGGACTTGGTCCTGGGGTCTGCTTTCCTCAGTCATGTCTGTCCCCGATTCCTACACCAGAGAGAGATGGGCAGCCCGACTCACACCCTCCAAGGGACACTTGCTGGCCACACCCAGACAGAGGTCCCAGAGGGGCTGGCCTCCCTGAGGCCTAGTCCCTTTGTCCACACGATGCCCACCTTATTCCCAGGCATCTTCACCACTTCCCACCCTTGTCCCCAACTCACCGAGCTCAGGTATGGGGAGGGGGCCCCGGAGGCCTGAAGGGGAAACCCTGTTGAAGGAGGCAGGGAGAGGCTGGAGGGGGAGGGGGCACCCCCCAGCGGAGGGCTTCTCTTCCTGGAGAAAGGACAGGGGAGGGGGGTCAGAGGCAACTAGAAGGTCCAGGTTCCCTCCCTTGCCACCACCAGAGACAAGAATGCTGGCTTCTGCTCACCTCTTGGGGGCTGGTGTGTCCGACAACTTTGGCGTCCCCTCTGTCTCGCTGTTATCTGAAGATGCGGTGGCATCTGAGTCTGTGAGAGGGAGGACTGGTCAGTGGGAGTTGGCGGGGGTTCCCCCACTGTGGAAGAGTCTACCTCAGAAGGTATATATTTGACATGACAGATGGGCTCTGGGGAATCCAACTTCCCAACTGCTGCATGTGCACGTGCCATTCCCAGGAGGCCACTGCTCTCCCAGCTTCCCTGACTCTTCCTGTTCTGGCTCCGCCATGTTACACTGCCAAGCATGTGCTAGGCACCAGGCCCCTTTCTGCTCACCACCTCTCCCGGTCTCCCAAACTGTCCAGGAAGGAAGGCTCAAGGCATCCCATGTGCTTACCAGATGAGGTCACTGAGGCTCAGAAAGTAAGACGTGGGGATGGGGTTTGAACTCGTCTGTGATTCCTTGGTCATTTTATGCTACTCGCTCCTTATCTGCCTCCAAGCTGCCTTCAGCTCCTGCCTCTGCCCCCTCACTGGATCCAGGGTCCTGTTCATCTGCCCCTCAACTCTCTCCTACTTACATCCACTGCTCCTCACTCTACCTGCCATCGGGTCAGGCCACCAGGTCAAAACACCCACTCTAGCCCAGCACCCCGCACTATCTGCTCTGATCTCGGAATGACCGTTCCCTTCCTGATGACGCCCCCACTGCCCACATGCATTCTCAGTGCTTCTCAGTCTGGCCTCAATCCACCTATCTGATCTCTCAACAAAATACGTTCTTCATGCCATGACAACCCACTTCCACTTCCTCCAAAAAGAACTGTACTTCCTCGTTTGGTGCCTTGGCTAGGAGCACCTGGTCACTTCATGAACAACTGCTGTACATGGCATATGCTCTTCTCACTGACTCTGCTCAGAAAGAATCTCTAAGAACCACAGGCTGGCAAGGTGGCATGGTGGCTGGGGTGCTGGACTCACATATGAATGACCAACTGTGATTTCAGTCCTGAACCCATTGACTTGCTGTCTCTTTTCCTATCTCTCTCTATATCTCTCTGGTCAAGTTAAAAAGAATAATAATAATAATTAATTAAAAAAATAATTCTTAAAAAAAAAATCTCTAAGAACCAAACTAAAGGCCACCCCCCCTTTGAGAAGTCTTCCAGAATCCCTCAGGTCCAGCTGCCTACTGGCTCTCCCTGAGCACTCTAGTCTCGCTTGTCATGCTCTTCTCACACTGGAAGTGTCACACGTGGGAGTCTTCCTGGGCAGACAGTGGGCTCTTCCAGGATACCGCTTACATTTTTGGCTCCTGATTTTTTTTTCTTTTTCTGGGAGAGGTTTTTGCTATAGGGTGCATGCGCTCTCCAGAAAGACAGAGACAGAGAGACAGAAAGTGAGAAATCATTCCCCAGGAGGGGATGGCCACACCGCAATCCCTTCTCCTCCGTTCTCCTCTCAGGATCTTGGACATGCATGCACCCAATGTGAGTTTAAGCCACCGGGTCCGGGACTCGAACTGTGGCCGATTACATGGGAGTCCAGCAACATAGCCATCATGCCAATTGCTGGTCCCGGCTCCTCAGATTTAAGCCACTCTGACCATGCTGGGTTCTCTCATGCATCCCATCCTTTTTTTTTTTTTTTTTTTTTTGA
>NW_006159706.1:2061175-2065107 GCF_000334495.1 Tupaia belangeri chinensis | reverse complement strand
ACGCGCCAGATAGAGACATATAGACAGAAAGCGAGAAATCACCCCCCAGGGGGTATGGTCATGCTGCAATCCCTTCTCCTCCATTCTCCTCTCGGGATCTTGGGCACGCACGCACACGTGCCCGGCGTGAGTTTTAAGCCACTGGGTCCGGGATGTGAACCGCGGTCGACTACGTGGGAGTCCAGCGACATAGCCATTACGCTAACTGCTGGTTCCCCTCTCATGCATCCCATCCTAAAGTTCCTCTCAAACAGGAAGTTAACTGGAGGACCTTTAGGAAGGGCGAGGCTAAAATAAAAATAAAAGCCAAGCTTTTTCACCACGACCTAATAGTAGATGAGCCATCTACTACTTACCCCAGGAGCTTTATCTCCAGCCCTCCTGTATCAGTCAACGAATGAGTGCTGTGTGTTCCAGCAAACATTATTTACAGAAATAAACAGTTGTTGTTTGCTGATCCTTCTCTGCACCCATGTTTAAAGGTACCCTGGAGAGAGGTGATTCTATGGAGAGAAGTGATTCTATATAGCATGGCTTATGGATTTTACCAACTGTGGGTCCCAATCCATTAGTGGATCTGTATGTAGTTAGCATTAAAAGGGAAAAAAAAGTGGGCCAGGTGGGGGGTGGTGGTGAAGGTGGCTAGATTCCACATGGCCAACTGTACAGTTTGAGCTCTGGACCCAGCAGTTTGAAAAACACCAGATGCATGCCAAAATCCCAGGATGAGAATGGAGAAGGGATTATGGCATGGCCATCTTCCCTAAGTGGTGATTTCTCATTTTTCCCCTTTATCTCTCTGTCTCTCTCCAGTGAGAGCATACACCCTACAGCAAACTTTAAAACAATGATTTATGGGGTCCAGCAGGTGGCATAGTGGTTGAGAATGCTGGACTCCCACATGGCCAACCGTGGCTTAAGTCCCGGACCTACCTGGCAGCTTGTTTTCTGACTTTCTCTCTCTCTCTCTGTCCCTCTCTGTCCAAATTTAAAAAGTAAAGAAAGAAATAAAGCTATATAAAATTATAAAAACATTATTCATGGACACTGGGATTTGAATTAGTATACCTTTTACATGACAAACGGGGGGTGAAGGTCTTAAAAGAGTTAGTGGAAAATGCATGTTATATACAAATTATGCATGTATTTCAGTTTTACGCCAAAATAACCTTATACCTTTTCCCATCAATTTTTTTTTTCTTTTTTGAGAGGTTTTCATTATAGGGTGCGTGCGCTCGCCAGACAGACAGAGACATAGAGACAGAAAGCGAGAAATCACCCCCCAGGGGGGATGGTCACGCCGCAATCCCTTCTCCTCCATTCTCCTCTCAGGATCTTGGGCACGCACGCACATGCGCCCGGCGTGAGTTCTAAGCCACCGGGTCCGGGACGCGAACCGCGGTCGACTATGTGGGAATCCAGCGACATAGCCATTACGCTAACTGCTGGTTCCCTCCCATCAATTTTTTAAAATATATTTTTTTATCTTTTTCCCAACCATTTAAAAATGTAAAAGCCAGTTTTAGTTTGCAGACCTCAGAAAAGCAGTTAACAGGTAACATGTGACTAGAATGCTGAAGAAAGGCCTTTTGGTGGCCCTGTAGACTAATGCTTAAGAAGTCCTATTCTGGGACCGGCAGGTGGTGTGGTGATTAAGGGTACTGGACTCCCACACGGCTGACCATGGTTTGAATCCTGGACCTGGTGAGTTGCTTTCTCACTTTTTCTCTCTCTCTTTCTCACTTTGTCTCTCTGTGGTCAAATTAAAATAAATAAATAAATAAAGTTAAATAAAATATTTCTTTTTTTCTTTTTTTTTTGGAGAAGTTTCTGCTATAGGGTGCATGCGCTTGCCAGAAAGACAGAGAGAGACAGAGAGATAGATATTCACTCCCTAATCCCTGGGACCTGTAAATATTATGCTATGTGGCAAAAGAGACTTTGCCGATCTGTTCAGTCCAAAACTTCTAAATAAGAATAACCTAATGAGATCAGGCTGATTACATGAGCCCTTAAAACCAGAAATTTTTCTCCAGTATGAGTGAAAAAGATACAGCATTGTATCTGTGATGATGACCCACATGGGAAGTTCTGGGTTTGCATCTGAGATCTCCCTGAAAACACCAGGCACAGACTTTCTCCTGATCCAGGGCTGGCTGGGGCTGAGAGTGTATCATGGTGTGAAGATTTTCTGCCTGTCTGTATGTGTATGTGTGTGTGTATTTCTCTTTTTTTCTTTCACTTATGGATTTAGAAATAAATAAACTTTTTAAAGAAGAGATGTGGCAGAGGGGGAAGCCAGAGAGATTCAAAGTATGAAAGGAACTTGGCCTTTCCTTGCTTACCAGATACTACCTACAAAGCATGAGAAAACCTCTCCAAAAAAAAAAAAAAATCTTTAAAAAAAAAATCCTTTTCCACACAACTAACTGTGGTTTGAATGC
This sequence comes from Tupaia belangeri chinensis, assembly GCF_000334495.1. Taxonomy (NCBI): domain Eukaryota; kingdom Metazoa; phylum Chordata; class Mammalia; order Scandentia; family Tupaiidae; genus Tupaia; species Tupaia belangeri. The sequence continues at coordinate 2,062,663 of NW_006159706.1, read as the reverse complement.
TGGCTCTGATGACTTGAAAAACACCAGGTGTATGTGCATTCATACCCAAAATCTTGACAGGACAGATAAATGGAGAAGAGACTGCAGTATGACCCTACCCGATTGGGAGAGTGTTTTCTTGCTCTCTGTCTGTCTGTCTCTGGCAAGTGCCTATGTACCCTCTGGTAATTTTAATTTTTTAAATATTTATTTACTTATTTATTTTATTTGTTATTATTTGTATTTTAATTTTACCAGAGAAAGACAGAGAGAGAAAGGGAAAGTAAGAAAGCAAGCTACCAAGTCCAGGACTCAAACTATGGTCGGCCATGTGGGAGCCCAGCACCCTAACAACCATGCCACCTGCCAGCCCTCACCCTCTGGTAATTAAAAACAAAAACAAAAATGAAGACTGAGACAGCAGTGGAACAGAGGTTGAGACATTGGCTCCCATATGGCCAACGGTGTGGTTAGAGTCCCGGACCCGATGGCAGCTTGAAAATCACACCCAGGTGTGTGTGTATGCCCAAAATCCCAAGAGGAAACTGGAGGAGTGGGAATTGAGGTGTGATTTCTCACTTTCTCTCTCTGGTGAACACATGTGCCCTATAGCCAAAGAGTTTAAAAAAGGCTTTTCTAGGAACCAATGTTTGAGCTGGAACTTGAAGAAGAAAATAATCTTGTAAAGACGTTAGCTAGATGTTTTTTCTTTTAAAGACAGTTTTGCTACAGGGCCTGTGCACTCACTGGACAGACAGAGAGACAGAAAGGGAGAAATCACTTCCTCCTCTTCCCCCGCCCCTGAGAAGAGATGGCCATGTCGTAATCCCTTCTCCTCCATTCTCCTCTGGGGATTTTGGGCACACATGAACATGTGCCTGACCTGAGTTTTAAGCTGCTGGGTCCAGGACTTGAACCATGGCTGACTACATGGGAGTCTAGCAACATAACCATTATACCATCTGCTGGTTCCAAGGTTATATAGAGTTTTACAGACAAAATACCAAATGTAGATGCCCTGAGTAAGAATGGGCCAGGCTTGCTTGCAGAGCAGAAGGATGATGCATACACAGTACTATTTTTGAGACTTTCTTTTTAGTGTCATTTACAATTAAGTATATCTTACATCACGATCACGCCCCCATATACACACACATTTATATAACAAAATTAAGTAAAGGTTTGTTTTGGGTGCGCACGCGCACATGCACCTGGGGTGTTTTTCAAGCCACTGGGCTGGGACTTGAGCTGAGCTGTTGGCCATGTGGGATCCAACTTCCATGCCACTGGCAAGCCTCATAAATAAAGTTTCATAAAGGGGACCCCAGATGGTGTAATGGTTACATTACTGGACTCCCACATAGTCAACTGCAGTTCAAGTCCTGGACCCGGTGGCTTAAAACTCACACCAGGTGCATGTGCATGCGTGCCTAAGATCCTGAGAGAAGAATGAAGAAGGGATTGCAGTGTGGCCATCCCCCCCCCCCGCGGGGGGGGGGGGGGGGGGGG
>NW_006159706.1:2026499-2061129 GCF_000334495.1 Tupaia belangeri chinensis | reverse complement strand
TTCCTCCCGAAAAAAAAAAAAAAAAAAAATAGGTGGGAGGTGCTGGCAGGTGGCACAGGGGATCAGAACTGGGGTTGGAAAGGGAAGGGGTTGGACTCCCTCCCACATGGTTGATCACGATTCGAGTCTTGGACTTGGTGGCTTGGTTTCTCACTTTCTCTCTCACTCTGTCCCTCTCTGGTCAAATTAAAATAAATAAAAATAAATAAAGTTAAATAAAATAATTCAAAAAAATTTTAAAGTTTCATCAAGACACAGTATTACTCTTTATTTTTTTGTCAGCTCTGATTACTTTTACACTACAAGAGCAGAACTGAGTTGCTGCTTCAAAGATTGTTTATTCCAAAATACCTAAAATATTTATTCTCTGCCCCTTTGCAGAAAGTTTGCCAACTTTTGTTTTACTCTAATCACTCCACATAACCCTGTTATTTCCTCCCTTCAAATCCTTACTGCTATCTAGAATTCTTCATTTTTGTATTCCAACTAGAAAAATTAATCACAAGAGACTAAAGGCTTTGTGCATCTTTGCTACCACTGCATCCTGTGTCAAGCACAGTGCCTGAGAAATGACCACTAAACACTTGAATAAAAGAAAGGTAGCGGTGGAGAGAAGGCAACTAGACTTAAGAACCACTGGGGGCTGCCTCAGCCTCCTCAGCCTCCTCAGCCTAAAAGAAGGGGCCCAGGAAGCTTGCTAAAGTGCCAGAACCTATCTCTCCACCAACTTTCCATGATCTTGCTCACCAGAAGAGTCTTCATCCACGTTCTCATACTGCAGAAGTCGGTCCAGAAGGAAACTAGAGAAGAGGTACGGAGAACGAGGGTTTATTTCCATCCTAGCAATGATCTCCTGGGCCCCTGCTCCTTCTACCTGGCCCGTTGGGTCCCTGAAAGAGCTCGTGTATTTGTGGTCCTATTCCAGGACAGGCCCCGAACGTATAGATCCCCAAAAGCCACATTCCCTCCCCTGCTCCTATCCCCTAAAGCGTGCCTCACCTCTTGTCCCGGGACACCTTCAGCAATTTTCTCTGCGCCTTCCTCAGCTCCTCCTGGAAGCACTCGTGTTCCTGGATACGAGCAAGGTGCGGACTGAGCCAACCGCCGTTCGTAAAGGGCTCCGGAACCCTGCGACAACTCGCCCTATCCTCTCCACGCATGGGTAAACTGAGTCTATCAGCGCCAGGCCTCACCCTCTACAACCTCCCCCCACCAGCACTCACGTAGATGAGGAACTTGAGCTTCCGCTTCAGATTCCGGTATTTCTTTTTGTAGTCCACTTCGCCGTCCGCTGGACCGTTCATGACCTGCCTGGGCGCAGCGCCCCAGCCTCTGGAGTCCCGCTACCCCGAGCCGGGTCAGCCCGGTCTCTCACGCCTCCACTTCCGGAGACTCTGCAAGGCTGTGCCTGCGAGGACTACAACTTCCGGCGTGCCCCGCGCCCAGGGAGCGCAACCCATGGACCGCCCTCCTGGGGAATACCCGGAAAGAACGTGGCTTCAAGCCGCTGCGCTGAAGATGACGTAGCAGCGGCGCGATGATGTCACAAATATGGCGGACTCCGGAGAGCCCTGTAGCTGATTTTAAATGTGCTTTACGATTTCAAGTCACAGAAGATTTTCCCCAGAGATTCCTAGCCTCCTGGCGAGCACGCCCTTTTTCTTTTTCCTTTTGAAATAACAGGTGCTTAGTTCGTACTTGTGACTACGGAGGAAGGCAGCGTCGCGGCTTGATAATGTTATGTCCAAAGGTGGCCAGTTCCGACTCCGTCTCTAACGAAGACTTTAAAAACGACTTGTTCTAAGAAAGGGTAGGAAACACGAGACCCTCCAACTACCCAGTGAAATCACGTTTTATCTGACAGTTTCTGGCCCAAGCGGTAGCCGACGGAGGTCCAACGGTCCCTTACCTCTCGGTGCCACGGCACTGCGCTTGCGCAAGGTACTGTCAAACACTGACGGAGGCCGAGAAGAAAAAAAGGCGGGAGTCGCCAATCTCCGGTGGAGCAAAATGGCGCGGGAGAACGAGATGCAGGAATTCACCCGAAGCTTCTTCCGAGGCTGCCCGGACCTCAGGTGCACAGGGGATCAGAACTGGGGTTGGAAAGGGAAGGGGTTAGAGAGGGACTTGGTCTTGACACCACGTCTCCGCAGCACGCTCACGCATTCCATCGTACGGCGGAGGTTCTTGGCTCACGTGGGCCGCGACCACCTGAATCTTGAGGAAAAACAGGCACTGAAGCGGCTGGTGGAGGAGGAGCTGCTGAAGATGCAGGTGTGTCCCAGAACCTGGGCCACAGGAAGCGGGGTTTGCTGCCGAGGAGGAGGGGCCTGGGAGTGGTCTAGGCAGAAAACCTTGGTACATGATTTGCCCCCTTGGTACACACACAGGTGGATGACGCTGGTACCAGGGACGAGAAGCTAGACTTTACCAAGAAGGTGAAGAGAACTTCCACTCTCTCCAGTGACCGGGAGAGAAAAAGGTTCCGCTTCAATTCAGAGTCAGGTTAATCCTTCCTTCCTGCTATGGTTGCCTTCTGTATTTTTGGATCATTTAGAAAGTTAACTGTCCACGTATTGTGTCCTAAGGCATTAGATGAGGGTGTGAAGACAGTGAGTCTGGAACCAGGTACAGGGTGGGTTGATAGCTGTGTTGCCTGCTGCCCTTCCTGATATCTAACTTTCAGAGCAGGGCTAGAGGCAATGTATATCAAGTAAAGGGAGAAGGGACAGGAGGAACCTTGTCCCAACCCTCTCTTCTCTTCATATTCCAGAGTCCAGCTCTGCAGCTTCCAGTCCACATTGCTTTGGACTTCCAGCAAAGAATGGGATGACATCAGAAGAAGACAGTCCAGCTGATGAGGAGGAGAGTCCAAGGCAAGCCTCAAAGAAAACAGTTGAAAGCAGTGATGAAGAACAGCAGAAGGACCTGACTATAAAGACAGGTTCAGGGGAGAGCAGTGAGGAGGAGGGCTCTATCAGAACAAATAAGGTCTGGAAGGAATTGAGCAGTGAGGAAGAGGCAGAAAAGGAGAAAAAGAAGTACAAGGGCAGGGATAGGAAGGAACCTGTGACAAAGAATAAGCAGGCACCAGGCAGGGCCTCAGTCAGCAGAAAGCAGACCAGGGAAGAAAACGAGGACCAGGAGGGAGAATCTGCCCAGAAGACAGCAGCAAAGAAGGTGGAGAGAGATAAAGGAACTAAAAGCCATCAGCAAAGTCAAAAAGAGGGTGAGGAAGAGGAAATCCTGGCCAAGAACAAAACGGAGAAAGAACAAGAATGGAAACCCAGAGGCAAGAGCAGTGGAGGGAAAGGGTCAGGCTGGGAGGAAAGGAGCTGTCAGCAGAAAAGGAGAGCAGGAAAGCTAACAGGAGATAGGGAGGACAGTGGGGAAGAGAAGGAAGAGGAGGCAGTAGGCAGTGGGCATAATAGTGGGGGAGATGAAGTGCCTCCAGTACAAAGGAAGAGTACGGGTAGCACCCAGTGGAAGGGTGGGAAAAGACATAGTGGAAGCAGTGAGGAAGAGGAAGACAGCTGGAAGGCAAAAGGCACTAGAAAGACAACCAAACTGAGCAGTATCAATGGTGAGGAGAGTGACTTGGAGAGGGAGGTGAGTGGCAGTGACGCAGAGGGCAGCCCCGAGGGGGAGAGGAACCGCCCTTCCAAGAAGAGCTCCAAGAACGGCAGGAAAGAAGAGCTCCAAGAAAGGCAGGACACGAAGCCCCTCTTCCTCATCAGATGGCAGTCCAGAGCCCAAAGGAGAGAAGGTGAGAGAGAAGATGGGGGTGGGATCGCACCATCAGGAGAGAGATCCTGACTCAAGCCCAGCAAGCTTGGCCTTCAGCTGCTCTTTCTTTGCTAGGTTGGCTCTAACCGCCGCGGAGAGGATCACCCAGCAGTGATGAGGCTAAAGCGCTACATTCGGGCCTGCGGTGCCCATCGAAACTACAAGAAGCTACTGGGCTCCTGTCGCTCACATAAGGAGCGCCTGAGTGTCCTTCGGGCAGAGCTGGAAGCCCTGGGCATGAAGGGTGAGGCAAGGTGTGCCCTGGGGGCTGCAGGAGGGGACTCTGTTGGGGACAAAAAGATCATGAGCTTCTTCTGCCCCAGGTAACCCTTCCTTAGAGAAGTGTCGGGCCCTGAAGGAGCAGCGGGAGGAGGCAGCTGAGGTGGCCTCCTTGGATGTGGCCAACATCATCAGCAGCTCAGGTAGTCTCCTCCCACTGCCCAGTAGATGGGGTTGGCCTCTCCCAGACAACCAATCTCCTATTTCCCTTCTCTCTCTAGGCCGGCCACGCAGACGCACAGCCTGGAACCCTTCAGAAGCTCCTCCAGGGGAGCTATACCGACGGACCCTGGACTCAGAAGAAGAACAACCTCGTCCTGCGCCCCCAGACTGGTCACACATGCGTGGTATCATCAGCAGTGATGGCGAGAGTAATTGAGATCTCTCACCCCAAGGAGTGATCTTTTCCACCTGTATAAAGCATATATAGCACCCCGGTTCTGTGCCTACATAGTAGCTATTTTTTTCAGAGATGTAGTCCCCAAGGATACAAGTTGTTGGAACACTACTTCTCAGTTTCTTGTTCTCTGTTTAGTGTTTACAGGGGTTTCTTTTTAAGCTTCAATAAAAGACTGTAATCATCTCATCTAAATTGGTGCCCTACTCCTGACCTCTGTACTTTGGACCAGGAAGCTGAGGAGCAGCCACTGCCTCCCTCTCAGGTCTAGTTCTGCAGGTTCCAGACACTGCATGCCTCCTATCCTTCCTCCAGCCCAACCAACAGGCCCTTCTGACCACCTTGCTTTCAGTTGGATTTGATAGCCATGTGTCCAGTTGGGAGGAGATCAGAGTATCTGTCCTTAAAAATGTGAAGCACAAAATTGCCTGGGGACAGTTGACGTTTATGCCTTCCTGCCTCCTAGAAACAGCCACTCAGCACAGAGGTTGACTTAGCTTTAAAAGGGACAGGTAAGGACCTAGACCTAACCAACCAGAACACTGCAGGCCTCTGGCTACACATGGAGCTCATGGTAGTCTCTTCAGGACCACTGGAACGCTTGCCCTTGGGGGTGCTAGTAAGATGGAAGCTCAGAACTGCCAGTAGTTTGTGTGTGAACCTTCTGAGAATCTTTGAAGTCAAAGCAAAGTGTAGGAATTGGTTGATGACCTTCTTTGAGGCCCTGGATCCAGTCACACTTGTCATTAAAATCACTGACATTTTTAGTTACATGGCTCTATATATTCTCTTTTTAGATGTGAGTAAAACTATCATTTGCTAGTGAACAATCCTTCATGCATACCTGAGACAGAAAGGGTGAGTCCTGGGGTCTGTTAGAATAACCAACAGTTTATTAAAAGCTTGCCCTGGGGCTCTACGCCAGCCCCACTGCTGAGAGGGGTGCTCCCAAGACTGCCCCCAGGCCCAGGAGCAGCCCCTTCCAAGGTCCTTCCCTTGTTCCCCCGCCCCAGCCCTGATCCCAGTGAGAAAAAAAAAAAAAAAAAAAAAAAGGGAAAAAAAAATCTCTAAATTTGAATGGGAATATGCTAGAAACTTTTGTGTAGGAGCCAGCAGTTGGCATAGGGGTTAAGATGTTGTACTCCCACATGGCCAACTGCTTTTTCCCCCGCCCCCGCCCTGATCCCAGTTAAAAAAAAAAAAAAAAAAGATAAAGGACAAGACGGCACAGGACGTCAGACAGCAACAGGGGAATGGAGAGACCCAGGCATCCTGACCCCAAGACCCAATCCTGACCCATCTTTCCAAGGAAAGCCTTCTCCCATTCTCCCTGCCTTGGACCCCGGACCTTCTCTACCACGTCCCAAGTCTGGGGGCCCTGTCATCTCCAGTCCACAGCCCCATTGCAAGGGTAGTATAGTTCTCTGAATATAATATATCTAGACCCACCCTTCCCCTCCCCCAGGGGACTAGATGAATATTTGACACGCACATCTCCCTCTCCCCAGGCGGTGATGGAGGGAGACCCTGGCACCATGGTGGGGAGGCAGGGGCTCCTGGTCAGCCTTGAGGCATCTTAGCCCTAGCTGGCCCTGGGCCACTGGCCAGCCCCAAGAAGCTCATGAGATGAGGAGGTCTGAGGGGAGCTGGAGCCCATAATATGTCCCCCACCCTTGGGTGGGCCTCAAGCTTACTGCCCTCTAGGTTCAAGCTCCAACCCACCCCTGCCCCTGCCCCTCTTATCTGCTCCTCCACCCTCCACTTCAGGAATAGAAGTGGGAGGAACCATTTAGGATGTGGGAAGCAACACTGGTGCTGCGGCTCAGAGGCCCAGGCACTGCGGCAGCAGGTGGGCCCACGTTCTCACTGCCACTACCCCCTGAGGCTGCCCGTCGCAGGGGCTGGGGGCTGTTTCTGAGCAGCAGCAAGGCTCCACCACGGGGTGTTCCACTCTGTGTTTGGGGTCCCAGCCAGTTTGGGGGACCTGGAGGAGCTAGTAGAGATGGCTGCCGCCAGGCTGGTGGAGGCATGCCTGGTGGAGGAGGGCCATGGCTCCAGTGTGCACCCGAACGGGGAACAGGACGAGAGGGCCAGGCAGGAGCAGGGGGAGGAGCTGGATAGCCCTGGGCAGCAGCCTCAGCTGGGATGCCCCCCAGAGCCATACTGGAGAAGCCTAGCCTCATGCTCTCTGCATCGAAGGCCTCGATCTCACGGGCCTGCCGCTCGAGCAAACTCCGGATTCGCTCGGAGCGCCCGGTCTGCAGGGCCAGCAGCTCTTCTTCCACCTGGGGCACCCAGAAGAGAAGTTAGAGGCCAGGGGCAGGGCACCTGCCCTCCCTAGCCCATCCTGGAGGCTGAGTCCTTACCCGCTGCTCCAGCAGTGCCCGCCTCAGAGCTACCCTCTGCTCTAGCTCCCGCAGCTCCCTCTCATGCTGGCTCTCTGTGCGGATTTTGATCTTGCTCTGGTAGGCATTAAGCAGCTCTAGCTCCTGTTGAAGCTGCTGCCGAAGGGCCTGGAACTCTGCCTCCTGGGTCTCATCAAGCCGTAGCTGAAGAATAGGAAGAAAAGGTTTTAGGGAACTCCTCCCTCACCCCCACAATCCTCCCCTGCCCCAGGTAGGCCTGGGCCCTAAGGTTTCAAGAAGCAGCGGTCTCAACATCTATCAGAATGGAAGATGGTCATACCCTGTGGCACAGCAATTACACTTGCAGGAATCTATCCCCCAGGTATACTTGCACATGTGCTCGAGGTGTTCACGGAAGCGTTGTGATAGCAAAATACTGGAAACAACCTAAATATCCACCAATAAGGGATGGGTTAAATAAATTATGGTACAGCCATACCATAGAAAAATCCTACGCTGTAAAAAAATAATGAGCTATGTGTACTGACATGGAAAAGAAGTCCAAGGATTATTAAGTGGAAAAGGAAGTTAAAAAACAGTATGTAAAGTATGATTCTGTTTGTGTTTAACATTTTAAAATAATTTTCCAAATATGCACTGGGAAAAAATCTAAAATACAGTTATTAACAAGTGACCTCTGAGAGGCGGGATTAGGTGAAAGAATGGAATGAGTGGGGCACTTTTATTCTTTACACTATATGTACACTTGCAGTGTTTATATGTGATCGCTTTTTAGAACAGCAACCTTCAAAATCCTCTAGAAGCCTGAGGAAATTGGCTTGAGGGCCACACTTATTTTAATCTGCTCACTGTTCACATATAAAACTGACTCAGGCTCAGGAAAAAATTATAGCCACTCTTTTCCTTGGTGGTCCTTGGTAGAGTATGCAGGATGGCTTTGTCAAGACCTTAAGAAAATACTAGAGAAATTGCAGAAAATATAAAATAATAAAAGCATTGTGAAGAATACAAAAATAATAAAACCACTGTGGAGAATATGAATAGTGAATGCAAAAAGCCCCAGCTTGGTCCACACCTTCCACTGCCCATGACTAAGCTGGAAACCGAGGCCAGCTTCCACCTTGCTCCCTCCCTGGACCCCAGGCCTCACCGCCTGTGAGCTGAGCATCTCTGAGATGGACTGGTCATACTGCTCGGCCAAGATCGCCAGCTTGCGGGTCTGTTCTTCTTTGAGCCGCTTAAGGAGGCTCTTGTGCTGAGCTTTGGGCGTAGTCTCCAGCAAATGTGCCCGCAGAGCCTTGTACTGCCGAGTCTGGATCTTACACGTCTCCTGGAACTGCTTCTTGATCTGCAGCTCCTTAGACTATGCAGTGGACGGATCAAGGGGAGATGTGGGCAGGGGACAGGAGGAGGAGGAAAAGGAACAACCAGGGTAAAGGGGGAGAAAAGAGAGAAGAGGAGAGGAGACAGAAGCAGAGACAGGGAGAGGGAGAGAAACAGAAAACATGTTAGACAGAGGGGGCGGGGGGAGCTGTATACAGACAGACATGGAGAGATGGGATTGTGTTGAGAGATCAGGAAGGTCTCAATGGGCAAGAAGCAGAGACAATAAGGCAGATTCTGAGAGCAGGTCTACAGAGGTGGGTACAATACCCACGAGAAAGAACATCAGAGTTCATGGATAGGGAATTGAGAATCTTTAGAACACTGAGTATACAAAAGAAGCTTTGACCATGCAAAAAGGGAGAAAATGTGACCTAGAGATAGAGAAGCATGTGAGCAAATATTAAGAATGAGACAGAAGATCAAGTCACACGAACACCCACGGGAGAAAGCCACACAACCAAGAACACACAGAGGAAGTCCCAGGTCCAGCACCTCAGGGAGGAAGGCAGGGAAGAAGGATAAGCACCGAGCTGAGAAATGGATAAGGGGCTGCCCTGTTCCGAGCCACAGAAGGAAAGGGGGCAAAAGGGAGTGGCCAGAAGGCCTGACATGTCCGATGGGCCAGCAGCTGCCACCCTGACCAGATCCATATTCCAGCCCAGCCCCTTACACACTCAGCTCCCACTCCAAGCCCACAACCACTTCCATTTCCATAGCCGCCACACTCTGCCTGCCCCTTTCCCAGCCCACCACCCCCTACTATAAAGGTTTGCAGTCCCATCCTTCAATCCTTTAGGGTAATGCCTATTGCAGGAGAAATTCAGCTCCCAAACACAAGGGCACCACGTAGGGAATGGGTTGGGAGAAAAGGCAGGAGTGAAGAGACTAAAGGAACTGGAACCTAAGGGCTCTGGGGTAGGACCCACAAACGGGGACTGTGGGGCCAAAACACTCTGTAGAAACTTGGTAGGGGCCCAGACCCCAGAGCTGGTGGTGGTCGTGGTACAATGAAGCTATGAAGGCAGAAAGATGAGGCTGAGGAGTGAGAGGGGTTGAGATAACGTAGATGGGAGTGAAGAGGTCATGGAGCTGAGGGCCAAGGATCCAGACTGGGGCATACTGGGGAGGCTAGGCGGCAGGACAAAGCAGACAGAGGCAGCCTGGGCCAAAGGTACAGTTCAGCTCAGATGTTTTATTTGTGTCTTTTTTTTTTTTTTTTTGGTGGGGGGAAGGGGACAGGTTGGAAGAGAGACAGAAAAACAAAATCAAAGAGGAGAAAAAAAAAAACATGACGCATACCACCCTCCTCCCCCTGGCCCCAGGCCTGAGTCGATGAGGGTGAGGATGAGCACACACACAGTGGGAGAACAGCAATAACTTAGGGTGGGGAGGGGCGCCGGGAGGACACAGTGTCACTTCTGTACTCTGTGGAGGATGCTGCCTGTCTAGAGGTCCACAGGGCTGGGCAAGCACTGAGGAAGGAGGGGTATTGGGAGGAGAGGACTGGGGACTGGAGAAACTTCACTGAGTCTGGGATATAAAGTGCTCAATGCTCTAAATTTGGGCTGGGAAGAGTCAGAGTTGGTTACCTCCAGGGAGGCAGAGCCCGGGATGGGCGGGATCGGGACCTCCGCCCAGCTAGAGTTCCTGGTGGTGCCTGGCGGGAAGAAGGGGGCCCTAGCCGGCGCTGGCTACGTGGTAGCAACCGAGGGATACGGCTAGGCCGTTCACCCCGAAGCAGGCCCCAGCTGGCCAGAGTGTGGATGGCCCAGAGAGGCAAGTGGGAGGCTAAACCCTGGCTGGCTCGTGCTAGTCGCCAGTTCCAACCCTTACACAGGGCCCAAATCCTTGCCAACAGAGCCAGGGGGTATTTAGCACTGCGGAGATTACACCGCCGGGGCCCAGGGACTGGCAGACGGCTACGGAAGCCATCCTTGTTGGTTTTTGGGTAGAGTGTAAATAGGCCCTGGTCCCTCACAGCCCCACAGCCCTGTAGGGCCCGGAAGGCCATGGGTGACAGGCGCAGTAGAAGTCGCAACCAGAGTCGTGAGATGCCCCGGCGCATTCGGGGGCCCTGCTGTTGCACCCACTTGCCCCCAGCTGCCATAGCTGCCAGAGGCAGAACCAGGCCTAGCCAAGATAGGAGCCAAGCTGCCCCAAGGCCCAGAGGTACACCCATAAGTCCTCGGTTCCAACTCAGGTTCAGAACAGCCCCCAGTGCAGTGCCCTGGGCCAAGAGTAGGAAAAGACTGGGGGGCAGATGCAGAGCTGTACAGAGAAGTAGGTAGGAGGCCCCCAGGCCCACCAGTCCCACCTCAAGGGCCAGCAGAGCTGCCTGTAGGCCACCCCCTCTCTGGGCTGCCAGCAGTGGGAGCAGCAGCAGAAGGAGCAGGGGCAGGAGGCCATCAGAGGATCCCACTGCAAAGGAGAGGCCAGCCAGGAGGCCATGGGATAGCAGTCCAGAGAGCTGGCTAGCAGGGCCGGGCCTTGGATGTGTTGGAGGGGGTTCCGGGGGGATGTCTGGAGAGGAACAGCCATCTCCAGGATCCCTTGGGGTCCCAACTGGAGCCCCCTCTTCTTCTTCCTCCTCCTCCTCAGGGACCGGAGTCAGTGCTGGGCCCTGGGTCCAGCCAAGTTCAAACTCCTCCTCTAGAAGGCTTCCATCCTCCTTCCCCCATAACCTCCATATCCCAGCCTCCTCCTGGCCAACAATGCTCCTCTCCTGGGGTGCCAGGGATGGGACTCCAAGCTCCTCTATCTCCTCCTCAGGAAGATCCCAAATTTTCTCATCAACCAAACTCCCATGTTTAGGTGGACTGGAACTAAGGGTTCCTGATTCTTCCCCCAAAATCCTCTGCTCCTCTGGCTCCAAGATGGCCCCTTCCTTTCCCAGAATCCTTCTCTCTGGAACTGTTTCCTCCTCCTCTCCCAGCATTCTTTGGTCCAGGACTGCCTCCTGGCCAGATGAGCAGGGCTGCTCTTCTCTAGGGGTGCCTGTGCTGGGTGGTCCCAGAGTCCCAGGAATGGGGAGCGGGAGGCCCGGGGGGCGCTGGCCTGCACGTACTTTGAGGCTCTTGGGCTGTTGGCGAACCTGGGCCGCGTGCTTCTGCCGCAACTCTTGCTCACGCCGCTTGTTGTACTCCAGCTGATTGCCCAGCTCCGTCTGGTGCTGCAGGCGGGTGAGCTCAGCCCGTGTGCGCTGGACGGCCTGGAGCTGCCGTAGTTCCAGCTCCCGTGTGGCCTCGTGCTGCCGCAGTAGCAGAGCACACTCCAAGTCCTTTTGTGTCTGTTTCTTGTTCAAGTCCTGAAGCAAAGGGAAGCAGGCCCCAGGGTCTGGTCAGGGGCCTGGCTGGTGTCAAGGAAGTGAGTGCCCAAGACTCCCAGACAGAGGGAGCTAAGGATGGGATAGGGAGGAGATGAGGGGTCGAAGGGAGCCAGGCTCTTAGCTGGCCTGGGAACAGACACTAAGGAAATTCCAGCAGGGTCTGATGAGGAAGAGAAGCAAAAGGGGCATTAGAAAGAAGCTGAGCCATAACACAATGGAAGCAGAGGGGAAAAAAGTAGAAGTGAGGAAAACAGAAGAGGGCAGGTGCCAGGACTCATGAATAAGCTGGAGAAGGATGCTTGGGTGTATCTACCTCTCGCAGCAGGTCTTGGTCCAGGCTGTGACGAGCCAGCAGCATCTTGCGCTTGTACTGGCGACACTGCAGCTCAAAGTATTGGCGCTGCCGCCGCAACAACCCTGCCTCTTCCTCTGCCTGGCACTGTTGTAGCTGTTCCTTCTGTCGCAGAAGCCACTCTGCCTTCTCCCGCTTGGGTGTGCTGGGGTTCTCTTGGAGCTCCTGAACAAGGGCAGTCAGGGAGCAGGGTCAGGTCTGCCTCACCTGTCACTGGTCCCAATGCCTGCAGCAGCCCCAGCCCACCTCCTTCAGCTGCTCCTTCCGAAGTTTGTACGTTCGCTTCTGCGCCTCCAGCAAGGCAGCCAGCTCCTTCTTCTGCTGCCCAAGGATATGCTGCTGGAACTTCCGCTCCTCAGCCTGGGCAGCACGTGCCTCCTTCTCACCAATGGCCTGATGCCTCCGGGCCAATTTTTCTGCCTCTGCCCCAAAACCAGCCCGCTGGGCCTCCAGCTCCCGCTGTAACCGTGCACTGTGCTCCTCCCGTTCACCCCTCAGCCTTGACTCCAGGGCTAGCAGCTGCTTCTGGTGCTGTCGACGCATCCGCTTATAGCCACTCAGCTGCTCCCGCAGGGCCGAGTCCTGCTCGTGCTCCTGGATCTGACGGCTGACCTGAGATAGGAGAGAAGGTGAAAACTGAGGCTCAGCCCTGGCCCTTTTTATTTTTTTAAAAAAGAGGTTTTTGCCTTAGGGCGTGTCCACTCGCCAGAGAAAGAGACAGAGACAGTGAGAGGGGAAGTAAAAAATCATGCCCCAAGGAAGATGGCCACACAGCAATCCTTTCTCCTCCATTCTCCTCCTGGAACCCAGGCACACATGCACATGTGGCTGGCATGAGTTTTAAGTCAGTGGGTCTGGGCTCGAAGTGCGGCCGGCCATGTGGGAGTCTAGAGACGTAACTGCTATGCAATCTGCTGGCCCCAGCCTCTGTTTTGCAAACAGAGCCTACATTGTCTGTGAGTTTTAGGTTCACTGGTTCTGTTCTCATTTGGTACCTTCCTCACACTTAACCTCTCTGAGCCTGTTTTTATAACTGGATAAGGGAGACTATCCACCATCTACTTTACAAACTGGAATGAGTGAATGAGAGGATAGAAAGTGGGGTGCACAGGACCTGGCACTAAATTAGGAATGATTCATATTAGTTCAAAAGAGTGACTCAGACAGACCTGGGATCAAACTCCAGCTCTGCCACTAACTACTGGATCTCAAGCAAGTAAACGTCTCAAAGTATCAGTTCCCTCTTGTGTTAAATGGGGCAATAATTCCTCCATACAGGGGTTTGTGTAGGTAAGTTTGATACTTATTTAAGGGTAACTAGAACACTCTCTAAACTAGTAAATACGGGCTTCCGTCCCCTTCAGAAAATACGGAAGGCCCATTACACCCCTGGTGCTGAGCTGGAAGTCGGCCACAAGATGCTGAAATAACAAGAACGCTTCACTTGAAATTTGACCTCAGGTTCCATTCTCAACTTCAGTCAGTGGTTCTCTAACAAGTCCAAGTGGCCAAGTCCCTAGAAGTCACAGAGATCTTGCAAAGGACTACAAAGCACCAGGCACCACAGGTTCCTCGCTAACAACCAGCCATGAGCAGAGGTTACAAGAACATACTAGAATTAACCTGTGGATTACTGATGTTGAAGCACAATGAAGCAGAAATACGAGCTAGAGGTTTATGAAAAGTCTAACCCACTTTTCCCCACAAACTAAGAATAATCCCCGGCACAAGGCAGACACCTAAATGTGAATACCATCGCTTCCCTCCAGGGCACATATTCTGGCAAACCAGTCATAATGCCATTGGAGAGTACCAGAGCATAGTTAAATGTGCTTGTGTACTGAGATGTGAAACACTTGACTAGCCAGAGGGGCCTGGAAAGGCACCCCATGAGATATTACTTAAGCCAGATCATGAAAATGGAGAAAGAGTTGCTTGCTAGGCTAAGAGCTCCCAGACTGGGCAATGTGACCCAGTCTGTTGAGAGAAAAAGAAGGGAGAGGGTCAAGGTGAGGAGAATGTAAGAAAGTGAGGGTAGAATCTGTACCTGATCATGTCACAGGGAGAAAATAATTTCTGGACTTACGAAGACAGTCAGGAGCATTCAGTGAGGCAGAAGCATGGATAGAGAGTAGTAGGTCTACTGAGGGTGGCAGCACTTACCAGGGAGGCCGTACGGATGGTGGCAAAGTGGTCCCGGTTGCGGCAGTAGGCCCTGCGGCGGGCAGAGGAGGTGGTGGAGGCGGGAGCTGGGGCTGCAGGTGGCTGGAGAGGACCTGGAGTCATCTCTGGCTGGTAGGGGTCATCATACAGGTTGTCAGAGCCCTAGAAAAAGAGAAGGAGCAAGGAATGCTCAAGGCTCACAGACCACTGGGCCCAAAGGGATTGACCTGAGGAAATCCATTCAGACTTAGAGGAGCAGTGGTCATGCTCAGGGAGGGGTGCAGAGAACCCTGGTGGTTCCCGGGCAGAACTCAGGCTTGGCCACCTGTCTGTCAGGCTTATTCAGGGTGGGCTGCATACCGGGAGCCGGTGGATGATGGAGCTGTGGGACGTGACTGTGTGCTCCCCTTCCTGCATCATGGCCATCTCCCGGGCTTCAGGGCCTTCCTCTTCCTCCTCTTCCTCTTCTTCCTCCTCTTCTTCCTCCTCATTGTCTGAGGCATCTGCAAGGCTGTTGACTGAGCTGCTCTGGCTGGAGGCGCTGATAGACATGCTGGGCACTGAGTGGCTACTCTCTAAACTGGTCAGCGTTCCAGCCCGGTGCATGTAGGGCTCTGCCTCCTGTGAACAGGGCGCAGGCTGTCGGGTGGGGAAGGGGAAGGGTGAGAGGCGTGTGCATGGAGGGAGTCCTAGGAGACAGAGGAAGTGAGAAAGGGTGGGGAAGGATCAAGCAAGGTCACCTCCTCCTCCTCTGGGGCCTCAGTGCCAGGGCCATTGGGTGCCTCTTGGAACAGGATCTTCTTCATCTTACGGTACTGCAAGTTGTCCAGCTCCCGCACAGCGTCCTTGGTCCTCTGGATCAGGTCCATGATGACTGTGGGTGGCCGTTCCCGGAGCACAAAGCGGTGCTGGGGGAAGAGAACACTGAGGCCTGCTGCCCACCACAATCACCCAACTGACAGCTCTCAGTATTCCCTCAGCCCAAGCACTCCCCTGGAGCCCAGGCTCACCATGGGTTGATACTGGCTTTATCCCAATCCCTCTTCCCACAATAATTTACTCCACCACCCGTCCCTACTCTCCAGTCTTATTCCTCCAAGCATGGTTAAGAGGCCAGAACGGTCAGGGGATCTGGATTTTAGTCCAGCTCCTCTACCAAAGTGCTGTATGACCTTAGACATGTCACAAGGCCTCTCTGGGCCTCATAAGGTATCCCATAGTTACAAAACAAATAGGTTAAACTAGACAATCTAAATTAATTCCCAACTGGGGTTCTTTGGGTCTCCACGATCTGTGAAAGGAATGGGTCCCCTCTACTTTTGATAATTCAGAAACACCTATGGGAAATCATACATTTACCCATGATAAGGCTACACAGGCTTTTGGCTTGAATTACATCAGATCAGTGTGGTTACCCTGGTTATCACACGCTGACCAGAAACTCTGGTTGGCAATTATATACATCTTTGATTAATAAAATATGGGAAAACAAATGATTACTTAATAAATTAATGGAGTCTGATAGACAAAATATTGCAAAACATGAGTCCACTGGACATTGGGGATGGGGGTAGGAATTCATAAAGCCCTTGGTGGAGGAGAAATGGAAAATCACTGATTTCAGGAAAGTATTTTTGTGGCTCTAATAAGCAGCAACTCTAAAAGAGTAATAGGCCAGTGATCCCTTACCTTCAGAAGAACCTCTGAGGTTGGTCTGTCTTGAGGGATTTTCTGAAGACAGGAGTCAACAAAATTCCGGAAGTACTCAGACCTGGATGTCACAGGAGGGTGAACGAGGTGGGAAAGGCATGAGCCAGGCAGCCCCACCCTGCAGCCAAACCCCTGGGCCCAGAAATCCCAGTCCTTACCAATGTCCTGACTGGAGCACGGGGGACTCATTCTGTGCAATGTGGTATAAGGCACTCATCGCATTCATGTTAAACAGCGGTGGTTTCCGTTCCGCTACAGAGAAGGTCAGGAGGGAGAAGATGGCAGATGGGCAGAGACCAGAATTGAACTTCAGTTCAAACCCCAGCTCCCTGACTTCTTTGCCACATGACCTGCGCAATTCCCTCCTCTGTAAAATACAACAACCATCCTTTTCACTGCACATGAGGCAGAAGAGTGATCAAATAATACATGCAAAAGCACCAAAGAAAAAGACTGAAGAAAGCACATTCCTTTATCAGCCTGATTAATACTTACTAGGTACCAAATGAGAGAAAAAAAACTCGCTAAGTGGTTTAGGGAAAATAAAAAGAACAGGCCCAGCACTCAAGAAACTCTCAGACTGAAAAGGAAGATTAAGTAGGACTGAATAGGCATTGGCCTTGTAGTCTAGTGGTTAAGGGGGCCAGACCTACATGGCTGACCATGCTTAGGATCTGGCCCTAGCAGCTTAAAAAACATGCAGACACAGGTGTGCCCAAAGTCCCAACAGGATAGAGAAATAGAGGAAGGATTGCAGTGTGACCATGTCCCACTGCAGGGCTGCTTTCTGCTCATACAAGTAAATGTAAACGTGTGATGATTTAAAAAAAAAAAAAAGGACTAAGCAACAAGAAGTTTGAAGTGTTAGTTGATATAAGATGGAAACTGGGAAGCTGAAAAATGTGTGGTGGGTCTTTAAGATAGTACAGCCACAGAGAGTTGAGGGAAGGTCTTCTAGATATTGGAGCTAGCCTTTTTTTTTTTTTTTTTTGAGAGGTTTTTGCTATAGGGTGCGTACACTTGCCAGGAAGACAGAGAGAGACAGAGACAGAAAGCGAGAAATCACCCCCCAGGAGGGATGACCACACCGCAATCCCTTCTCCTTCATTCTCCTCTCAGGATCTTGGGCACACACCCATATGAGCCCGGCATGAGTTTAAGCCACCAGGTCCGGAACTCGAACAGCAGTTGACTACATGGGAGTCCAGCAACACAGCAATTACGCCAAATGCTGGTCCTGGAGCTAGCCTTTTGATTACAGGTTGCAAGGAGTCCCTTGTGGCCTAAACAAATGTTTTATGTTGTTTATGTTTTTAGTCTTAAATGCCAATAGTAACATAAATTTCCAGTTTCTCTTAATAAATTAGATCCGGTGAAGTGGCTCTAAACTTCCACATGATAATGAGCTGGAGCTAGGCAATGACTGCCCTCTTTATGTGGGGGTAGCAGTCTCCAGTTTGCCATAGCTTCCTCCATATTGCTCCTGATACTGAGTATCAGTTACCACTTATAATCAATCTCAATAGGCTTTCTAAAGTCACTCAGCACTTACACACGAGAGTGAGAGAGATACGCAACCTCCCCAGGGTATTCCTCCAGTTTATTGGATCTTGGACACACGTGCACATGCCTAGAGTGTTTTCAGGCCAATCAGCAGGAGATTTGGGTGGCAGATACCATGTGCGGTCTGGTCTGGCTTCTCTGGCATTCTCTCTGCCATGGAACTAGTCCTTTGATGCTTTTAATAGAAGAGAAATATTTCCCTGTATCCAGTCTCCATCAAAACTTAGAAATAAAACTTTCGGTTTTTCTAATTTTTTTTTTAATATAGGGACTTTTGCTACAGGGTGCATATGTTTGCCAGAGAGACAGAAAGTGAGAAATCACCCCCTGTGGGGGATGGCCATGCCACAATCCCATGTCCATTCTCCTCTCAGTACTTTAGGCACACATGCACATATGCCCAGCATGAGTTTCAATCTGCCCAGTCCAGAACAGACAGTGGTGGGCCACCTGGCAGTCCGGCACCACTATGCCACCTGCTGGTCCCCCTTTTAAATACTTTTAAAAAAATTAGTCAGAAGGTGTGTGCACTTGCCAGAGAGATAGAGACAGAAAGTACCACCCAGGGGGAACAGTCACACTGCAATCCCTTCTCCATTTCTCCCTTTCAGAATTTTAGGCATGCACACGCATCTGACAAGTTTCTCAAGTCTGCAACTCGAACCCATGATCAACCTTGTGGGATCCAGCTGCCTTAATCACTAGGTCACAGGCTGGCCCAGACATTTGTTTTGGTTTTCTTGGCCTGTTTCACACATTTTCATCATTATCTAGTTCCAGCCTCAAATGCTATACGTAGGCTATGAAGATGGAGCGAAAGGGCATGTCTGACCTCGGGCAGCAGACATGACACACATCAAGGTAAGAAAGTGGAAAAGTTCACAACATATTCAGAGGGTAGAGACGGTGAAGGAGACAGCCAGCCTTTAGGAAGTAGAGCCTGCAGCCTGGTGTAAGGAAGGATGGGGAACACTTCAGTCTTAAAGGTAACAGGGAGCCACTGATGGCCCTGAGCAAAACAACAGTACTAAGCTCAGGCAGATCTCTCTGGCAATAGCATGTAAAAGAGACTAGAAGAAAGAAGAGACTACAGGTAGGAGAAATCAATGCAGGAAGCTGCTGATAAGAGTAACAGCAACTTGTTCTTGAGCACGAGCTATCAAACCGTTTGGTACCTGGCATTGTGCTGGAGGCTTTTCAAACACTGCCTCATTCAATAGCTATTTCAATAGCACAGATCGGCAGAGACCACAACCGTGACATGGCTTCAAGGCCTCATGAACTCACCAGGGCCTGCCACTCTGGCCTTATCACTCACTACTCTTTGTACAACATGCTATGTTCTAAACAACTGAAGCAGCCTCAGTTATCCACATCTTCTCTCAACTCTGCTCTTCGGCACACGTTGTTCTCTCTCTGGACTGTTCTTTCCTTCAGACAGCTATCATTTGTCTTGTGGGTCTGTTTAAGTATCTCTGCTACTTGGAGGCCTTCCTCATACCCTAAACTAGGTCAAGTCCCTTGTCTTATGTTCGTACTGTTCCTGGAACTTCTTTATTCAGTTTTCATCATATCGAAAGAAAACATGCCTGGTTTTCCCAACTCAAATGTAAGTTCCATGAGGACAGGAACCTCACTCACTGCTATATCCCCTAAAACTAGCACAGTACATGGCATACAGTTGGTACTCAAAAAAGATTTAGAACTAGGGTAGTGTGGCCCAGCCAGATGACATAGTCAGTAGCAAACAGAACTGCAGTGCAAGAGAATGTATGGCTGACACAGGTTCAGATCCCCAGTTGGTCTCAAAATATACTAGGTGCATACTCAAGATCCTGAGGAACTGGAGGGCTACAGGAGGAGAATTGCAATGTTACAAAACCCCATCAAGTGTGTTTCTCTCTCTGATGTGCATGTACACATGCTGTCATGAATCTTTAAAAAAAAAAAAAACAACCCACAGGTAATGGACAAGATGAATGCTACAAGATCTTTAGGTCTATGAATAGGCAGGACTTGGCAGTTCCCTGTATTAGGACTCCAGGGTAAAGTAAAAATGGACAAAATCTTGAATGGGATGGGGATGTAAAAGGAACAGAGCTAAGAGGATGATGGAGACAGAAGGATGCCCTTACCCAGCTCGATGCAGGTTATCCCCAAGGACCAGACATCCACTTTGCCATCGTACTGTCCCTCATCCATTGCCAGGATCACCTCTGGAGCCATCCTGGGAAAATAGTCAGGAGAGAAAGGCTGATCACCCTCCCACACCCTGCCATCCCTACTCCTAACATCCTAGGAGCTCTCTCTACTCATCAGAACTCTTACCAGTATGGGGTGCCTACAAAGGAGTTGGCAGGTGCCATGATGGACGCAGAGCCGAAATCCCCCAGCTTCACCAAGCCTGGCTCTGACAGCAGGATGTTTCCAGCCTTTACATCCCTGCCAGAGGGAAAATACAGGGATCAGACATGTGTCTCAGGAAGACTGGGCAGAGGGTTTAGCAGCGTTTCCAAGAAGATTATGGCCTAGCTAAATGAAGACTAGTGCAGACAGCAACCCCTCCCCCTGTAACCATCATCAGTACTGCTTGTACCTGTGGATCATGTTGTGGGAGTGTAGATATGCCAGGCCCTGAAGTGCTCCATGGGTCACAGCTGCGATCTCCACCTCTTGAAGGGGCTTCTTGTGCACTGGGGTGAGAGGGAAAAATATCAAATGGAGGGAGTCCAAAGGTGGGACTAGAATAAGCTTCCCTTAACCCTTCCTCTATGGCTTCTCTGCTCTTCTCCCTTCTCCCACTTACTGGCCAAGGAGTCACTTACCTTCTAGAAGGTCAGAAGCTGAGCCCAGGCAATACTCCATCACCAGCTAAGGAAGGGTCAAGGGTCAGATATCAGCAGCTCCTGGCCACCCCTGGCCCAGCTCCCTTGGGCAGACTCAAAATTGAGCTTCCTTGCCTATCTCCCATTTACGCAATGCCTGTGGTGATTAACAGGGAGATGGGACAACTGGAGAAAATGAGGGGGTGTTGGGAGAGTCCATAGAGTCAGGGCTTCCCCTAGAAAGAGCCTAAGACAGTCACTATCTGAATCCCTCCCATTTGAATCCTTTCAAAGCCCCATTCAGGCCCCACCTACTACAGCCCATGTGCCCTTTTCCTCTTGCTTAGAATCTCTGTCACTCTTTGAGCTAGGCTTTCCTTCTGGACTGACACTTCTGCTCATGGGTTTGAGGGCTAAAGCAATAAGGAGAGAGACCTTTTCTTCCTAAGATCCCACAATGGTGCCCTGAACAGAGCCCATCTAAGAGACTGGTGGACCAGGATAAGGATGGGCCTGAGCAGAGAGAAGGATCAGGCCAGAGTTGGGGGGGGGAAGCTCACCCACGCCGTATGTTCCCTCAGGTAACAGCCCCGGTACTGAATGGTATTGGGATGCCGAAGCTTCTGTAAGAATCGCACCTCCTTGATGATGTCCTGCCACTTCTAGGAGGTGGTCAGAGTAGGAGGGGGTTATCCGGCCTGCATCTTGAAACTAGTCTCCCAAACCACCTCTTATTGAGCCCAACCTACCTCATTTGATTGCTTCCCGCTGTAGGACATCTTCTTGATGGCCACCACCTCGCTATTCCGAACATCCCGGGCCTAGGGGAACAAACCAGAAGTTGGTGGAGGCCCCTGGTGAGTAGGGCAGTAGGAAGATTTGCTGCCCCAGTAGGTGACGGCAGGAAAGGCTGGTGTAAGGGAGTGTAGGAGGGCTGTTTGGAAGTCCACAGGGGTGGGAATAGAGTCCCCAATCCTACCTCACCCTCCCAAGACCCAACTCACAAAGTATACGGCTCCAAAGCTGCCATGGCCAATTTCCCGGAGGTCAGAGAAGAGCTTTTCAGGATCATCCTTGAAGAAGAGCTCAGCCACATCGGGGTCCTTTAGGCTCCCGGCCCGGCCCCCAGCTGGCATGGTGGCCCCCGGGGGCCCTGAAAGTGGGGCCTGGCCTAGGGAATACAGATAGGACCCTTAGAACAAGGACAGGGTCCTCAGAGAAGAAGGGGTCCCTCAAATTTCCTTCTCCTCCCCTAGTTCCCTTATAAGGGGTGACACTGCTGAGGAAGGACAGGGGGAGATTAGAAACAATAATAGATCTCTAAAAAAATTAAGTTACCTTGGCAACCAGATTATGGGGGGCAAGGTCCCTGGAGTCCCTAAAACTGCTAGGAAGACTCTGGGAAACTATGCATCCTCACTACCCTCCTCAACCCTCAGTAAATTTCCATTTTGCTATAACCCCTACTTCTCCCCTTAAGGATCAAAGATTCTGTCTCCTAGCCAAAGCTCCAGATCCCCAAGTGTCCTATCCCACAAGTCCCATACCCTAACTATTTCCAGGCACCTTCCCGTTCCCCTTGGCGCTGAGGCCCCCTCCTCCCACAACCTCTCACACCCTGGAAGAGAACAGGAAATGGCCAGGCCGGAGGTAGTGGAAATCCGGCCATTGTTAAAAGTGGGTACTGGCCAAAGGGGCCAGAAGACTCACTCTCAAAGATGGCCAGGGACACCAGGGCAAGGAGGAGATCTAGACTGGGAAAACCAGGGATATAAATAAATGGTCTCTGGTTTCGAGGGCCTTTCTGTGACCTGGGCTGCCTTACTTGTCCAGTCTAATTGCATAAGTATCACACTCAGGTTCAGGATATTACTTGCAGTGTACATGTAACATTTATTGAGCATGGATGGTAAGCACCGCACATGCTTTTTCTTTCATTCAATCCTCCCTATGATGTTACGAGATAAGCATTATGACTACCCCTATCTTACTGGCTCAGAAAGGTTGACTTGCCCAAAGCTAGTCCTTTACCACCAGCCTTTCAGAACAATCCTTTTAAACAAATAAGGCAGGACCATGATCACCATTTCCCAGAAAAGGTCACTGAGGCACAGAGAAGAAAAAGGATTTTTCCAAGGTCAGAGAACAGGCCTTCTCCTTTCCAGTCAGACCTGTGTGCTGTTACTCTTAAGTCTGTCATCCCCAGCACAGCCCTGCTCTGGCAGGAAGCCTCCCCTGACTACTCTAGCCCTTGGGCAAAGCTTGCAAAGCATCCAGCCAAACACCCAAAGAAAGTTCCTGTAGGATATGAGAAGCAGGGCCCACAAGGGGATGCCAGGACAACCTCCTGGATAAGCACTTGTCAGAATTTAGGCACAAAAGAGCCTGGACTCCCAGGGCAGAGTTCTAGCTACTTAAAAGCACCCAACAATTTTAGCAGGTAATTATATTCTGTCATGCATTGTTTCCTGTAGTGTTGTTAATTTTGTCTCTTCAGTCCAACTGGAAGCTGGAGGGCAAGGAGGAAGCCTCACTCTCAGCGGGCCCCCAGGGTGCAGAGGGCTCAGAATAGCCTGAGAGATTGATTGCCCTCAGCAGCTCCCAGGCTGCTGGAAGCAGGCCCCTTTCTCCCTTCTCCTGCCAGCAACTGTGCCAAGCACCCCTCACCCGCACCACACACCCACACACAAAGACAGGTGCTCACAACTTGCCAAAGGAATCTTCCTGACCTCTTTACCAGCACTGGGTCAAAAATGCCAACCTAAGACCCCAGAGCACAAGTAAGAGGTGGCAAAACATTACACAGGTCCTCTTCCTCATAGTAACAAACATCTGAGCAATTACCAAGATTTGTGCTAAATCATAACTACCCTCTATAATAAAATGGACAATTTTATCTCTGTTTTACAGATGAGGAAACCCAAATCTATCTGTCCCTAAGCTACACTACCAGTATATCCCATCTGTACAGCAACAGGGCTTTGAATAAGTTCCTTTACTTCTTGGTTTTCCCTTCACTAAAATGGATTACAGCGTGGGGCTGCTCTGAGATTTTAATGAAATCTCTCTCATACTTAGAAACACTATGCACACACTCAGCTTATGGATTTTTCCTTCCCTGCTTCCAGGGTCGCCACAAGGCTTTAATCCTTTGGGGGATCATCCTACCCCAACAGCTTGGCTGTTAACTGTCAGAGATGCCACTATGGCTATCACTTGGCAGAAGAGAGTCTCCTCTCAGGAACCCAGGCCAAAGTCTGGGATCAGGGTAAAGATGAAGGTCACAGTAGACAGAAAAATCCATGAGGCAGAGGCAGAGGCTGGAATCAGAACCTCCCATCAGGAAAAGCTTGAGTATAGCCCTGTTATAAAGGAAGCTCACTTCACCCCATTTTTAAACATCACCCCAACTCATTCTCCTATGGACCCCTGGTTAAGCCTAGGCTCAGAAGAAAAGAGAGAGAAAAAAACAAGATATGAAAACAGAGGTAAGACTTAATTGAGGAATTGGGTTCAAATCCAGAGTCTGCCACTGTGTGACCTTGGGTAACCTCTCTGGACCTCAATGTTCTCAACTGTAAAATGGGAAGACAGCAACAAAAGAGCTCCCACAGGGTGAATGGAGGGGTGTCATACAAAAGAATGGATATAAAGCACTTTGCAAGACAAATCGGTTGGTAAATGTATGAGATTATTTATACCATCACAACAAGAGGTTGAAAGGTAACTATAGCTGGGAGAAAGGCCAAAGACTGGGATCAGGGTAAAGATGACAGTAGACAGAAAAATCCATGAGGCAGAGGCAGAGGCAGAGGCTGGAATCAGAACCTCCCATCAGGAAAAGCTTGAGTATAGCCCTGTTATAAAGGAAGCTCACTTCACCCCATTTTTAAACATCACCCCAACTCATTCTCCTATGGACCCCTGGTTAAGCCTAGGCTCAGAAGAAAAGAGAGAGAAAAAAACAAGATATGAAAACAGAGGTAAGACTTAATTGAGGAATTGGGTTCAAATCCAGAGTCTGCCACTGTGTGACCTTGGGTAACCTCTCTGGACCTCAATGTTCTCAACTGTAAAATGGGAAGACAGCAACAAAAGAGCTCCCACAGGGTGAATGGAGGGGTGTCATACAAAAGAATGGATATAAAGCACTTTGCAAGACAAATCGGTTGGTAAATGTATGAGATTATTTATACCATCACAACAAGAGGTTGAAAGGTAACTATAGCTGGGAGAAAATACTGTGAGGCAGGCATGAGCACGCACATGCACACATGCACACACACACACTTGCAAGGGCAAGACACTCAACCAGACCAGGTCTGAAAAGCAGACAGACAGACCCACTATGGAAATCAGAGGCATGGGAATCCACACCACAGAGCAGTCAAGAAAAGGGAGTATAGTCATGGACAAGAGGTGGCTGTGAGGGGCAAAGTGAACAAGGGAGAAGACCAGAAGGGTGCAAACCCATTGATTAGCTCAAGCACCCTAGGGTGTGACCCCCCCCCCCCCCGGTGACATCACAGACCCTATCACCTAAGGTCCCCATCAACCAGACACAATGAGGGGAAGAGGAAGGGGAAGAGGGTGGCAACAGAAGAAGGTAGGGCCAGCTAAAGGCTGACCGCTGGCCCAGCTGGGCTTCCCCATCCTGAGGAGAGGAGGGCCTACTCAGGCCCAGTTTCTCAGAAAGGAGCACCCTTTCTTCTCTGCTAGACACAGGGACCCGCGCCCCTGTACCCCGTGTCTCACCTGGTAGGGGTCACTATGGTGCCCCAGCGCCTCCGCTTCCGCCTGGGGTCCTCCAGCGGTTCTGCCAAGCAGGGAGAGGGGCAAGGAGACCTTTCCCCTTGCCACCTCTTCCTCGGCTTTCGCCCTTCCTGAGGGGCGGGCCCGGGAAGCCTCCCCTGGAGGGGAGGGGGTGACAACCTGATCTGACCTCGCGGTCCAGTCCTCCCCCTCCTCGAGAGCGACAGTTGCTGAATCCCGGATTTTGGATTGTGGGGTCTGAACCCCGTATATTTGAACTGGGGGAGACTGAATCCGATACCCCGAAAGCCTGGGGAATGAACCCCGGGAACTGGTGCACGCAGGGGCCTGAAGCCCAAATATCTGAATTTCTATGAAACAGAGACCCAGGTTTAGGGAGGTTGGGACCCGAGTCCCCGATATCTGGAATATGAGGGCTGATAGCCCGGGTATTTGAGAAGCGAGGGGCAAAGCCCGTAAATTTGGGACCCAGGGTCCGGAGCCCCAGGTTTTTGGCCACCGACAGGGGGCCCACCCGGAGGACGTCCGGCCGCACGGCACCTCTCACGCCGGGGTCCGAGCGTGACAGCCCCCACTCCCGCCCCGGCCTCCTCCCTTGGCCCTTCTCTCCCCCAAAGATAGCTGAAAGACTGTAGCTAAGGCGCTGCTGACGGTCCCCGCGCCCTCTCTCCCTTCCGCTTCTCAGTCTCAGCCTCTCTCCGCACCACAGCCCGGGTCTCGTCCCGGTCTCCCTCTCCCTCTTCCTCCCAATTCCAAGATGGAGACCGGGCGGGAGCGCGCAGGCGCTGTAGGGACGCCGGGCCAAAAGGGGCGGGGCTCTAAAGGAAACAGCCCCGCCCCTCCTTCCTTACTGCCGCGGCCCCGGAGGCAGGCAGCCTCCGAGCCCAAGTGCGCGCGCGCCCAGCCACGCGGACCCTGGGTGGGAGGAGGCGGGGAGAAGGGCTAGGCTTGCAGTGGGAGGAGCTCAGAGCGCGGTCCGACGACTGGCGGTGGGGAGAGTTGCGGCGCATGCGTTCACCCCACCTTTGCTCTGAGCCCAAGCTTGTTGCTAGGGGAAGCTTTGAGGGGGCGCTGGTGGAAGGAAAGCCGCGAGCTGCGTGATCTGCGCCTGCGCACAGGGTAGCGCTTGGGAGGGGTAAGGGAAAGCTGCTGCTCAGCGCTGAAAAGGCGGGAAAATGGACTGCTTTGCGATATTAACTGTCCAGCCTGGACTTGGGCCCCCAAGTGCGAGGAGACTTAACGAGTTCATGTTGGGAAAACTGAATCGGTCAAATCTCTGCAGGTAAGTCAGGCCCTACTGAGTGCATAATTGCCCAAGAACATGGTGCATTTATGTAAAAGCATTTCCATAACCTGATTTTTCCAGCTCCTTGGAATTACCAATTAAAACAGGACATGGCCCATCTTGTGCCTAGTGTTAAGAGAGCCAGTTCCCATTTGGCCAACTGAGAGATTCTAATCCTGACTCTCAGGGCTTGAAAAGCACCCCTGTATTCCTCAAATGGTGACAGAATGGAGAAATGGAGAAGGAATTAGGTGTGACCAAACCCCATCAGGAGATGCTTTCTCCCTCTCCTTCTCAGGGGCACTGGGGCCCCCCCCCCACCCAACCCCAGCCCCGCCAGCAATTAAAAAAACAAAAAGAGGACAAAGTGCCAGAGCTGGGATCAAAACCCTAGTGTTTTCCAAAACCAAGTCACCATAGTGGGAAGAGCTGAGTAACCTATGCCCTATGTCAACTTGTATCCCAAACTAGAGTTAACAAAGAAAGTCCCTTGAGCCTCTTAAGCTTGTTGACCCTAAAATTCTCACCTTGGTTCAAACCCCAATAAACACCTTAGGCAACGCTGGGCAAAAAAAAACCTCTTTATTTCCCCACATGCCAGCTCTTTGCTTTTGTAACATCTCTTCCAACTCAGAATCAAGGCCCAAGAAGTTGATTCACACCTGGAGAGAAGGAAAATTTTAAAAACACGACAGGTCAGAGGGATCTTCTGTGAATCTCTGGGATGGGCACAGAAGTGAAACGAATAGAAGATATGGCAACTAGAAACAGGTATTGGCCTCTAATTCCAGTTGGAGTGGGTTCAGGACCCAGGTCTGCTAAGGGCCAGAAAGCCTTCCTTTTTTAATCCAAGGCTGAGAAGGCCCCTCATTTCCTGTCCAAGTAGGCTGGGGCCCTGAGGCTCAGCCATAAGCAAAATAGGCAAAGTTAACCTTGAGCTTCCAGTTCCTCTGGCTGGAGCAGTTTGGGCCTAAGCTGTTTCCACTTCTCCCACAATAATTTCCTAGGGCCCAGCAACCAGCCAAAGCTGACAGTTTAAAGGCTAGATGCTCCACAGATGGCTCACAAATGATGTGAGGGAACCCCCCCCCAAACTGAGTGAAGATTTTGTGCAGAAATATTTTCCTTTAAAGAGCTGACATAGGAACGAGTTAGCCAATCTGTCTCCCACCACGGCTACCTTTGTGAAAGCTCTTGTTAACAGAATCAACTTTTTCTAAATGCAATGATGACCAAATGGAAGAGAGAAAAATGCACGTAAAGTGCTCAGTATGTGCCCAGTAAATGGGCATCATCAGTTAGATTCTTTTGAGCTATTCAAGTTGAAATTTATAAAATCTGTATCATAAAACTGGCTATCAGGATTTCAGGACAAAGGCAAGACAAACATGATTCATGTTCAGGACGAATCATGAAACTTGAACCCACTTAACATGTTGCTAAAAAACTTGGATGTGACACTCTGCTATGCATAAATTTTTAAAGAAGTCAGTAACAAAAGACTAAGTATGATTCCATCTATATAAAGTTGAAAAATAAGGGGGCTGCACAGTGGTGCTGCAGTAAAACACAATGCTCTGTGAGGCTGACCCACACGGGACGGTTCTGTGTTTGTTTCCGGAGGCCTCCCTGAGTACACGTGTTCATGATCTGGAGCTGGCTGAGACTAGGACTAGATGCTGATGTCAGGACCCTGTTGGGGATGCCATCTCTTTCACTCATGGAAGAAATAAACTCAAGAAATAAAAGGTAAAAGCAAACTCTACTCTTTAGGGTTGCACATTTGGTGATAAATTATAAAGTAGGATAGTAGCTACTGGGAGAGGAAGGACATTGTCAGGAAGGAAGGGACCAAGGGCGGCCGAGTTACTGGTAGATCCCCTTTATAATAATTTGATTTTACTATTATGTTTTTTGGATTTTTTTACACAAAGTGTTGGATATTTCATAGTAAAAAAAGCAAAAATGCTAAGAAAAATATTGAATCCTGATGTTCCCAGTCCGTATGGGGATGGCTGTGGTTGAACAGGCTTCTTAGGGATTTAGAAGCAGCAGTATTTGAGAGTGGATTTCAAGGACCTGCCCTACCCCAGTTACAATGGCCACCCCCATCCCATCCCCTGTTTCTACAGGACCAGAGCAAAGAATCTCACCTGAGTACAAGGCAGGAACTAGGCCAGTGCCCTCAGAGCCGGGTCCTAGACCAGTGGGACTCCCGACGTGGGTGGAAGCACACAGCAGTGACACAGCAAAGGCCACAGACAAGCAGGAAGGAGCTCAAGACCAGCAGTCTGGAGCCACACAGAGCCAGCTCTTCCTGGGGGTGGGTATAGGGAGGAAAAGGGGAATGATGGACAGAGGGAAGTACAGAATCTTCCTATGGGAAGACATCTCACCCCCTGCTATAAAGAGAAGCCCTCATGAGAGCTCTCCACATCTAGGACCCACTCCTGGGAAAACGATTTTTACACAAGTTGACAATTGTTTCAATGGTGTACAAACTGATTCCTTGCCCAGCCGTCCGCCTGGACATAATGACTTCGTGAGATATAAAGTCTGCTATTATCCACATTTTAAAGGTGTATAAGCAGTATCAGGTCCAGAAACCAAGTCTTCTCAGATTCTAAGCTCCCAGGTTATGCTTCTTATAGGGTCTTTTCAAATGTGAGGGAAAGAATTAGCCTAATTAATCTCCCTCTTCCAGGCCACCAGTCTCCACCCAGTACCAGCAGAGTTTCTCTTCTCCTTAAAACCCCGTGGTATCACCCACAGCCTTCAATGTCAAGTCATAGTATCCTAGCCTGACATTTGCAGGGCCTCAGGATCAGGCCCTTGTAGTCTCTCCTGCCTCTTCTCCTAGGGCATTCCTAAGCCTCTCAAAGGCTGAACCCTTCAATCTCCAGGCCTGTGCTCATGCCAGGGTTTTGCTTGAAATGGATCTCCCCTTTCCTAAACGCCCCCCACTACACTCCCTGCCAAAATCTTCCTCATTTTCTTTTTCATTTTTTTCTTTTTAAAAAATAACTACTTAATTTTATTTATTATCATTATTATTATTATTATTTTAATTTGACCACAGAGAAGAAAAGTGAGAAAGCAAGTTACTAGGTTGACTCGAATCACAGCCAGTAGTCCAGAGCCCTAACCACCATGCCACCTGCTGGCCCCTTCTTCATTCTCTTGACAGGGCCAGCAAGTGGCGTGGTGGTTAGGGGCACTGGACTCCCACATGGCTGATCACAGTTCGAGTCCTGGACCTGGTGGGTTGCGCTTTCTCACCTTTCCTCTCTCTCTCTTACTCGCTCTGTCCCTCTCTGGTCAAATTTAAATAATTAAATAAATAAAGTTAAATAAAATAATTCTTAAAAAAAAGTTTCTCTCTAAAAAAATAATAAAATAAAATAAAAATAAAATTCGGTTTAAAAACAAAAAGAATCATCTTGACAGGCAGACAGCATCTAGACTCTGCTACAGAACTAATCGTGTGGCCCTCGGCAATTCACTACCTGTTTCCTCATCTGTAAAATGGGATAATAACACCTGCCTCAAAAGGCTGTTTTAAGATCAAATGAGATAATGAACCTGAAAGTGCTTTGTACATTATAAACTATTGTACACAAATCTCTTTCTTAAATACCACCTTCTCTGTGAAGCATTCTCCATAAATGTTCAAGTTGGGGTTAATTGTTCCTTACTCTGTTTGTATAATGCTCTGCTTACAACTCAATGACAGCAATTAGTCCATTCTGCCTCTTACTATAGATTCTGAATTTCTTTGAGGTAGAGATCATGTTTAATTCTATTTAAAAACAATAGCAAACAGTAAGAGCTGTCATTTACCAAATCTCTATTATGTACTAGGCACTGTGCTGAGCATTTTACAGTTGTTCTCATTTGATCCTTATTTGTTGGAATTAAAAAGATGCTATGTTTTCTGTCTTTTAGATGAGGAAACAGGCTCAGAGAGGTCCCAATGGTTGCTTTAGGTCACACAGCCTCCAGGGCAGGGTTATACAGCCTGTGCTCTTTTTACTGCTAGGTAAACTGGGCATCCAAGAACTTTCAACACAGAATTCAGTGTGGCAGTCTATGCAACCTGATAACTGACTTGAGGCTCTTACCGAGGTGAGCAGCTTGGTAAGTACAAGACCTTCGTGGCTCCAGACCCTGACACACTCCTCACCCATCTTGGGGCTCAGGGTAACATTTCCTGCTCCCTCCTCCAAGCAGGATATGGGCGGCTGGCTGGAAGGCAGTATTCCTGGAACAGTACTAAAATATAGGCAGGTTCCTGGGGTCCTATCTGTGGTCGCCTTGGCTGTGATAAGAACGAACTGTTCTGCAGAAGATCCTGTAAGAGGCACAAAAGAGGAGATGGAAGAAAATGAGAGGTGAGAGGGAGCCATCCATCTCCAGGTGTTCGGGCATTGGTTGTTCTCTATAACGTACCCCACATACCATCATTTATATTATTGAGAAATGAAAATAACTATGTCAATATGAACACAAATGAACTTAAATTAGCATACAATCAATATAGACATGCCAATCCTTCCAAGGTTGCAGTGAAATGAGTAGATAATACATCGCCAATGTCAGTTTGTGTAAATGAGTTCATCCTTTTTTTTTCTTGAGTTTTTTTTTTTTTTTTAATTTATTGATTTCTTCCACAAGTGAGAATGACAAAGCTAAAGAGAGCATCCCCAACAGGGTCTCAATGCCACAATCCACCCAAAGCTTCAGCCAGCCCCAGACCATGGACACATAAATGCTTAGGTATTAAGGCAGGTCTCTGGATAAGAACTCAGAACCTTGCCATATAGGTCAATTTTGCACACATGGGATTTCAGCGACATAGCCATTACACTAACTGCTGGTCCCCAGTTCATCCTTTTTAAGAAAGTTTTCCACTAGGTACACAAATCTGTTCAAGTTCTGGACCTGGTGGCTTTAAACTCACACTAGGCATGTGTACGTGTGTACCCAAAATCCTGAGAGGAGAATGGAGGAGAAGGGATTGTGGCGCGGCCATCCCTCACGGAGGCCGATTTCTTACTTTCTGTCTCTCCGGCGAGCATATGTGCGCCATAGCAAAAATCTCTCTCTGAAAAAAAAAAAAAAAAAAAGAGGTTCAGATCCTATTTTAAATTAGCAGGGTAGGGTCGGTGGGTGGCATGGTAGTGAATGGTGTTGCACTCCCACATGGCTGACCATGGTTTGAGTCCTGGACCTGATGGCTTGCTTTCTTACTTTCCCTATCTCTCTCACTCTGTCCCTCTCTGGTCAGATTAAAATAAATAAATAAATAAAATAACTTAAAAAAATTAGCAGGGAAAGGATGGCTTATTTGGTAAATGGCCTTGGGACAATTTCCAT
Organism: Tupaia belangeri chinensis; assembly: GCF_000334495.1. NCBI lineage: Eukaryota > Metazoa > Chordata > Mammalia > Scandentia > Tupaiidae > Tupaia > Tupaia belangeri. The sequence goes on along the minus strand of NW_006159706.1, from coordinate 2,029,543 downwards.
GTGAAAAAAAATATAGTTAGACTGTCATCTCATACTATACAGTCCAGATGTCTTAAAGGACTATATAAACAAACCAAAAACAAAATAGAATAACAACAAAAAAGTATAAAAAATATAGAATAATATTTTCTAATTTTAAAGGGAAGAAGACTTTTCTTTCAAAGACATAAAACCTGGGACCAACAGGTGGCATGGTGGTTAAGGTGATGGACACTCCCACATGGCCGACCATGGTTCAAGTCCTGGATCTGGCAGCTTGCTTTCTCACTTCTTCTCTCTCTCTCTGTACTTGGTTCTAGGTCCAGACCTGGCAGCTTGCTTCCTCACTTTCCCTTTCACTCTCTCTGTCTTTCTCTGTTCAAATTAAAAAATAATAACAAATGGAATTAAATAAATTAATTAATTTAAAAAAAAGAAAAAGACACGAAACCTGGGACCAGCACTTAGCATAATGGCTATGTCTGGACTCCCATGTAGTCGACCATGGTTCAAGTCCCGGACCTGGTGGCTTAAACTCATACTGGGTGCATGTGCGTGCATGCCCAAGATCCCGAGAGGAGAATGGAGGAAAAGGGATTGCGGTGTGGCTATCCCCCCCAGGGGTGATTTCTCTCTTTCTGTCTTTCTGTCTTTCTCTGTCTTTCTGGTGAGTGCATGCACCCTATAACAAAAACCTCTACCAAAAACCCACAAAAAAAAAAAAAAAAAAAAGACAAAATCTAAAAGCCTTAATAAAGAATAAGAGCAGTAAGTCTAACCACATGAAAATTAAAGACTTCTGGGGACTGGCAGATGGTGTGGTGGTTAAGGGCGCTGGACTCCCACATGGCCAACCACGGTTCGAATCCCGGACCTGGAGGCTTGCTTTCTCACTTTCTCTCTCTCTGGTCAAATTAAAATAAATAAAGAATTAAATAAAGTTAAATAAAAATAATTCTTTAAAATAAAATTGAAGACTTCTGGAGCCAGCAGGTGGCACAGTGGTTAAAGCACTGGACTCCTACATGGCCAACCACAGTCGAAATAGAAATCCTGAACCTGGTAGTTTGAAAATCATGCTGTGTGTGTATGTGTGTGTGTGTGTGTGTGTGTGTGTGTATGTATCCAAAATCCCAGGCTCCCAGGAGGAGAATGGAGAAGAGATTGAGATGTGGTCATTCCCCCTGAGGAGTGATTTCTCACTTTCCCTCTCTCTGTCTCTCCATCAAGTACAAACATCTTATGGCTAAAACTTAAAAAAAAAAAAAAAAAATTAAAGACTCCTATACAATGAAACAATTTAAGAAAACAAATAACAGATAAGTTGAAAATAGCTATAATCATTTACTAGCAAAAAGGCTTATTATCTAGAATAAAGATCTACAAATTACCAAGAAAATGACAATTTAGGAGAAAAACGAGCAGTGGATTATTTTAGTACTGAGGAGGAAAAAAAATGAGCAATAAACCCATAAGAAGAGGCTCAACCTCACTAACAATCAGGAGAAAGTCCGTTAGAACAATCAGGTAATTGCTTTACCCATTAAACTGATAAAAATTAAAAAGATTGTAGGCCAATCTGTGGCCTAGTGGTTAAGGGGCCCTGATTCCACATGGCCCACCACATGGTTGAAATCCCGGCCCCAGTGGCTTGAAAAACATGCTAAGCATTTATGTGCCCCAAATCTCTACAGGATAGAGAAATGGAAGAGAAGGGGTTGCAGTGTGACCATGCCCCACTCCCTGTGTCTCTGTCTGTCCCTCACTGGCAAGCATGTATGCCCTCTGGCAAACTTTTAAAAAGCATTTTTTAAAAGATTGGTATTAAAAAGAATTGTCGAGAGCCAGCAGGCAGCATAGGTTAAGGTGGCTGGATCCCATATGGCCACCTCTCACTATCTCTGTCTCTGGCAAGTGCACACACCCTATGGCAAAACCTTAAAAAAAGAGAAAAAAAGATAATATGGTGGGGGTCACCTATGATTATTACATCACCCATGCACAGTTATTTTGGACCTCCTATGTAGCAGGCATGGGGAAGTGGCTCACAGTCTAGAAAGGATAGATTTCAGTGTGTGAAACAGGACACAAGATATAGTGTGGGTACCCCAAAGTCCACAAAAAATAGGGATGGTGAAGGCAGGTTTTTCCAAGAATACAGTGCTTGAGGAATGCTTGGGGTGTTCTAGCCAAAGGGAACAGCATATGCACAGGCATGTGGTTAGGAACAATGGCATGCTGGGAAACTCTAGGCATTCGTTTTGGCTGGTGCAGGGGAAGGAATGTTGACTAGTAATGAGAGATGGGTCTGAAAAAAGGAGGTAGAAACCCATTGAGGGTCTTGTGTTCCAAGCCAAGGGAGTTGGACTTTACCTAGTACGTTAAGCAAATACAAAGATTTTAATCAGGAAAGTAGTAGAATTTTGTTGTTGTTGTCATTCTTTTTTAAAAGCTCATACTTTTTTTCTTTTTTTCTAAGAGATATTTTTGCTATAGGGCATGTATGCTTGCCAGAGAGAGAGAAAGCAAGAAATCACCACCCAGGGAGAACAGCCATGATACAATCCCTTCTCCATTCTCCTCTCGGGATCTTGGGAAAGCACACACATGCCCCCGGCATTGAGTTTTAAGCTGCCAGGTCTGGGACTTGAACCACAGTTAACTATGTGCGAATCCAGCAACGTAACCATTATGCCATCTGCTGATCCCCAAAAGATTGTACTCTTGGCTGACTGCCTAGGAGGAATGCATCCAGATACACGGAGATGAGTTTGGAAGTGGATACAATAAAGAGATGACAAGAAAAACTGATGCAAGACAGTGGAGTAACCTGAGAAAGATGTTAGAAATGTGGAATTGACAAGATTTGGTGAGTCATTTGATCTAGGGGATACAGAAGAAAGAGAAGATCCTTGGGTCCAGTAGGTGGCATGGTGGTTAAGGGCGCTGGACTCCAACATGGCCGACTGCAGTTCGAGTCCCAGATCTGGCGGCCTGGTTTCTCACTTTCTTTCTTTCTCTCTCTCTCTCTCTCTCTCTTTCTCTGTCTCTCTCTCTCTCTCTCT
>NW_006159706.1:2017118-2026254 GCF_000334495.1 Tupaia belangeri chinensis | reverse complement strand
AAAAAAAAAAAAGGAGAAAGAGAAGATTCTCTTTCTCTTTCTCCTTTCAGGACTCTGGCACACAAGCACACATGCCTAGTTTGTTTCTCAAGCCTCCAGCCCATAGTGTGGCTGGATTCCACATGGCTGACAGTGTAGTTTGAGTCCCAGACCCAGTGGCTTGAGGGAAACACCAGGAACATGTGTGTGCATGCCCAAAATCCCGAAAGGAGAGAGAAATGAGAGGGGATTGTGGCGTGATCATTTCTCATGGAGGGTGCATTCTTGCTTTTTAAAAAAGAAAAAAATAGTTCTCATAGAATTTTATATGTATGTTTTTTGGTTGTGATTGTAGTGTAGGTACCTGTTAATATTTCTCTTTTTTGCACTCACATATTAAGTAGTTTTCCATATAGTATATATAAATGTCTTCAACAGTATTATTTTGATGGCTATAAATAGATCAATTCTGTGATTAGATAATTTGTTAATGCTTTCCCTATTAAACATCTTTATCATTTCCTATTTTTTATTTTTATTATTTACTTATTTATTTATTTCCTATTTTTTAAATATTTTTGATAAAATCACTGTAAATATCTTGATATACCTTGCATTTTTCTTTTGAATCTTTTCTTTTGGATTAATTTATCTAAGTAGGATTTAAGTAGTATCTAAGTAGGATCTAACTAGTATTACTGAATCAAAGGAATGGGCTTTTTAAAAAATGTAATTTAATTCATTATTATTATTTTTTTAATTTGACCAGAGAAGGACAGAGAGAAAGAGAAGGTGAGAAAACAAGCTGCCAGGTCCAGGACGTAAATGACAGTTGGCCATGTGGGAGTCCAGCACCTGAACCACCATGGTACCTGCCAGCCCCGAGAATGGACTTTTTTGGGAACCAGCAGTTAGCGTAATGGCTATGTCGCTGGACTCCCACGTAGTCGACCGCAGTTCACGTCCCGGACCCGGTGGCTTAAAACACACGCTGGGCGCATGTGCATGCATGCCCAAGATCCTGAGAGGAGAATGGAGGAAAAGGGATTGCGGCGTGACCATCTCCCCCTGGGGGGTGATTTCTCGCTTTCTGTCTCTCTGTCTCTCTCTGTCTGTCTGGCGAGCGCACGAACCCTAAAGCGAAAACCTCCCCCCCCAAAAAAAAAGAATGGACTTTTTTTTTTAACTATACAAGTTCATTTTGTTGTGGATTCAGAGCACACAGAGCATGTAGGTGGAAACCATACACACACACTAAAATAACCCATATATAAAACAGATGTCCAAGAGGCCCACAGTTTGGTGGGCATCCTCAGGCCCTCTCCATGCCCATTTAAAATGTGATAAGTACAGCCAGATTATCTAACAGGGAGAGTGCCCTCACATCAACAATTCTGGGTTTTCTTGTTTGTTTGTTTCAGTTTTGCTATAGAGTGTGTGTGCTCACCAGAGAGAGAAAGAAAGAAATCACCCCTGAGGAGGGATAGTTAGACTGCAGACCTCCACTCTCTGGGCATTTCAGGCACAAATGCACACAAGCCTGGCATATTTTCCAAGCTGCTGGGTCTGGGCCTCAAACCTTGGTCGGCTATGTGGGAGTTCAGCACCTTACCCACCATGTGACCTGTTGGCCCCATCCTCAAATAATCTTTTTATTTTCTTTTTTTGAGAGGTTTTTGTTATAGGGTGCATGCACTTGCCAGAAAGACAGAGAGAGAGAAAATGAGACATCACCCCTCAGGGATGGCCACGCCACAATCTCTTCTCCTCCATTCTCTTCTCAGGATCTTGGGCACACACACACGCACCCAGTGTGAGTTTAAGTCACCGGGTCTAGGACTTGAACCGCGGTGGACTACATAGGAGTTAAGCGACAGAGCCATTATGCTAACTGCTGGTCTCATCATATTCTCTTCTTTTTATTTTTTTGAGAGGTTTTTGCTATAGGGCGCATATGCTCACCAGGAAGACAGAGACAGAAAGCGAGAAATCACCCCCAGGGGGATGGCCACGCCACATGCGCCCGGCGTAAGTTTAAACCACTGGGTCCGGGACTCGAACCGCAGTCGACTGCATGGGAGTCCAACGGCACAGCCATTATGCTAACTGCTGGTCCCCTCAAAAAATCTTTAATATTACTTTTTTTTTTTTTTTTTTTTTGCTAGAGGGCACATGTGCTTACCACAAAATGACAGAGAAGAGAAGAAAGCACACACACCCCTGCCCTGATAGGGGAATGGTCACACCACAATTCCTTCTCCGTTTCTTTCTCCTTTCAGGACTCTGGCACACAAGCACACATGCCTAGTTTGTTTCTCAAGCCTCCAGGTCCAGGGCTCAAACTGTGAGGTTGGCCACATGGAACCTGGCTGCCTTAACCACCTGGCCACAGAGCCGGCCCATTATTTTGTTTTTAACCACTATAAAAAAGAATAGAACTTCTTCACAGAAGCAGAACTTAAGCCAATCCTAAAATTCATATGGAAATTCAAGGGATCTGGAGTAGTAAAATAATCTTTAAAAAAAAGACAAGGTTAGAGAACTTGTATTCCCTAATTTAAAACTTAACTATGAAGCAACAGTAATCAAAACAGTTTGGTCCTCACATAAGTACAGACATATAGGCCAAGTGTGTAGAACTGACAGTGCAGAAATACACCTGTACATCTATGGTCAATTGATTTTTTCATGCCAAGACCATTCAATGAAGAAAGAATAGCCTGTTCAACAAAAAAATGCTAGAACAACTGCATAACCTCATGCAAAAGAATAAAGTTGGAGACCAGCAGATGGCGTGATGGCTACATCGCTGGATTCCCATGTAGTCGACTATGGTTCGAGTCCCGGACCCAGTGGCTTAAACTCATGCCAGGTACATGTGCACGTGTGTCCAAGATCCTGAGAGGAGAATAGAGTAGAGGTGTTTGCAGCATGGCCACCCCCCCTGGGGAGTGATTTCTCACTTTCTGTCTTTCTGTCTCTGTCTTTCTAGTGAGTACACACGCCCTATAGGAAAAACTTTCCCCCCCTCAAAAAAAGAATAAGGTTGGACATCATTCACACATCATACACAAACATTAACTAAAAATGATCATAGACTTAAATGTAGAACATAAAATTATAAAATTCTTAAAATACAGGAGTAAATCTTAGTGACATTGCATTGCACAGTTCTCTTAGATTTGAGACTAAAAGTACAAATTTTTGGGGTGAGCAGATGGTGTGGTGGGGACCTGGTGGCTTGTTTTCTCACTTTTCACTCACTCTCTGGTCAAGTTAAAATAAATAAATAAATGAATAAATAAATAAAGTTAAATAATTCTTTTTATTTTTGAGAGGTTTATGATACAGGGCATGTGTGCTCACCAGAAAGACAAAGACAGAAGGTGAGAAATCACTCCCCAGGGGGATGGCCACGCCCTTCTCCTCCATTCTCCTCTCGGGGTCTTGGGCATGCATGCATACATGCCCAGTTTAAGTTTAAGCCACCAGGTCTAGAACTCGAACTGCTTGACTGTGTGAGGCCAGCAACATAACCATTATGCCATCTGCTGGTCCAAAACTTTAGCAGTTTTAAATGGGAAGTCTCTACCTGCGCTCTCAGTAAGCAGATGCCGAAGACAGGGTAGGATAGAAAAGGTTTCCTGAGGTGGTCAAAGCTGCGAAGATAAAGTGGAGGGAGGCAGGCTTGGGCAGGGGAAGCCATCAAACCTGTATGGATATGACGAATGCTCTGGCAAGACACCTCTCTGGTCAAATTAAAATAAGTAAATAAAGTTAAATAAAATAATTTTTTTTAAAAAAGTACAAATAACAAAAGAAAAAAAAACAAATTAAGCTTTATCAGAATTAAAAATTTTGTGGACCAACTGTGGTGGCACAGTGATGACACAACCCTCTGTGATACTGAAGCCAAAAAGGTCCCAGGTCTTCTCTGCACACCAGGTGCACACATATGTACCTGTGATCCAGGCTGGCTGAGGCAGGGGGAAGGATCATGGCATGAAGACTCTGTTGGGGGTGGCTCTCTCTATATATCTCCCTCTCTCTCTCATGGAATAAATAAATAAATAAAAACTTTTTTTTTAGAGGTTTTTTGCTATAGGGCGCGTGCGCTTGCCAACAGAGAGAGACAGAGAGACAGAAAGTGAGAAATCACCCCCCAGGGGGATGGCCACGCCGCAATCCCTTCTCCTCCATTCTCCTCTCGGGATCTTGGGCACGCACGCACACGCACCCAGCGTAAGTTTTAAGCCACCGGGTCTGGGACGCAAACCACGGTTGACGGTGTGGGAGTCCAGCGACATAGCCATTACGCTAACTGCTGGTCCCATAAATAAAAACTTTTTAAAAACTTTTAAAATTTTGTGTTTCCAAGAAAACCATCAATAAAGTAAAAAAGAGGGGGCCAACAGGTGGTGTGGTGGTTAAGGGCCCTGGACTCCCACATGGCTGACCGTGGTTCAAGTTCTGGACCTGGCGGCTTGGTTTCTCACTTTCCATCTCTTTTTCTCTCTCTGTCCCTAACTGGTCAAATTAAAATAAGATAAATAAAGTTAAATAATTCTAAGAAAAAACATGCTTAAAAAAAAGTAAAAAAGACAACTCACAAAATGGGAGTATGCACATCATATATCAGATAAAGGACTGGCTATCTAGTAAATATAAAGAACTCTTAAAATTCAATAATTGAGGGACCAGCAGTTAGCGTGATGGCTATGTTGCTGGACTCCCATGTAGTCGACCACGGTTCGCATCCCGGACCCGGGGGCTTAAAACTCACGCCGGACGCGTGTGCGTGCGTGCCCAAGATCCTGAGAGGAGAATGGAGGAGAAGGGATTGTGGTATGGCCATCCCCCCTGGGGGGTGATTTCTTGCTTTCTATCTCTCTGTCTCTGTCTGGCTGGCAAGCGCATGTGCCCTATAGCAAAAACCTCTCCCCCCCCCAAAAAAAAAAAATTCTATAATTCAAAGAAAAATTACCCACTTTTTAAAAAATGGGTGAAGTGGGCCAGCAGGGGTTGGTGTGGTGGCTAAGGCACTGGATCCCACACAGCAGACTCTGTAATTTGAGTCTCAGACCCGGCAGCTTGAAAAACACACCAGGCACATGTGTGTGCATGCCCAAAATTCCAAGAGGAGAATGGAAGAAAAGGGAGTGTAACATGGCCATCCCCCATGGAGTATTCTCACTTTTCCTCTCTCTTCGTCTCTCTCCAGCAAGTACACGTGCCCTATAGCAAAAATCTAAAATTTTTTACAAAAGGATGAAGTGTGCTTACTTCAATAGCACATATACTATGACACATATAAAATTGGAAAGATACAGAGATTAGCATGGCCTTTGTGCAAGGATGACACTAAATAAAATTGGAACAATACAAGATTTGCATGGTCTCTGTGCGAGGATGACAAAAAGTTTGTGAAGTGTTCTATATTTAAAAAAAAAAAAAAAGTCGGGGGGGGGGGGGGGGGCTGGATCCTACACGGTCGACTGAGTGGTTCAAATATCAGACCCAGCTGCTTGAAAAATATGCCAGGTGCATGTGCATGCATATCCAAAGTCCCAAAAGAAGAATAGAGGGAAAGGAACTGTGGCATGGCCATCCCCGCTGGTGGCTTGCTTTCTCACTTTCCCTCTTTCTCTGTCTCTCTGATCAAGTTGGAAAGTAATAATAATAATAATAAAGTTAAATAAAATAATTCTTTTAAAAAATATAGGGTGGATAGATAAAAATGTGGAATTTTTACAATTAATGCTATCCAGCAGTGAAAATAGGTGAGAAACTGATAAATGCTATAACACGAATGAACCTTAAAAATACCTGCCAACAACAGCAGTTCAAGTCTCAGACCTGGTGACTTGCTTTCTCACTTTCTTATAGCAAATTTAACAATAATAAAATTAAATAAATAATTATTTCCCAAAAAAATGCTGGCCCAGCTATAGTGGTACCACTGTGCAAGGCTGGAGACCTGGCACGGGCCTGTAAGCCGAGCTAACTGGGAGGTCGGGGCATATAGCTTGCAACGTGGTGAGACCCTGTCAAAAAATACCTATTTCACTGTCTCTCATTTTAAAAAATGAAAAAAAAAAAATACATACACACATACACACATAGGTCTCTACACTATGCCAAATCTAATAATCTAGTCTCAAAAGACTACATATTGTATTAAATGTCCTGAAAAGGCAAATCTAGAGACAGATAGATTAGTGGTTGCCTTAAGTCGAGAGACTTGGGGGAAGGCCGGAAGGGGTGACTGCTAATGGGCACAAGGTTTCTTTTGGAGTGATGAAAATGTTCTAAAATTGATTGTGGTGATGGTTGTACACTTTTGTGACTATACTAAAAGCTATTTAATTGTGCCCTTTAAAGGGATGAATTGTATGGTGTATGAATCATACCTTAATAAAGTTGGTTTATATACCTTATTCCTGTTTTTTGTTCATACATATGTACACCTGCACATAGACAAACCTATCCCTCCCCTCCTGCCTAGATACACTTTTAGGAGAAACTTAGAATGACCTTAGTGTTAGAAAGAACTTCAGAAATCAGAAAATTCTACCTTTCTCTCTTCCCTTTTCATTGGCTCATTCTTTATTATTTAAGAGAGAGAGATTTTTGCTATAGAGCACGTGTGCTCACTGGAGAGACAGAGAGATAGAAAGTGAGAAATCGCTCCCGGGGGGGGGATAGCCACACCGCAATCCCTTCTCCTCTATTCTCGTCTCAGAATTTTGGGCATGCACGCACATAGTCCCAGTGTGAGTTTTAGAGTTTTAAGTCACTGGGTCTGGGACTTGAACTGTGGTTAACTATGTAGAAGTTCAGCGATGTAACCATTACACCATCTGCTGGTCCCATTGGCCCATTCTTTAGATAAGGAACCTCAGGTCAAAAGTCATATAGGAATGAATGGTACCCACTGACTCTCTTAGCGTAATGGCTATGTCGCTGGACTCCCACGTAGTCGACCACGGTTCGCATCCCAGACCCGTTGGCTTAAAACTCACGCCGGGCGCGTGTGCGTGCGTGCCCAAGATGCCGAGAGGAGAATGGAGGACAAGGGATTGCGGCGTGACCATCCCCCCTGGGGGGTGATTTCTCGCTTTCTGTCTCTATGTCTGTCTGGCGAGCGCACTCGCCCTATAGCGAAAACTTCTCCAAAAAAAAAAAAAATAGGAACTCAACATTTTCCCAAAAGACTATGAACTCTTTGGAAAATGATGCTAATTTTTTTTTCTATATTCTCTGTAGCACACAGAGGTATGCTAAGCACATGGCAGGTACTTAAGATGACTAGCATAACTGGACAGAACATGCTTCTCTGATGTCCCCGAGGAAAAAGAAGTTGTCTCCCAAGAGAGGGATGAAAATGATCCCTGTATCAAACCTAGCCCAATCTCATCACACTTCAGAACTAGAAGTGGAAAGAGAGAACACTGCGAGCAGTACGTTCACTGAAAGTATCCAGGCCTTAGGACAGCGGAAGTGACTAAAGCCCAATGGATGTGCCCGAAATCACCAGGCTGGTGAGGTCAGAGGCAGGGCTCAGCCTGTGTTCTGATGCCCAATCCCGCAGTCCTCTCTGATCTCACCTTTCAATCCCATCTCTCTGCCCCGGACCTGGGCTTGGAATGTCTGGGTCTTGTTTCTGTCTGGACCATCTTCGAAGTTCAAGGTGGTCAGTAAGCCTACAACGTGAGGCCCATGCCACTTTCTTGTGGCCGTCCCATTCACAGGGCACAGGGTCAGCTGGCCAAAAGATCTCAAAAAGGTGACCCAGTCCTGTGTGAAGAAGGAAGGTAAGAGAGGTGAGATGAAGTTAGCAGCAAGAGCAGGATGTTATCACAAGCATGAGCAGGAGGGTACTTACCTGAGGGATGTCAGGGCTGCGCAGGCCAGTCCTCTGGGTGAGGAGGAAGCCACCAAGGCCCAGGCCCGAGAGGCCAAGAAGCAGCAGGATCAGAGTGGCACAGACCAGAGGTGGATGGTGGGCCAGACAGAGATGCAGATTGTGCCCTGCCTGGCAGTTGCCCATGGGGAGCAGAGGGGTCTTGGCCTCCGCGGAGAGCCTGTTAGTGGACAGACAGGAAGAATTGGACAAGAGCTTGCTGGTCAGAAGGCCCCTGCCCATTTTATGCAGAGGGAAGCTAAAGCTCAGAGAAGACAAGGAACCTGCCCGAGGCCACACAGCCAGTTAATACAGAGTCAGGGTGAGAATCCAAGGCTCTGGACTTCTAAAAGTTCATCTCTCTGCGGCACTCAAAGTTTACTGCTTTTCATTTCTAAAGTAAACAAGGCGGAAGCAGAGCAGAGCACTGTGTTCTGGAAAAAGGGAACTGAAAGAATTCTCAGATGGAGAAGTAGGAAGTAGCTGCTCTGGGCCCAGGATTTGTCAAAGAACAGTTCCAGTCCCAGCCCAGACAAGGAAAGTGTTTGACAACACTCGGCTCTGGAGCTTAACAGCTACGTCTGAATCCCCTCTGCCTGCTGCTCACTGGCCAAGTGAGACCAAGCCAGTTAACCTGTGAGAGAAGAATCCGTACAACTGGAGTTCTAAGAACACCAAGCAATGAGGATCCAGCAGAGAAAGTGGAATGCATGGTACTTGGCCAGGCAGGAATTCAACAAATGCCCATTTCCTTTCTCTGTGTCATATTGGTCCTTAAAACCACGGAAGGCAAGGCAAAAATACTGTGGGGGAAACTGAGGCCTGGGGACATTAATATGGGCATGGTAGGGCCAGGGTCTGGAGACCGGCTCCTGCTTCCTTCCAAGTGGAGTGCTGACAGCCTGATGAGAAGGAACACCCACAAATCTGGAAGGTGAAGGGGTAACGGGTGGGGAAAAGGAGGGAGTCACCGGAATGCAAGTGTCACACAAATGCTCAGCCCCTGCCCTGCCTTCCGTCCCCGCACTTCTGAAAGGAGAAAAGAAGGGAGAGGGAAGGGCAGAGCCTGAGGGTCAGCGGATGGCGGGGCACCTGGGCCTGCCCTCCCCGCCAGAGCCCCCTCCTGAAGGATCTCAACACCCGCATCCCTTCCCGATCTAGCAGCGTCGGGCTAGCTAGCTCACCGCTCGCAGCCGGGCGGAGGCCAGCGCCCCCCGCGCCGGCACGCGTGGAGCCGCGAAGGGGCGGGGTCCG